>NC_057427.1:6990179-7308679 GCF_019457755.1 Venturia canescens | reverse complement strand
CGATAATGGTGCGATTTCTCTCGAAACTCGAGCAATAATAATAACGATAAAAGGTTCCCGCGACCTCGTTCGAGGCTACTTTCAATAGGAATAAAAAAATCTCATAGAAACCTTTTATTATTTTTTATATTTTCTTTTTCTTCCTTTTTTTTTATCGCACCCACTACGTCTCCAGAGGAAAGAATAATGAAGAAGAAAAAGTGGTATTATTATTGCATTTTTTTCAGAGATTGAAATAGAATGCAATAAGAAGGAAATTACAGGCAGAGAAGTGACGTCGATGGACTTTTATAGACGATTTTACCATCCAGCTTTATCGTTGTGTAATATCGGAGCCATTTAGAGAACTGTACGAAATGTCGCGAACACTCTTTTCACAACAAATTGCTCGAGAGACAAAAAATATCTTGCTGACATGTATAGATATGAACGTGTGATGTTTTTTGTTTTGTTTTTTCATTTTTTATCTATTTTTATTCGCTGCAATTGCACTCGAAATCCACAAGAAAAAGTCGAGAAGACTCTCGGGTCAGCAGTGAATTATGTTTGTCTCGAGACCCAGGCCCGCACATACCCAGTGTCTCGAAATTCATTCTCGATCTTTGTGGACGAAGCGAGTCGTGTCATTCCGAGAATGATATCGCTTAGCTTCGATTCATCGGTGACGAGATGCGAATGGTCAATGTCACAAATGCGTAAATCCTTCGAACGAATGGACCCGAACGATCCTGCTTAGCAAACCTGCCATCCAACTCTTTTCCTGCAATAATCTCTATCGATTGGAGAACATCCTGTATGCGCATGGATAAAGCGCATATGAGGAACTCGAACTCAGAATTGATTTTTTCGATTTTTACGATTTTCGAAAAATTTCAAAATTCTCGAATCTCAAAAATTTTTCATAGTCTACTGCCTTCCAAAATTTTTTTTTTTCGGTCATTACACTTTTCTCCCATACGACTCAGAATCGCATGAAACATGTTCCGAACCCATCGTGGGAGGTCATTTTATCGATTTTTGCGATTTTCGAAAAATTTCGAAATTTTCGGATCTTGGAAAATTTTCACAGTCTATTGCCTTCGAAATTTTTTTTTTTTTCGGTCATTACACTTTTCTCCCATTCGACTCAGAATCGCATGAAACATGTTTCGAACCCATCGTGGGAGGTCATTTTTTCAATTTTTGCGATTTTCGAAAAATTTCGAAATTTTCGAATCTCGGAATTTTTTCATAGTCTACTGCCTTCAAAAATTTTTTTTTTTTTTTCGATCATTACACTTTTCTCCCATTCGACTCAGAATCGCACGAAACATGTTTCGAACCCATCGTGGGAGTCATTTTTTCGATTTTTGAAACGCGAAATTGTGGAAAAGGCTCGTATATATTCTATTGTTTGAACGGGAACGGAGTGTGAGCGATAAGTTGCCGTGGAATGTTTGCAGTGCTATTCAGATGATATTTTCAAGACAACGAACGAGAAGAGATAGCAAGAGGGAGAGAGAACCGAGGAAAAGAGTACGAACGACAAAAAAAGAGAATGAGAGAACCGCCGAAGTTGATTGCAGAGAGGGAAACGGCTGCGGAGCTTCATCCTCTCTCATCCACCTCCGGAGGCACTCCGGGGGTGAGCTTATTCGCCAGTTTTATACGGCAATCATCCCAACAGTAATACCCACAGAGCATCGGATACACTGCGGTAGAAGGGGAAAGAGCACGGTAAGCATCGCGATGTACACAAAGCATATGAAGCATTTTCGATCATACGATGCCAAGACAGTTCTTATTGTGGCCAACTAGCGATTAAACACGCTCGCTTCGCCTCCTCAAATACGATCATAAAACCCCTAAATCGAAAGTCATAAAGCTCGGGAATCACGACAGAGACCTTTCCTTCTAATGTCTTCGAATTTTCAGAGTTTCAAGTTTGATTTCGATTCAAGAGCTCTCGTCAAACTTTGTGTTTGCTTGTGTACCCTCGAAACAGCAGAAGTCACGAAGCAGCATTTTTTCATTTCAACCTCATCGGATGTACGTTCGCTGCTGAAGAGCTCGCCCATGAGGCTTTTTCGGGCCTTCGAAACCGCTGGTCAATACCATTTCGTATACTAATGGCTCGTCGAACTCGAAACATTCAAATTCGATGATCGTGACGTGTCACAGGGTCTCATGCCATTCGTGACGCATCGTTCATATTTTTCATTCGCAGCAATCATCAGCCCCGACGTTAACTAATTTTCAAACTCTCGAAACAGAGTTAAAGGGGTTTGAAACAACTGTCAGAGTTTCTCTTGTTTTATGAAAACTCTGATAAATATCGAGCTGAAAGCAGAACTTTCTGACCCAATTTCATTGCTTCGAACATCGTACTGTTGCCAAGATGATAATTGTATTTTGCTCGTATAACTCTTCGTCATGTCGGAACGTGAGTTCTGAAGGAATCAACATGCATGGCTCGATAATCCTTCATTATTGCGATTCCCGAAGCAGACTTCCGGCGTCGCTCCTTTCGCTGCTGCCGTAGCTCAAAGAGAAAGGGAGCAAAAGGGAGGAGGAAAAAATGCAAAGGAGCTGATAGAGAGGATTCAAAGAAGGAGGGTGTTTCCTGTATGCTTCTATTGCTCGCATATACATATACTTACAGACTCTGGATACAGCCAGGCTCGAAGTGGTAATATATAGAAAACTCCTATGGAAAAGAGCTCAGCGAAGCGGGAGTGCGACAACGAAGAGGATGAAGAGGACGACGAGGACGACGACGCCGCATGCTACGTGAGCGGAGCGAATCGAGATGAGATTGGTAACGGGTTTTCACCGAGAAACGAGTTCAAGGAACGTCGTCGCGGCACCGAGAGCTCGCACGGAGCCCGCTCTCGATATCCCTCAAGGGGCTTTTCTCTCGGTGCGCTAGTCGAGAGCTCATAGGATATGTTCTCCATAGAGACACCGTTAGCTTGGTAATGATCTTTCTAGGAGGATGCCAATTTTGGTTTCATCGCGCAGTCGGCTTTCCGAGCCTCCCATTCTATAGATATGGATATTTTGTGTGTTACATTTATATGTGCATACTTTGCATTTGTATACCGACTCCGGGCGTAGGTACTGATCTTAGTACAAGCAGGCTATAGCATTCGCCCATTTTTTGCCTGTTTGGCTGACACTTTCAAGAGAATACACCTTTGCACTATGACCTTTTAAAACCATTTCATTTTCATGGCATCTGGGATGCGGCGTTCCGTGCGTTTTCTCATCTCTCTTTTCTATACCGATGTTTGACTTCTTATGATTTTGTTACGATGCAAAGGTGTGTTGAAACCCGAAATTGAGGAAAGAGGACACTTGTCGTTTGGCCATCGACGGAAATAGAGCACTGAGAGTCTGTGCTTTCTAAGTAACATCGATTCGAAGTTGTTTACATAAATATATGAAGAAAAATTACATCGAGCCACCTCTCCAAGGATCGGCGTGATGACGAACGTCTGGCGAGGAGCGGATACTGTCCAGAAATCTCATTGCCACAACCCTTCGTTACTAAAGATCTTTTCGGAATTTCGGAAACGATGACGAGGATGGCACCACCAAAAATCTCGGGTTGAAAATTCTCCGCATTCGCGCGTATTCTCTATCTCTCTCTCTCTCTCTCTCTCCAATTTCATTACACGAAATATAACCAACAACACATATGTTAAATTGAAAAAGAAAAGTGAACGTTTTTTTATTAATAACTTTAAAATATTTGTAGAGTGTATAAATCTGAAGTATCTCGAGAAAATAAAATTCGTTACAATTTTTTCAATTGCAAAATTCTCGTCGGGGCTCCGAAATGTGCTGGTATGCGGGCCTCCGCGCTATCAGCATTAGTTCGACTTGAAACAATGTCACAGTTTTTTTCGTTTTGTACAAACATTTATTTCCCTTTATATCCAACATTAAGGTACAGCTGCTGCAGCTTTTCCGATAAAAAGTTCTATGGACAGGGTAATTTTTCTCGGCTAAAAAAGCCACGCCACAATCTCGGATCTGGCTGCTCGTATCGCCCTGTTAAAGTTATCCACCATCGCACGAGAATCTGAGAAGAGCGATTATTCGCAGATAGGGTTTGTCGACGTTGACAAAACGGATCAGCATCAACTCGATACTGCTGGCCTCGCCGACTCTTGATTTGTAACCTCAGGCCGAGACTGACAGGTGTACCTAGCCATCCTTCAACCAACACTCCAGTTAGTCATACGTCACTGCATACCTTTGAGCTTAAGTTTCGATTGTTACGCTATGCAACAACGAACATTCGATACACTCCAGTTTGGGAGATGAAACATCGCCCTTTTTGGGAAATTTGGGGTGCGAGAACGAGGACAAGAATTCCTTGAGATTTAACCTTAATGCTCGTCAACTTATTTCATCTTCAATTTTACGAGATTCAGATGGAGACTAAAAATTCATTGTTTTTCCCCAAAAATCTTAATAGCATCAATCCGCTGGCTTGAACTTTGAGCCGATGATGATTGTTGTTTATTGCCTTAGAACTTTTAGGCAATATTGCCGAATGAAATACAATCAGAATGCAACCAGTAATTAATTACAAAAGGAGAAAGAAAAAAAATACGAAAATATAATACAAAGTAAAAGTAAAAAATAAAAGAAAATAAAAAAATTTTTGAGCCCAGCGCCTCAGCATCCAAGAAAATGACATAAAATAAAATATAAAATATAAACGAGCTGGAAGGGCTCACTGAAGAGACTTGGTTCGCGACAACGCGTTGGTTCTTCCCTTCCATTCGCATTCATCTCGCGGAAATTCTGTTTGATATAAAAAAAAAATTTGCCAATGTTCAATGGCATATTGTTCCAGCATTCCTTTGAATTTCACTTCATTCATAAAGTTTATCCGGGAGACTTGTTGAGCAGAGTACCTCAGCATGTATGAATTTCTGTACAGCTTCGGATCGTCGTGCTTTACTCTTTGTGCGCATGAGAAGCTCTGGTTTTGTCAGGTTAACGGACACGTTCACGTGATGTTTTAGTTTCATTTAGGGATGTCGTGTGAGAAGTCTAGGCAGCTGCTTGCTCGTCTCGAAGAGAAAATTCAGAGTGGATATATGCAGGTAGTGGAACAGCCCAAGGCCCACGAACCTCTGAAACTCCAGATACACGAGTGCATGGGCTTCTCAGACTTCACCTATGAGATTTAAGTGTCAAAAACTCTTGATGATGATCAACAGCATGCCTCGTGCTTGTCAACGGTGTTTCTGGAGTTTATTTTAACAGGGTAAGAATGTAACTTTCCCATGGAGTATTAAACATGATTTTCCTTCGAATGAAAACATACAAAAGTGCAAAAATTTTTGTTCCAATACCCATGGACGCAAAGGCATGCAATTCGTCACTGTCTTCATTACTCACTAATCCAATTCCCCCCCAAAATTATCATTACATATTTTCAATTTCTTAACTTCTCATTCAACTCACATTTTCCTCGGTTTCATTGGCCCGATCTTTTATCCACATTTTTCCTTCAACCTATTAAAATCTCTACAGCAGACAGCTGGATCAGGGGATTAGGTGCAGGCTTTTGAGATCGATGACGAAAAAGGGAGAAGCATTAAGAAATTTGGAAGGGTTGAGCATAGCGATTTGAGGTGAAATACGTTATACTGAGAATGTATACTGTACATTTGATATAGTACAGTAAAGGGTTCGTTGGCCATGGTACTTGTTCCCGAAGTTGGCCAAGTCGCAAGGCGTCGTTAATTACCCTAGCTCTTCCAGCTCTCAATCCCGTGTTCCCTTACAACCCTCTCATCCTCCGCTTCTTTCGCTCCTATCCGGCAACTCCCCGCTCTCTGCGTCCTTTATACATCGACCTCGAGGATCGGCAAGGAGACGGAGAAGGAAAGTGCGAGGGCGAGAGAAGGAGGAGGAGGCAGAGAGTGTTACATCAAACCTTCCTTCCTCCGTTCTCCACCCTCCTGCTCCTTCTTCTCCTCTTCGGCGTACTACGACCCTCGGGTGGATAGGGTTAAGGAGACATATAATGGGAGCCACAAATTATACTTTGGAGTGGCGAATAGGTATACGCCTAGGGAATACAACTATTGTATCGTGTGGCAAATACGTCCGCCTATATATGAGCTTTCAATACACGTATCTACTATGAGATTTCGGAATCCGCAGTAAATACCCTCTCGCACCAGCTATTATATACGCGGAGGGAGTATACTCCTGCACAAGTTCGCGATCGAATCACAATGCAGCTGAGCTGTAAACCAATCACGATAAAGCAATTCGAATAAGTTTGATTGTCGAGTCGAATCGCCTGTCGGCGATAAACTCTTGTTTCTAGTCGCTCTGCGCTGTTACGAACCGCGTCTTTCAAATTCATCCTCGATTCGTTTACACAAATGTTTCAAATAGAAATTCATCGATTTCGGGTCGAAATGGCTCTGTGAAAACAATGAAATTCTGACGAGATGAATTCTGTTTTAAATATGAAAGATTCGATGCGCCAATCAGAATTTTTTTAGTCCAGTGTTTGAAACTGGAGTTTCACGGTATCCGAAGATCGGTGACATACACACTCGGAGTTAATTCTGATGTAAATCCATTTACGGATTATGTATTCACGGTTTTTTCTACAATGAAAATAGCGTGTCGCTGGGACCTGAAAAAGAATTTAATCTCGTCGTAGGTAGCATGGCACAAGCAGCCGCGTAAAAAAGGGAGGAAAGAAATAAAGGATCTTCTTTTCGCTTTATATGACATTATGACGGAGAAGTTTATTGAGCCTGGAGGGCGTAAAAATCCGTCGTTGCTCACAATCTTTTATATGTATTCGCACGCACACACAAACATACATCGGCAAATATTTTTCCGCCCGCGGCACCAGCTCTCTCTCTCTCTTCCCGTTGGAGTTTCACAAAAATCGCTTCCATTGTTCCCGACCTATAGACTCATCCCGTCTCCGCGTCCACCCACCATCTTTTTTCCTCCCTTCATTTACCCTCTCATCGCTCGTTTCATCTTTCTTCCTCATATAGCCCGCTCAATTCGCATCATTTCTTTCTCCGTTCTCTTTCTCTCGGCCTCCACACACCCCGCCAGGATTCTTCTGTGTCCTCCCAGCTCTTCTGTGTCTTCTTAGCTTTTCTCCTCCCTTAACCTCAAGGCCCGCACTTTATTCGACCAATATTTCTCGAGTTTCGCAATGCCTCGTCCCGCCGACTTTTCTTATGAAGCTTTCTTCTCCCAGCCCGGGCTACCGTGCGGTGATTCAGTGCTAAAATGAGATTGCGAACCACCCTAATCAAGAGAGACGTGATCGCGTGACCACTCGTTTCTCAACGGACTTTAACTTGAATCTCACAATCGTTATTAAACCTGAAACTAAACGTTTTGCCAACTTACCAAATCTCAAACTCAGCGTCCATTTCCTATTCACCGAACAAAGAATTACAGGCTTTTCACAGAACGAATCGATTTTTACTCGAGGAAAGAAAATTGTCAGTTCTTTCAATTCAACAATTAAACTTTCGTAGTGAGCTTGTATTTGTATGCGCCAGCAAAATAATGATGCATTTTGGCACATAATTTCGATTCACAAATTCGTTGTCAGATGAAATATGAAGATTATTTAATTTCATTTACTGTTCGGACCGAAAGTATGTGTATTTCTTGAATAAAAAAATTGAGTGATTCACGACCCAAGTTTTTAGCGGTTCCAAGGGATAACTTCGATATCGGCAAATGTTTCGAATCTCAGCGTTCGTCCGAAATTCTGAAGCTGTGCAATCGGTGTTTTAACGACGCCAGGAATTCACCGCCACGAAGGGTTTATCCTCTGATCAATCTTCAATCTACTTGCTTCAGAGATGGTTTAAGTTGAGAATTCAACGTCGGAGATTCTGGCCGCCGCTGGGTAACGTTCCGCGAAATGGTTCAAACTTTTCATCGCAGTAATTTCGATAATACGTCGAAGATTAATTCACAATAAATATGAGAAAAAACCAGAATGAGACTCGAAAAATGGAGCTGTAAAAAAATTGACGACCGCGATTGCTACGAAAATGGAAAAATCATTAGCAGATGTCACCGAAGATTCGATGGAGAGAAGTGAAAAAATTCAAAATTGAGATGGCATTCGATACTTACAATACGAAACTGTTGAGGAGCAGGGCTCTCACATCGTATCCACGTACGTGGTGTACGACGCATGGACGATCCACACGTGCGAGTACGTTCCCAAAGCAACAGCAGTTCGCGACAAGCTCGTACACCCCTCGGAACGACAGCGAGCGAGTGAGCTCGACGCTTTCACATACGCAAAAAGCGAATGGCTGAATGTCCATCTATTTTAAAGCGACGGTGGTCGCGGACCGGGGGCGAGGGGATCTCATAAAAAACTCATACACAGCCGGTTCACCCCCGTAATACGGGAGAGTTTCAGCTCATGCGTAAACGTTTGTAGCAACGAGGACACACGTTCTATATACAGCCTTCCTCAACTCTTTTAAATATGCACCGGTTTCTCTGTGCCTCCGCACTGTTCACCAATACCATCCCTAACTCCATCGGTATATTCAGGCTTTTCCCTCTCTGTTGCTGCTTTCGGCGCACGAGCTTCCCGCGAACCGAATATATTTCTTCCCGGGTGTTCTCTCCCCCAGATCGAGCATCGCCACGTTTTTCTTTATATCTGTATTTACCCGGAGCATGCCACGTTTCATCACGTGTGGAGCATTCTTCCTTCGAAACATCACGTCTTTGTGCGACTTTTTCGCGGAATGTCTTTTATTTCGGTCTTCCGCGACCTCGTGGTACGCCCCTTAGAGCGACTCTTGTCTGGTCGCGCGATTATTTTTCAGGATTATTTCTCTCCGGGCGGTGCCGGGCGCGCGTGCGATCCCACTAAATGAAATAGTGCTCGAGTTTCGGTGTGTACTTATAAAACTTTTGGACCACCACGAAATTTCAAACTCTCCGTTGTAATGCCGTGGGAGAGAGCACAACGAAGGTAAGCTCTATCTCTCGAACTAGAAAACGGGCAAGATACGAGGAACGCGAAGTATCCAATCGTTGGAACGATGCTCCTCTGATCTGGACCCTTGTTAGGGCCGATAATCTTTATCGTGACCAGCGAATTCAATTATCGAGCTTGTTTCCCGACAAGGGAATACGTATCGAGCGCGCGTGAAAACGACGTATCGCCGAGGATTCGTATTAGCTACAAAAGTATACTTTATACATATATATACAAGCTATTTCTATCTACCGAGAGATATAACCGCACGAGGGCCCAAACGAGTAATCAGCGCGCCGAGGATTCAAAGCAATCGAAAAAAAAGACTGGGAGTAGCCAAGTGGAGGCGAAATTTCCATCGAGTCTCCAAATAAATAACGACCTCGAATAATCGTCTACGCAAAGAAATATCGAGTCAGGATGATCGAGGCTCGTATAAAAGTGAATTTATCTCGAGTCGATCGCTATAGTATAACCGGAGCCAAACGATCCCCTGAATTTCCCTTTCCGCGCGTGGCGCCTCTCCCCGCGACCCCGCGGATTCGCACCATTCCTGTGGTTATTTATAAAAAGAATATTCGCACACGGCGCAGGTCTCATCGTCGAGGATGACGTATGGGCGCTGTCAAAACGGCAGACATTCGTTTTATCCATCAGAAAATATAATCTCAGGGTCACGTAAGTATGAGCGCCAAAGTCAAGAGGGTTCACTCCCACACGGGGGCGTTTTTCAGAGGGTATACTTATTGGATGGCACGTGGCATAGGCACACTTCTTGCCGATTATGGGCAATAGGGAAGAGGACGAGGCGAAGGAGCTCGTGAAGGGGAAGAATGTGGGGGCTCTGGCGAAAATGGGAGCGGATATTCGTACACGCAGTTCATACACGCCGGTTATGTTGTAGAAGAGACTGCTGATGCTGGTAGGGCTCACGTGAACGATATATAAAACCTGTACGATCTTTTTCCACTTGCTCTCCCCCCCCTCGGCGTCCCTCACCGCACGACAGTGAATACACGGTCTCTCGCTTGCACCTCCTCCTACCTACCATTCCGGGTTGAGCGCGAGCCAAATAGCCCCCTATACATCATCGAGAGGATGGCCATTATTAAATCATGCTGCAGTTGGTAATTCAGTTTCCTGCAACGTGCGCCTCCCCCTCCTCGCCGCCCGAGCGCCCGTGTAAAGCATCGCGCGCGCGGTACGTGTCTCGTGTCGATTATCGAACGATAACAAGCTTCTTGCGATATCAAGAGAGCGGAGGTGAATGGAGGCGAGAGTATAGCTAAGGAGAAATAGAGAGAGAGTGAGAGAGAAAAAGAGGGCGAGAGCGCGACTGGCTTCGAGGAGAGATGTAAAGGTACGATATCCAGAGTACTATGGCTGCACGAGGGGGAAGAAGGACGAATAAGCCTGGTGCGGAGAGAATGAGGATACTGAAGAGAGCCTCGGTCGATGCAGTCGGAGAGTTTTGCGATCATCTCTCTCTCTCTTCCTACATTTCTCTCATCTCTGTATAAATACAGGCTCCCTTAAAAATCATTTCCGGACATATAACGGAGCACCGTTGGAAGACGCCTTTGGAAGATCCCGTGGAAATCTCGACAACACGCGGACCGAGCCTCGCGAAAAATCCTTTGCAGACTTTTCGGCAATTCTAACGCTGCCTCCATATGAGACACGATCCGGAACTAAAGTCTGAGTTTACGAAAAGTCTCGGAGTAAGCTCGTACGCGAGACCGTCCGCGGAAGATCCGAAGGCCTCCGGGGAACTTTCACCACGTCGATTAAACTGGACACGCGGAAATAAAATAATGGGGATGAAAAAGTGTCGAAGATACAGTGTCGACGAGTGAAATTTCTCTTCCTTTTCAACGCACCTTCAAATAACAAAGTTTTCCTTATTTCGAAACTGCAGAACTGAGATTTTTGGAACACTCTGTACGTGAAGCGTTTGAATATCTCTGTGCAAGAGTACGCACGAGAGGAAATGAACTCGCAAGTAGATGTAAAAGTGTCACGAAAGGGAGGAAGAGGAAGCAAGTGTGAGAAGAGAAAGAGAGGGACAACATGGCGCAGTGATCGAGAGCTCACGTGCCACCAAGCATCGCAGCCGTAAAATAGTTGCAAAAGGTCTCTCTCTCTCTCTCTCTCTCTCTCTCTCTCTCTCTCTCTCTCTCTCTCTCTCTCGGTGAACATGGAGCAGCGAGTTGAGGAAACCTTGCCATGTATACATTGAAGTACTCGCTATCAGGATTCCGTCCATTATGTACACACAGTATATCCTATCATACATGTATAGAGTATTATCACTTAAAGTGTGTTTCCACATCCATGGAGTCCTTTGCCACACTTCGACATCATGCATCGCGAGCGGGCGGTATTTCATGAAAATCGAGAAGTGGTGGAAAGCGGTACGAGCCCTTCCGAGGAAGAGCTTTTTCCCTTTATTCCTTTCTCTCTTTGGCCATTGCCTTATTTCTCGCGGGATATCTCATCTCAGGAACCGCATCTACGTACCCGTCGAGCTAAATTGATTCCCGAACACCCTTCCACGTTTTTGTGTCTATCGTTCGTGTATACGCGTGTGTATCTCCATTCTGTGCATCGTGCTCTCGCTTTCGCACACAACACGAGCGAGCAGCCTCCCGTTGTCTGACGTCACAGCTGCTGCGAGCTTGAAATGTAGCCTGAATGATTTAGAAGACGTATAGAAGCCATCCAAGAATATCGCATTTTCGTTGTTCGTTGAAAATTGCGAAAAAATACTCGCACGAAGACGCGAAAATAAACGGCGAGAAACATGTATTGAAACCTGCTATATACTCAGCTCATAAAAACTGAGTGCAACATCAAATTCATCCAAAGTTATTGTTTGATATAAATAAATATTTGCTGAAAATTGAAAACCATCAACGTCCGGAAAATAAGATTCATCGAGCACGTTATTTCACGTGCAGTCGGTATACGGTTGCATAAATGCGCGAAGTTTTAATCTCGCTTATTCCACATTATCCAGACGTCCACATCCAACATTTTGTTTGCAATTTATTAATGAAAATAGCCACACATTCGAAACGAACCTCGTGAAGTTTTTTCGATGGAAATGTTGATGTTGCACTTTCATTTAGCCTTTTCACAGCGTCCTCCCAACCGCGTATCATTTGTTTTGTCGCGTATCATTTGACGTACATTGATGGGGCGCCACCTCTTCATAAGTCTGTCGATATCTGACAATGTGCTGTAGGCTATAAAAATAATGAAGAGTTTTCAGTCATTTTTTCACTGGATATAGAGCGTGCAATCGACGTAAATGCATATATCGAATCGAAAATGTCGATCGGAGTTATTTTTTCATCAGAATAAAATAACCATTTCGATGTGTATTGTTGAAGTTTGCATAGGAAAATTGTACGGGAGATGGAAATGCGATAAGTAGATAATCAGAGACATTGAGAGGGACGGAAAGGAAGAGGAGCAGCGCCGGGATGAAAGAAAAAAATGGAAGCGGTGCCTCCTCCCGTATTGGTGGCAAATACTCAAAGCGAAAGATTGCCGAGAAGGATGAAAGGGATGCTGCGGCGGGGGCTGCGCACACTTTCGATATATAAAGGACGTCAAGGAGGAGAGGACAAGATCTGAGAATGAGGATGGGCGGAGCTGGAGCTGTGGCTAAAAGGACTGAGAGAAGGACCAGGGCGCGAGAGTGAGGCAGTGGCAACCTGAGTGAGATAAGGGGCTTTAGTAGTTTCAGAAGACAATGCCCGCCATAATTGGATCACGAAGCTCCTGCTCTAGAATCCTTAATTTTGTCGATTGGTTCTCGTCATCTCTCTGTCTCTTACTCTTTCCATCTGTATCTCTTTCCTCTCATCTTCATCCCACTTTTCCCTCTCTCTCTCTCTATCTCCCAATGCACTCCGTGCCATCCTCCTTTCACCCAACTGCGTTAACGCTTTCTTTTCTCGCTTCGCTTTCCCTCGTAGCATCCCCATCTATTTTTGACGCTATCCATCTCTCCTGAACACTCAATGATAGGGGCCCTCGCTTTTCCCTCTCTCACAACGCCTCTTCACCTCCTCTTTCATCATTTTCGATCTCACTACTTATTTCCTCCAGTTATACACTGTACACACGTTCCACGAATGCCCACCAACCCGATAATTCTTCGTTACATTTTCCTCACTGATTATCTTCAGATAAACTGCAATGAGATTTCGTACATGAACTTTGGCAAGTTTTCATCAAACATCGTGTCCGCGTAGCCTGAGTAAAATTTACTAATTAAAATGACTTTTTTCACTTCGATGATAAAGCACTGGACTCTTTGTTATCGCATCTCACTACAAATTCGAAAAATCATGAAACCATCGATGCTTTGTAAATGAAAATTTAACCCAGAACAGGACACGTTGCACAAGCTTTTTGCTTTTCAAAGACCTCATAAGGGGTCCAGAATTTATCTGGAGTAGTCTATACTCAGCCTAGAATACCGAGTACTGACATCGATCGGAGATTACTTGTACGATAGAAAGAAGTAGAAAACGCCTGATGGTATTGCTATATGCTTTTCACGTTGGAGCGATGTAATCTGCCATTGCTACAGGCACCGGTTCTGCCGCAGCTCTTTTCAACGTGTACCAACGTCTTCTCGATCAATTTTCCAGTAAGCCCGTGAGCCCGGAAAATTTTCTTTCAATACCATCCCCAAGAAAAGAAGTAAAAACGAAAATAAATAAGAGGAGAAAAATATATTCATACTTTGCAGCTGGAATATATCGGTAAAAATAAACACGCATGCATACAAGTCGAAGCTTTGCTGTACAGAGAAGAAAATCAGAATTCGGTCCAACTGTGTCAACGTCATACTTTTCTTCTTACGAACCCACCTACGAGTCTCTTCCTTTTATGTTTTCAATATCTTTTTTCAATCTTCGCATTCCGAAATAGTCTAGAAAAATGTTTCATAAATAACAATTGAATTCGCTGTCAAAAATATCATCCCTCGCGTCAAAATATCATCCGCCAACGAATCTGATTGTCGCTGCAACTCCTCAAAAACCATGGTATCCAATGTAATTCAACTATCCCCTGAATATCCATTTCCGAAAATGAAATTCGCTAAAAACGCCTTCCAAGGTCTTAAACGAGCCATAATAACGGCGGTCGGAGCTTCGTTTGAAAGCTATCAATCAACCAATCAATATCCCTCAAAGATTTTCATGCAGAAGTGCTAAAACTACGAGACAGAGTACTGTAACCGTAGACAGGGCCTGATGCGAAGGCCCTGGCAAAGCTACACGAAACTGAAACATCCCAACATTCGGTTGGGGGGCAACGAGGATCTATATAGACACAGCCAACAAATTAATCCGGTATATTTGCTTATCGTGAGTGGATCCCGTTTCGCAAGTCTGCTCTTCATTAATTCAATTTCACCGAGGTGGATGAATGGAAGGGCCGTGAGCACGATGATTCGATTACAACTATTGTATATCTCTATATATCGAAATATAGGTGTATGTATGTAATATAATACATAGATAGAATGCGTGTATGCGCAGCGGCATTGTAGCAGCAGCAGCAGCCAACATTCGGACACGTTTATTGACGACGTCTCGTATCTATGCTCGAACAACACTGGCTCTGGTTTACCTCGTGTACCCATTCTCACGTACTCGATTCTCTCGATTATCTGTAAAAAATCAAATTACATCGTTCTTTCGAAAAACGACCTCTATCTAACAATTATCGTTAATCCGATTGCTCGTAACCGTTTCTACACAAATTAACTGTTAAAATTCGATCAGTTAACGAACAAATGCAGCTCTGAGGCTCTCGGCACTTGTAAAAAGTACGCTTGAATGAATGCATCGATTTTGAGAGCTGTGCGGTGAGTTTTTGGATCGGGGAATCGCACGAATTGAACAGCCTCCGGTGTGGACCGCACTTGGATGGGTGACCGCTCAGGCAAGCGTCGATCCACGCACCACTGAGCAAGAGGCATCAATTTCTGAGTTTTGGATGCTGCTGATCGATTGAATCTGATGTATTTGCTGAGGTTGATTAATGCTATGGGCTAGCAAGGACCCGAAAGGATAAAAAAATGGGGAAAAATCGATTTTGGATAATCCCATGGATGAATGTAAAAACTCTTTACCGCCTCTCGTGGACCGGGTCAAACCACATTTTTTTTCATTCATTTTAAATTCTTATGGGAATGATATTCAAACGTTTAAAAAAATGCTGATACGAGTTCTCATTCCTCGTGTCAAATCGTCGAGAAATTATGTTTTGAATGATTGCCAGACGATGGTAAGACGTCGTAAATATTCTGGGAAAAGCTTATCAAAGTGAATTAAAACTCGATAGTACCCCTGACAAATGGAGGGAATACGGATTAAGGACGTCACTCAACGCTGTCTACGCCACGAGTTTGATTGTTGCGTAATCAGTCTCGGTTCATTCGTACTTTCATGAATTCGACAAACAAATAATATTCGCCAACAAATTAACGTTTCGTTCAGGAAACTCAAATACTTTTGTCGGATTTATCGAAAAGTCGGGTAAGGGGAGGAGAGGGGACGCGGAGATGCGAAGAACTTGTCATTCACAGCAATATAAACACAATTCATCGAACTCGCGATTTTGTAGCTCCGACAGAACAGTGCGTATTGATTGAAATAGATTTTTTTCTGTGGCAGCAGCAGCAGCACACGACTCGTATCTGTGTCTGATAAAATGCGAGTGCTCGGCTCGGCTTTATCTCTCATATTGGTGGTGATTCGGTGCGTGCACACACTATTTGCATGCAAGTGCATTTCTATGCATCCAGGACTATCGCGAGCAATGGCAACTCGAAAAACGAGTCTACTGCTGCAGCCTATAGTAACGAGTTTACATGTGTGCACTTCACTCGTTTCGTGTGTGTGTGTGTGTACGTGTGTGTGTGCATGTGCAGATACACGGGCACGAGAAAAATCCACCAATCGAAAATGAGAGTAGCCCAATAAACAATGTTACCAATCTACGAATACCCGGACACAAAACACGCGATCCATTGTTTCATCGAAACAATGATCTACTCTTACGTGTGCGCTCGCTTTCTGGTAGATCCTCAAACGAAAAATACGTGTGTCGATCGAAATCTACCCTCGATGGATCCTCGTCCCTCGAAGCATGCTTTTCAAATGATGACCCCGATTTTTTAATCTTGATAAACGCTGCCTTTGACTCAAAAAAGGTGTCTAGTGATTTGATGAAATGATAATATCGATAATACCAGTCGGTTTTGTCACCGAATTTTGGAAAACTCTAAAATTTTCGGTCGAAGAACCGTTCGGGCTGCTGTCAGATTTTGCAAGGGTTTTCATCAACTTAAATTTCCGACGAATCGATTGCTAAATTCAATAGTTATAAAATGAATTTGTAAATCTGGAACAGCTCCAATAATTGCGATCTTTCGTCAGCTTCGTATATCGCGCTCTTTCGGTGTATTACAAGAATCTCGTGTACGATTAAAACGTCCGGTTAATGACTCTATTGTGCAGCAGATTAAAAGTCACTGCGATGTCCGCACGTACAGGTTTGCTCGGCAGTTTTGGGGCCGTGTGATAAGAGCACAAGAGAATGGTATTGCTGACTCGAGTTGTGGTCAGTGTTCCACACTATCCCAGTGGTATTGAAGAGAATGAGAAGGACGAGAAAGACGACGAGAGCAGAAGAGATTTTCGACGTTAGCCAAGCTCTCTCAAAAGTTCTATTGAACTGCAGTGCTGCAAAACGAGCTGTAATAATGTCAGCTTAGCCTTTGAGGAGCAACGAAAAAGGAGAGAAAATGATTGTCAGTCGAGTGGAAATCCCTGGTCGAGGTGAATTTATTTTTTTTATCTCGGATTTGATACAATCGCGAGGATCTTTCCATTCGCATTCACGCTTTGCATTGTTTTTAACGAAAAAAAGGAATAAATTAATGGGAGAAAATTTTGTAGAGATAAAACACAGTGACGAATCCTCAACGATCTTCATCGAGGATGAAGGACGAGTGAAGAAGTTAAAATTTCACGAAATTTGTCGCGAGTTAATAATCTGTGAAATATGAACTCTGTTTGCTTTATTTAAAAAATTATTTCTCCCCATTGTTCTGCCAGATCCAGCACATTATAAGTGAATATTGTACAGCTCAGAATTACGGGAAGAGAGTGCAGAAACTCCGAACAAAGCCGGAGCACAATTACTTCCATAGCTCTTTGTGCATGCGCGCGCAACGCCAGGGAAAGAGCAAGAGCAGGATGAGCTCGGAGTAAAAAAACTCGCCGGAGGGTTTAAACTAAAAAAATGGCTCGTCTTATGCCACGTACGTTGTACAACGCCCCGAGGTTTGCCATGATAACACACGCACCAGACTGCTACGAAGAAATGAAATATTTATGCGAAGATTTTTCCTCGTTGACTAATGTCGTTTCGAGCACAGTAACGCCAATTACGTTATGATTAAATTTATTAAATTCCCATCTACCCTCAAGCGCAGGCTTCTTGTTTTCAAATTTCAATTCATATTATTAATTATGACTCTCACCACAGGGGACCGAGAACATTTTTAAAAAATAAATTTCGCATTGAGTTGTCAAGGGGTTGTCATTCAAACCTCCTTCAATTATTCATTTACTCCAGTGAAAAGAATCTCTTCCATCAATCGAGTATCGAGCATCGCCGAACATTGGTTTTCGTATTGTTTAAAAAATTCCACAATTTTCCATCGAACTGCAACACAACATTTCACTTTTATTTAAATTTGATGGATTTTTACAAATTTCAAAACTCAGGCAATGAAAGTTTGATGGAATGCTGCTCTCGGCACTGACAAGCCTGCTGCTCTCAACGCTACATTTCGCCGTTAATGAAAATGTGCTGCTTCGTTACAAAGCAATCATGCGCGTACACCGACTCGTACCAATGTCGCCATGTTATGTGTCCCCATACTAATGTCTAACGTCGAAAATAGAGGAGAGAGGCTACGGCGCGGAGAATCATGGGGGGGGGGGGTATATTGTGACGGGGAGTTTACTAATTACAGAAACGAGGGCGCGATATGAGAACACACGCTTGATGTGATGCATGTTACCTAACGCGAAGGTAGAGAACGGTTTACCGTTTCCATAACACTTGCGCATGGCGCATCAACGATTATCGTTATCGAAATATTACACATCTCATTAAAGTACGAATATTGAATATTTTCTCGTATCGGTGGAGGCTGAAAAAAAATGTGGAAAAACTTGTGACGAAGGTCGTAGCAGGGGGCGTGGGATCGGTCGTCGGAATTTTGGCGAGTGAATCCACATTTCTTTGGTATTCGAAGTCTATTGTTCTATGAGTGTAAAAAAGTTGGAAAATATAATTGGGAGGTAAAAAGTTGCATCGTTATTTCGACTGTCGTCGTTCGAATTCGGTTCATTTGTATTTTGCAAGAAGGTAAAAATCCAATTACTGAAATTTAACATTTTTTCAAACTAATGAAAAAGGAAGTGGAGACCATTACGATTTCCACGCATTTTGTCACGTGCGACGGGATCTGGCTGGATATTTTTATCGCTAAATCCAGTTTATAATTCGTTTTGAGAGTTCGAATATCGTTGGTGCACTAACCACCACAATTCCGGCCTTATATTGCGCGCGTGATTAATTTTCCGGAAGACGAACTAACGGCTTTCAGGGGCTGAACGACGTCACATATGGACCATGTTAATTTTGTCCTCGATCTGGCACACGTCATATATGTATCGCAATGCAACATGCAGAAACAGGGAGGGGTGACAAGACGCAGTCGAGTTTGCGGTTTTGGTGAGACCGCGTAGCCGCCGCCTGGTTGTACGTGAGAAACAACCTCGTTGCTTGATTCACGTTCGAGTCCCCTCGTTCTCCACCACCCACAACTATAGCCGGCTACGTGCTTGCAATGCGATCGAGGGAAACGCATTTCGAGATGCAACCACTTTTATACTACAACGTCGTGCGCTTTCCACTTGCTCTCTCTCTCTCTCTCTCTCTTTCTCTCTCTCTCTCTTGCCTGCCTGTCCGCTCTCTGTCTCTTTGTATAACATCGCGACAGCTTGCAACCTCCGCAATTTCCAACCCTTATACATATACGGAGAGGAAGATCGCATTGAACCTCGACAACTCTGCAAACCGCCCCGCAGCTCGCGCTCTTTTGCATTTCACTTCGATCGAATTCGAGGTGAAATCGGAGCTGAAAAAATGATGAAAAAAAGGCGGCAGCAGGTCAGGCGAATGTCATGCGGCGTGTAGGCGAGCGCTTTCACATGTTGCATTTTCAAACGATTCGTTCTCCCTCGCTTCCTATCTTGTGTGCAGTGCAAAATATGCCCGGTTCGTTGAGTAGGGGCGAAAAACAATGCGCGTGATTTCTGATTCTATTTTAGCCTGGTAAAACGTGAATCCCACTCAGATTTTTTCAGCGATACTTCCGAATGGAATTTTACAGTGTTTTGGGAATAGCGATCGACATGTTGATCTAATTAGAAGTACCGTAGGCAAGTTGAACCGTTCGTGAGTGGAATTCGTTTGAATTCAAACTTTCTGATGCGAGTACGCAAACGGCTAATTTTACCGGGAATCTGTGAAGCCTTTTCATAAAAAATGATTAAACTCCATTCGATTTTAGTAAACTCAACATTTTTTTCCATGAATGCGACTTTAAATTTCAAATGGTTCGCTGAAAAAACGCGACTCGAATGGCAGCATAACACGAAACAATGTATCCATTGAATGATTTGCCGATCTAGAACTCTGGGATCATTTGAACTCAGCCAAAGTTGTTGAAACGAATGGAATATCATTCCACCGAGAAAATCTCCAGCTTCAACCGTTCCGACAGAGAAATATTTCCACTTCGGAGCGTGCTCGGACGCTAAAAGTTATAAAAACAAGTCTAACGGATTTAAGAAATTGCTGAAAAAAATTGTTTATACGAGCGATATGAAACGGATTATCGTAGCATAAGAAAATGAGTTTGCAGTCCCTAGAAAAAAGTCAAGCGCTTCTCAAATTTTCGGACGATAATCACACTTCAATGACAGCACGAGAAAAATTCCCATGACTCGGTAGTTCGACCCATTCTCCTTGATTTCTCCGTACCGAATTGTCGTTCATCAGCACACGAGCAATGCTCTTCGAAAGACATTACGTCTCCATCATTGCGGCAACTCTGGATATACCTTTCGAATCGAAATGTTCGCTGATTCCTCCTGATCCTGATACTTACCGACGCAACTCTCCGTGCTGAATCTAGAACTCATGGATAAGATACACACTTGGTCGAGAGAGCGTCTGAATTGCGGTGCATCCACTCACTCGTCCCTTCGCCCACTGTAATATGTACGCCAGGATGCCTGGTATGTAGGATGTGTACGAGCCATATATCTATTCACTGGATCACTGCTCCGGAGTAAGCACGCTGCTCGTTCGGCCAAAGTACGAGACCGGCTACGAGAAGGGATGTGGAACTGTCGAGTATCTCGTACCGGAAACGTATATGAGACATTCCGCGTCCATCCGTCGACCCCGCCACACCGCACGCTGCTGCATGCTTCCTCGTCAAAAAATAATTCACTTGGGAATGAACTCGACATGATAACTGTGTTCAATCTTCACAAATGTCAGTTAACAGTGGCTTCCCCTTTTCTCATCTTTTACGTAATTTATGATGCTGCGTTAACCGGACTTGCAGAACTCTTGGCATGTTTGTAAATATTGCTGAGATGAGACGAAAGTCACATTTTTTGGTGGGACGTTCACGGGGGTGTTAGAAACTTTGGACTTTCAGGTTGAAAAAAAAATATTGTTAACAAGTTTCATAATAATGCGAGTGAGGGGTGGTTCCAGACTTCGAGAGATTTTGCATTCGTTTTTGTTCGGGAAGTTGAAATTTTCGAGTGAAAGAATTCGTGCTTGAAAAAGTGAGTAAAAACGTTGTAATATTTGCAGTTATTTCATTCGAGTCAGGAAGAAAACAGTATTTTTTCATTCGTTCTTTCGGTATACTCTTGAAGGAAGAGAAAATTCGTAAGACCCGAGGTAACTTTCAGCCGAAGTGGCAAGTGTAAATTTGAACGAGAGAACGAGCCCTACAACGAATTATCCGAGGTAGAGAACACGGATAATGAGCTGGTGTCGAACGCGCTATTTTACTTTTTTTTCCACTAACTCAAATTTATCCGTCGTTTATTCGGTTAAAGTTTAATCGCTTTTCTTTCCTACGACCCGCTGCATTTTTGCGCACAGCAATGGCAACCTTTCCTCGCGAATTCCTGACGTATTTTAACACCTCGTTTCAATCTACTGTTAACGAAAATTTGATGTACCGGGTGTGCGCGTACAGCTCGAAGTAAATAAACGAAAAAAATCCAATCCCTTTCCGTCCTCAAAAATGAAAACAAACTTTCGAAAATCTGACGTAATTCGATAAGATAATTGAGTCTAGCGCCTCGAGAGACTCCGCCACATGTTCCTAGCCTGCGAGGAGTCATTGAGAAAAAACTGGAGCGAAATACGTAGGGAGGAAGGTCGAAAGACAAAGGGACGAAAAGCTTCTTCCCTCTCGTCTTTTCGTACAAGTTCGTCTTTCATATTATACAAGTATTTCTTGCTGAGCCGAAACTTTTGGAGCAAGTAATAAGAGAGAGATGAAGATAGAGAGAAAGAGAGAAATTGGAAGGATATGCCAAGACGGGAGGTGTATGGGTATCACTTATGCATGGAAGGTCGAGAAACTTTTAAGATTTACGAGCTCGCAAAACCCTCACCATCCTTTCCTTATTCAAGCTCACAGGCCCCTCCCCCACCGCCACGTCATCTCGACCATCCCGTTCTCGCGGTTTCCAGTAATTTTCAAAAGCGTTTACCCGTTATCTCTCGCGAGGCGCCGCTCCGCGAGCGACCTCGCTCTCTTCTTATCTTTTCTCAACTATTTCGCTACGTTGGCGGGAAAGAGGATCCTCCCAGGATTCCCAAAACTTATATATAATGCAGGTATAAATATATTGTTATGGGAATATGTGCGTGCACAGCTGATCTATGTGTAAATGATACACATCTATATTAGCGCGTATTCCTAGACACCTAACATCGCTGAACGTGCGCATGTAGAATAATTTCTTTGAACATGTACCCTCCGCAGCAAGAATCGTCCTTTGCGTGACTTGCATATTTTTATTTCACTGCGAAACTCTCTCTCTCTCTCTTCGCGACACTATAGAAAATGAATTCATAATATAATTGAGCCTTTTTTTCGTGTAATTCCGTCTGCCAATTACTTAAGTCCGAGCACACCCGCGCGTCCTTAGGATAAAAGTCGTTTTTTTATCTCCATTTTCAGGACGTCGACAGCTCTGATAAAAAAACTGAATTTACAACGGAGTTTGAATGTACGCGAGTGTTCGTAACTCCTGATAAAACGAGTAATGAAAATTTATCTTTTTTTCAATCCTAGCTCAGTTAATTACAGAATTTTATACGCACAGACATGTATTCGAACGGCCAATTATTATTGTCGTTGGTATACGACTCCGCGTCAAAAATTTTGGTAAATATTTAGTATCGCGGCACCACCTAGAATTGGCTTCAATTTTTTTTTAAGGCTTCGCTTTAACTTGGCAACATCACGACTAGTCATATTATGTTGGCGCATGACCTTATTTACTCATAAAAAAATTATTTACAAAATTTGTTCGTAATAATAGAAAAAAATTCTTGGAAAGTAAATGGGTGGGTCTCCCCGGCGCGAAATTTTTAGGAAAAAATCCCCGGAGTAGCCCAGCCAAGGAGCGCAACCTTTGCCAACCATGTAGCCTTCAAATCAACCATTAAACGTACTTATATAAGTACGTTTAATCGTTGATCATATATATATTATTAGACACAACACCCAGAATAACATATAAAATAATTAGCGCGATCGGAGGTGAGGCCCGTATTCTGAATATTTACCAAGAAACGAACAAATTTTGTAAATAATTTTTTTATGTGTAAATAAGTTCATGCGCCAACATAATATGAGTAGTCGTGATGTTGCCAAGTTAAAACGAAGCCTTAAAAAAAAATTGAAGCCAATTCTAGGTAGTGTAGCGATACTAAATATATTTACCAAAATTTTAAACGAATTAATGGAATCATTCTCACCTTATCATCGAGAACGATTGCAAATGATTTTTTCACCCGAGATTGGAGGGTGAATTTGGAGTGGAGATCGGCGTCGGGATGACCCGCGACCGTAAATACTTTCAGAGTTTTTGCCATTTGCACCAAAGCCCCATAATTGATTAAGTGAAAAGAGCGTTTATTAAAAATCGAAGTAAATTGAATTTCAAATAACTTTTCACTCGATATGAAAACCCGAAACATTTCCATTAACCCAGGGCATTGACTGGCAACTAATTTGAGCGTCGATAAACATACCCCAACATTTGCACTCTCACATTCGTGTATGCTGAGCCGACGCGAAGACACCATCGCCTATTAAAAATCGAAGTAAATTGGATTTCAAATGACTTTTCACTCGATATGAAAACCCGAAACATTTCGATTAACCCAGGGCATTGACTGGCAACTAATTTGAACATCGATAAACAAACCCCAGCATTTGCACTCTCACATTCGTGTATGCTGAGCCGACGCGAAGACACCATCGCCGGCCGCATCTTCACTTGTAAATCGATCCCAGTTCACGTCCGTCGGGCAAGTCTAGAGTTCATCCGGTATTTTTCTTGACAGTTCCAACACACCAGGCCCCGATCCGTTATATTTTTCAACACGAACAAATGGAACACAAAGTACCGAAAAAACGAAGAAAATAAAATATCCGATGACATTGGCCGGTTGTATTCTGTCATGGGACGTTAACGAATTGCGCTTTCGAGCTATCCGATTACGTACATGTGCATATATTTACCTGAAAAGAGAAAAAAGAATAAAAGAAAACAAGAACACGGTGTGTTGGAAATAAGACTAAAAACACCGAGTTTCAAGCGGAAATATATAAAGGAAAAAACGTTATTTCGTGTGACACTTATTTTACGGAAATTTATTCGAAACTGGGAATGACACGAACCGCGTACGACCATCTCGAATACTTCGGGCACACATATATTAGCAGCTCGCGTGGTCGTTCCTCGTGCCTAGCTATTTTATCTATGATTCTGTTATATATATATGCATGCTTCAATATAAATATATTTATGTATACATTGAAATATTTACATACAAATATACACGTATACAGAGGTGAACGCGTGCGTGCGAGCACACGGACAAAATTTCCAAGCGCCGCGATAGCAAAAAATGTATTAAAATTACCATGAAGCGAATGTTTCGACTGGTATTGGCGTGCGTACACACGTGTCCAGTGAGACTCGAAGCGGTGGTAAAAAGCTTTACAATTGTGCCAGCTCTCTGACAGTTGCTCATTCTCCGCGTTGCCTTTTCTCTTCGTATATACATCGCGAAGGGGAGGGAGCACGAACAGGCGAGAGATCGGAGTGATAAACAATTTCCTCGAGACACATTCGTGTCTTTTATTTGGTTGGAAGTTGGCTTTTTTATTGGCTACCAATGGGTCCTTAAATGTTGAGGCACTTAATGAAGACTATTGGAGAATTTAATTGGGTTCATGAAGATCTTGACCGATTGCGGGCGGCAGCTGAAGGCTCTCGGTCGGCGCAGGTCAGAGCCTGGTGCGCTTGAAAATCTACCGTGCGCTTGTTGGCCATTTTCGACGCGCGCTCCGAGAATATTCGCTTTCGGAGCATCGCGCTCAAGTAACTCAAAGTCAAGTAGTTTAAGGTCGCGGAAAGTATGCCGAGCTTTTCATTTCCGGCGTGCAACCTGTTACCAGAGAGACCATCACGATCGCGCAGCGGCAGCAGAGTTTCCACGAATAATTGTTGGAAGCGTGCCATCCCTCGAGCCTTTCTCATTCCTATCTCGAACTGCACACCGAATACGTACACGGTCCTACGAATTTTCCGATTCTCAAACCTACCGCGCCGCGTCAACCGCGCTATTCCCTCTGGAATGCCGGAACAGCAGTTACGTTTGAAGGACCCCGGCGGTGGACGATTGTACAACACTTCGTAGGATCGAAGGCCCTCGACGCAATAATGCTGGGAATTTATCGTTGAATATTCACTTCAATATTTCATCATACTCGATGTTTTGAAAAGCCTCGTTTCTCTCCATTCGAATAAATAGTGTGAAAATTTACGAAATTCTCATACTAGCGTCTCAGCATAACTCGCCGAAGCGGAGAGCTTCCGCAAATAGGACCGAACGGCAGTTTGGGTTATCACAAAAAGAAAGGCTTGAACCAAAGAGCTGTCCGAATCATCCCAGCGGGCGATTCCGCGCAGGCTGCAACGTACATGAGAAACTCACGCGTTTTGGCGAATCCCGCGGGCTGTTGTTCGGCAAAAAAATCTTGCGTATCTCAGCTGCCGAGTCAGAAGATCGTAAGTTTGGGAAACTGCGTCCGCGAGGACGTGCCCCGCGATTCAAGGCTTTTGTGTGTACCGCGACAGGTGCGAGAGAAACGGTGCTTCGAATGCTTCGTTAGGAATCAAGTGTACACAGCATCGAGAGTGGAAAAAAGGTCGTATAAGGTAAAACCAAGTTGCCTTAGCCACACACACACACACGTACGTACTAGGCTGGGAAGCATAGGCTGCGTGACCTGTCACCGTGAGCCTAGCTGGATTTATAAGCGGACGTCGAGTTATCGCATATTTACCCGACGAACTCTTGCCCCAACCCCTTAACCACTTTTCCATATCATCCCCACCGCGAGTTGGGATCTCTACTGCACCACTCCCCTGCGATGACAGGCTGCGCGCAACGTTGGCTCTTGCCAAGTGAAAGGAGCGAGCTTAGCGCCGCGTAGACTGCCCGACGCCACAGCCGTATCATGTGCTACGTACTTTGAGCATACACACACACGACCCGAGCTCATAAACAAGCGTACATACGTAAAAGTATACGAGGAGGAACGAAAACCGCGGAATTTTTTAATTCCCAGTACATAACGCGATATCGCCGAGCCACGCGTCGTTCACTGTGTGCCGGATATAAAGAGAGAAAGGGAATGAAGACGGGCGAGAGCGACAGCGGAGGATAGAGAAAGAGAGCAGCCACGAGAAAACGTGACCGTTCGTCTCTCGCGCTCCCTTCGTACATACATTCGACGTGTCGTGTCTCTCGACCTTGCCGAGGTCGAAGACGAGAATTTATACGTACAGAATACCGAGACACATCAATATACACGTACCACATCGCGGAGACGTATGTGTGGAATTGCCAAAAGAGGTATCAGCAGCCAGACCTCTATCTCTCGCTCGTTGTCGTCCGCAATTCGTTATTCCATAGAATGAGCAACACAGAACCTCGCATGTACGCGCGTCGTGCTATCGTACACGAAGAAGAAAGTCAGGCGAGCAGCGACTTTTTGCCTCATTTCAGAGTTTTACTCTCTCCCCAGCCTCCTCCTGGCCTCCCACCGCCCCGCGACTATTCTCACGCTATAAAATCCACACAAATATTTTAGAGACACGTAACGTTTTTTACCGACTCGCATAGCAAGTTTTATGGGCACGGAGTTACATCTTCTGTCCTGCATATACGAGAGACTGGTTTTCCCCTGGGCTTCTAGGCATATCGCACGTGTGTATACACACGGACACGTGAGCCTCGAGCCACGTCGTACAGGCGGCCAGGCAAGTCTGGTGCAAGTGCTCGGGCTCGAGATAATTCGTCAGCGAACTGTCTCGACCATTTCCGCCAGAAGCCGGACATTCCTCACCCGTTTGACTTTCATTCTGTACCGCGCGAATACCGATCCGCACAGCACAACACTCCCGACTCAACGTGCTGGACGCAAGATCAAGGCAAAGAGCAGAGGCGCTACGTTTGCACACCCAGTGTCGAGCAAGAGCCCTCTCTACGCGATACTCTCCCCGCATACCACATTCGATATTTCCCTTTATGTATTTTAAACGTATGTGTTTTTCTATAGCCCCTCATTTATGTACGAACTCGTATATAAATATATGAACGCATATACACGTGCGTTCGTACACGTTTTATAGGGAACGCGCGTGTACGTGTATCGTTTCAGGAGAACAGACGATTTATGACCGGTATCGAGATTCGGTTATCAGCAGGAAACTTTTAACGAAATAACTCACAGTCCACGACCGTATATCAATATGCATACTCCAATGCATAGCCGCGTGTAGCACAAATATATAGAAATTTATACGTACTCGAGGGTGCTATCCGAATATCTACCTATTTCAAGCGTAAATGCCTATAAAAACGCTTCTCTCTCGCCATTTCTTTCGTATTACGTTGTTTCTTTCTTTCCTCCCGTTTATTTGCTTCTTTGTTACTTTCTTTGTATCTTCTCACAATCTCTGCGCGGGGAGAACGCATTTAAAGTGTACTTAACGAGAAATGAGAGAGGATACTACCCCAAACGATAATAAAGCTAGTTGCCTTAATGGCCCTGGGGAAGAGCAACACATTCGTAGACTCTTTTCTCTGGCTCATCGCCGCGCACCGATCGCTTTTAAGGCTTCTTCGAGTGCCCGAAATCCCCAAGATATTCTTGGACTATCTAAAATAACCACGTGTCGAGACGATCGCGAGAAAGATTCCTCGAATATTTTCCACGGTTTGGACAAACTTCTTGTGTGCGGGATAAATTATCGCATTTTTTCTCACTTATTTTCGCTGGGGCTCGTCGCGTATCGAGCATTAAATAGGGGTTGATGGGCGCAGGGACGTCGCGTTTGACGCGGCCCCGTTCCGTCGAGGGTTCTTCATGTTATTTTAATTTCACGCAGACTTATTTCTCGTTTTCTACGCTCAATGAACGCCTCCTCCTCGACTGAAGTAATTGGACCGGCCGACCGTGTGCTTCCATCACGAGTCGCTCAAATCCATTCTCAAAAATAACATTCAACTTTCTGACATAATTCTAATGTGAATGAACATATCTGATAGAAATATTTTTCAATCAGCTGGATGCTAATGGAGAATCGAGAATAGAAAATGAATCTGGTCACTGCGACCGAATGAGACACGGCAAATCACGCGTTGATGGATACGCGACGACGAATCAATGGCGCTGAAATAAACCGATTATATAAACGGGAATGAAAAGGCTGCTGCTGCGTGAAGATTCCGTCAAAATGTTCACCTCCACTGCCATACTTATTTCACCAAATCTCATCTTTCACGGTTACTCGATCATACCTTTACCCATATTGGGACGTAGAACGAAGAGAGATAGCGGCACAACCCGTTAATCTTATCTCCGATAGCGGGACACAGATTTAAAACTCTACGTGATTCATGTGCTGGTAGCATCTCGCTATATACGTGTATGCTTTAGCCGTCCCAATTGATATATAGATTTTCAAGTATATTCCCCTATCCGAGCTCTCAGCCATATCCTCTTTGCACACGGCACAAGCCCCCATTCTCTTTTCGTCACATTTTATTTTATATTCGCCGATCGATATATCGATAATGCTTTATTCACAGGGTAATTTTGGGAGCCGAGCATAAGGCTACATGGGAAGAATAAACTTTGGGGAAAATGATTTGTTTCGCTGGGAACAAAAAATGTGAGTATACTTTATTGAAAGAGTTGATTAATTTGATGAAAAAAAATAAATAACTTGCAAGTACACCGAGTTCCCAGCAGCAGCTTTTCCAGCATCTCCCGCTCGTGCGCCAAAAGCACGCGATTACCTAACAAACAACAGCTTTTATATGGCACGAAAATGAGCCACATAATTAGCCTCATATTGCTCCACGGTGAAACGTACGGGAATAAAGCAAAAAATATAAGAATAATAAACGAATTTAACGTACGAGAGCCGGGCGAGATTTCACGCGAAAAATCGCCGAGGGCTCACACAAGGGCGAAAATACAAACCTGAGAGCTTGAAGTTCGAGCTTTGAAGGGGCAGACAGAATGGGCGTGAAAAATATCCACTGAAAAAAGTGTGGAAATGGCGTCTGCGTCAAACGGAAGACTGCGCGCCCCCTTTTTTTGTATATTTTTTATTTTTTATTTTATGTTTTTTTGTTTTTTCTTTTTTCATTTCCAGTAGCAAGAACTTTCGAGGATTATTGAGAGCTGTACTGCCTGTCTATAACATATTACTCGGTGCATTACGAGACGCGAATACTCTCAGCGCGCGAATATGAAAAGTGAATGGATAGAAAATTTAATATTGAATCACAGGAAAACGGATGAATTATTGTGAGGAGAAAAAAATGAAGCCGAGCGTGATAATTTGAAAAATGAAAATATTCATTTCATCAAATTAAATACTCGAAATATATGTTTTTACAATTTTCA
The DNA here is from genome assembly GCF_019457755.1 of Venturia canescens. Taxonomy (NCBI): domain Eukaryota; kingdom Metazoa; phylum Arthropoda; class Insecta; order Hymenoptera; family Ichneumonidae; genus Venturia; species Venturia canescens. The sequence continues at coordinate 7,279,226 of NC_057427.1, read as the reverse complement.
TAACCCACGCAAGTGGTAATTTGACGCGGTGAAAATTTCGCTACGTAAAATATATATGGCTCGACAAGACCGTCGAAAAACAATGAAAATATTTGTAAGAGCCTCGCACAATAGAATGAAAAGTCATGGATAAAATAAAAAGACATTAGAGGGTCAGAAGTTGTCCAGTGGTTCTCCTGAGAATACCTCATACAAGCATATTTATTAAGCACAATATATCTATGTATATTAAATGAAATTCAGAGCGGTCTTTCGCAATAGGGTGCTCGAGCAGTAGATCCTCCATCCCATCCACACACACACACGCACACACACACACAGGCACACACAAACGCACACACGAAGGAGGTACTAGCCTTTATATTATCCTGGTGGATGGTATTGCGTGTGCGGTCCTTATTTGCTTTTTCTGATGCTCTCTGCACGCTCTCATATCCTTCTGCAAGGCTGTGCAACGTCTCCTTTTTTCATTCTCTCGAGAGACACACCCAAAAAAGTGGTTGCCGCTTTTCAGAGCGAGGATGAACTTACATTATACTACATTTTTGCTTCTCCTTTCCCTTCGCAATGGCCGAGAGCAGCACTCAACAATTGTGTTTCTATGGAGCATGATAAAAAGAACGCATGGCGAGAAGAAGAAGAAGAAGAAGAAGAAGAAGGAGAAGAAGAAGAGCGAGAAGGAGGGAGAAAGCTAAGGGAATACAGAAGAAATGGTCTACCATAACTCGCTCTCTTTCTTTTTCTTCTTCCCATTCGAATCTTCTTCGTCCCCCATCTCACTGCGAACGACGTCTAATTGTTTTAGCTTTATTGTTATCATTTTTATTTATTATTTTGTTTTCGTTTTTCAACGTGTTTCTATTTCAACTTTTAGTTTATGGGCATATATGCTCGAGAGCGTTATGAATTGAAGCGTAACTCTCTTAATTAATTTCAGCACACAGTGGGGAGTGGACGGATTTTCTGCGAGCGGCCTCGTCGGCGTGTACGCAAGGGAGAGGAGATCGGTATAATTTCGTCAGGAATACGAGCGCAAGCTGCTTCGCCTCCTTCAATGTCCGCGATGAGAAAAATATCTTGGGACTTGTAGCGACGTGGAATATTGAAAAAAGGATTTTGACTGGCGAGGGCGCTTCGTTGGATGGAGTGTGTTATTAACGGAAAGAAGAGAATTCAAGTAATGAAGGATTTTTTGTTGGGAAATATAAGGGTCACTGGAAAATGATCGTTAGTCGCGAAATATGCTCCGCAAGCGGGCGCAAATTGCCCTCGTACATTCCGCAGTACTCAATAATCCTCGTATCGTATTAAGTGGGCCAAAAAACGAGGAAATTAGGTAACTTTGTGCAGATAAGTATCACGAAACGTGAGGTATTTTAAGCAGCGAGTCCCCCCTGTATTTGTATTGCTAACAAAAAAATGGTACGTATTAATTTCACCTCACAATTCATTTTTAATGATAGACCGCTTGAGGCTGAAGAGTGCGGCTCTGTGCGTGAAGAGGGAAGGAATGCAGAATCGATTATTAGTTCGCTGTTTTGCGAAACAAGTTGACGCCCACCATTATCGAAGTGGGAGAGAAAACAGAAGGTCGGTTTATACACGCGTACGATGGGAAAGCTAGAAGGAGAGAGGAAGAAAAAGGAGCACGAAGAGAGAGAGAAGGAAAGAGAGATTTTTTCCTCTAGTACTGCGCGAGGGTTCATTATACCTCGTTGCGTCTTTTATTCCCCTAATTGCTTTATGACGCCCTATTACGTGTCCTCCCCCACCCCGAAAATACGTCTCCCTTATTTCCCGATAACGCGCGGCTTCGAGCCCCGGAGTCCTCAACTTCGTTCTATCGCTTTCACTCTCCCTGGGCCCTTACCCACCGAACTCTACGAAGAGGATCCACACGGACGTATACACCTTGTATAACGAGCCACAGACGCCCGCACGCACCCTTCGATAGTACTGCGGAACTATAGGGAACTGTGTATAGATGTGTAAACAGGGTTGGAAGAGCGAGAGAATGAGAAAGAGCGCGGGAGAGAGAGAGAGAGAGAGAGCGAAGGGGAATGAAGTCTGAATTATGCCACCGAATAGATTGGTATACATGTAGACATTTACGTATACACAAATATACACGGGGACGCGTATACGCGTGCATACAAAGCCCAACACATTGTCACGACACCCTCGTCATTCTCCCAGGAGGCTCCGACTTTCGGGGAGTTAATTGCGCCGTCGGAATTTCGTTGGCAAATTATTCTTTCATGCCTTTGGAGAGAAAATGTATTACCTTGTCTCTCCCTTCGCCTTGCACGCATTTCCCTCTTACACTCCAACTTCGAAGCGCCCCGCCCCTCCTCTACCGCCCCGTAAGACCTTCCTAGTTCCGGTATAAAAGGAAATATCCACAGATATATTTTCCTAAGGTTTGCTCATCTAAGCTCTTAGTGGAATTGCGAAAAAAAAATATTCTCTCGCTCTTCCTCTTGCCTTACTGTTCTAACGAGGACGAGGAAGGAGCGGTGCTGCGCTGGTTCTTAGTGGAAAATATATACGGAACTCATCCCCTCTGTTTATCAGAGGGAGAATCAGCACCGAGCTCTCGTTTACTTTTCGTATGAATAGTTTTTCATTCATTCGGACAAAGCAGCGACCGGTAATTCCATCTACTGGGATTTGTAACGGAGCTCTGTCCTTTATGAATTTTTATGACCCCGCATTCGGCTACTTTCTTGATTAACAATATTTATTTGATAATCCTTCTCGTGCCACGTGGACAAACTTTCATAAATTTTACTCATTTTTCCGCGGTTTCCTTTTTCATCCACTTTTTCTCATATTTTATCCACTTAACAAGTTTCACCTGTGAAATTAGCCGGGATCACGCACCCAGGAATAAAAGTCACACTCCCGATGGAAAGAGTCACTTCGACGTAATCAATATGAAGAACGAAGCAGCCGAAAGTAAGAAAATAACATTTCCAGCTAGACGGAAATAATCGATGTCTTTTTTCCCAAAATATCTACGTAGGAGAAAACGTGTCAGTGTGACGTCTGGCTCCTGCTGCGCACATTGAAACTCCCATCGCGCTCGCACGCCGCCGCCTCAGCCGCTTATCCTTTGCCGCAGTTGATCTTCGGAGGAACGACATTAAAAATACGAGAGAAAGGATGGCAGTAAGTGAAGAAGCGCGGAGCGGAGGGAAGTCAAAAATGTGGAAATCCATAAAAAGGTGTACGTCAAAATTCCAACGATGTAGAGAAAACTAAGCGATGAGAAAAGGAAAGAGAATACACGAGGGAAATGAAGATAATACGGGCCATAAATATTCCGATGAAACGAAGATACGGAAGAGCATAAAGATACCGAAAACAAGCACTGTGCGTTGCCGAACGCAAAGAAATCTAAGCGCTCTCGAGAATCGAGAGAGGATTCAAAAAAAAACCATAGTTGCCCGACGTTTTGCCGTTTGTGGCGAATTCTACGTGCGTACATGTGGGCATTTAAGGGTCCATGAACTCTGTTATTATATCAGCAAGATATATCTCGTTTGTGCGCGGTCGTAGTGTCGCGTAATGGTGACTCATGTCGAGGAAACCGCCACTTGTTCTCTCGGCAGCGTGTCTGCTGAGGTCTTCTCCGCGAAAACTCAATTCCGGACAATTTATTACGAGCCAGTCGAGCAAAGTACTGGGAACATAGGTTTTCGTCTCAACGGAAGAGACAGCGAACGAGAGAGAGAGAGAGAGAGAGAAAGCGAAAGTGTACGCGCGTAAGACGGAGAGAGAAAGAACACGCGTGGTGGTCGAGGATGGCCGAGATGTGTGATGAAGCCATTATATCTTATGGCGCCTGTATATATTTTCGCGGGACCACAGGAACGTCATTGATGCCAGGAATTTGAAGCACACGCACGAAAAATAAACCTCCGTCGGTCTCAGGCCTCCCATCTCCGTTTCACGGTGGGGTGATTAAACAATTAACGATGAAGAACGTGTGGTGCGAAATCACCGAAGACGAAGAAGAAGAAGAAGAAGAAGAAGATGCGACACGATTTCCGTGTGGTCTTAATTCTTCGTTCGCGTAGTACAAAAAGCGACTGCGAGCTGCTCCGGCCTTGGTGCGATTGGCAGAGTCGATATCGCCCGTCCGAATGCTGCAGGTCCGGGAGCGACGAGTCCTCGGAATAGGCAACATAGCTCGTGAGCGTGTAATCGAGGAATCAACGGTCGCGGAGAAATCGGCAGAATTCCTTTGCCACTAATTGCGAATGGATGTTGACTTTGGTTTTCGAACAAGCTCGCCCGTGGGTACTTCGGATATAACGAATAAATGGATTGCTCGGGGAAAAATAGTGGAATGATGAGAGAGAAATAGAGCTGAAATTGACCCTTGAATACCGAGTTTAATGATTAGACGTACGTGGACGTGAAACTGGTCCAGTTCCTCCAAGTTTCCAAGCGAGCGTGTATCAGACTAAAAAAGGGTCAAGTGCGAACAGATGGAGTGGTAGGTTATATGCGCCGGTTCACAAGGAGAGAGCAGTTGCCTCGATCCCGCCCGGCGATGTAAATGCACGCGGGATATGTGCAAATACACACACGAGCATGTATACATGAACGTGTGTAGAATGTGGTAGTTGCATCGTTAACGCAGAAGGTTGGGCTGGTGGGGCGATGAGAGAAGTTCGATCGCGGCAGTGTCCCTCCTGGAGGAGAGCGAGGTCATTACCGGCGACGCGCGCGCGGGGGCCCAACACTCAATCCATTTGGCCGGGTGCCTCTCCGCGGTGCACACGTTGCTCCTCGCTTGGCTCTTGCGAGCTCTGATGCATGCCTGCATCATCGAAGCGGATGGTTAGCAGCGGGAATTGAAACGGGATTGAGCAAGAGAAAGAGAGAGGGAGGGGCAAGGGAGGAAGGAAATATGTTGTAGAGCGAGAGACGGAAAGTGTGTATATATGCACGCGGATGGTCCAGGCCAGCATGCGCCAGGAAGTTTATGTCTCAATTATAATGGTCTCGAGCGTAATAACAATAAACGTCACATATATATTAGGCGTGCGGAGGGAAGGTGCGCGCAGTGAAGAACGAAGAGGAAACCAGGAACCAGCGGCAGCAGGTCCAAGGAAGGGTGATCAGCTCGAATAGGTGGTTTTGCAGGCGCATGGGGAAACGGCCCAGGTACACCAGCACAGTACGAGAGAATTCGTTGATAGCGAGGGAGAATCTTGTTTGCCTTAAACGAACTTCACCGCCGCAATTAACCGTTGGGAATGAGCCAGCGCACCAAACAGCAGCAGAAGAGATATACGCACGCGTAGCTTATACATACGTGCATACTTCTTTTGGTTTTCCCTTATATATGAGTGCGGTAAAGCATGCTCATTCTCGTATTTCTCTTCTCCTACCCTCTCCCCCCTCGCGCGCTCTTTCTCTCTTTCTTTCATTCTCATCCCAGCCCTACACTCGCTCATCCTCGCGCTTGAGCCTCTCCTCCTGTGGAACTTCGCGCCGTCCCTCCCGTACTTTGCCACGGTATAGCTCCCTCCCTCTTTCACACAAGCCAGCTCGGAATGAGGCACTGATGATGAGCTTGTTCGCCCACGGAACACGTACACGACCTGCTAAAGGCGATTCACTCGTATCACCTGCTCTACACACGCCGCGCGACCACCACTCTGCTGACCAATGGGGAAAAAACACTCCAGACCACTCGCATTAGCATAACGGTCATTGGCCACACGACTCTATAAACGCTCGATTTTACTGTCAGCAATTAGTCTTGCGACTAGAATTTATCTTGGATTCGTTATCGTTTGTATAATGCTGAAAATTATTCATTCTTTCCGGAAAGTTTTTTTAAGCACTGAGCAATGCCTCGAGACTCCTTCAACGAAGCCTTTTGTCTCTGGAAAATTCCTCTTCAGCGTTTCCTTTTTACAGTTCGAAACGGAAATGATTATTCAATCGTATATACAAGCGTTTAAGTCTGGCTGAACTGGAAGCCTGTTTGGAACTATTTGAATTTTCACTCCAAATTTATGGACTTACTGCATTACTGCTCATATTGGGTCGGTCTTTCGAATGAAATAAGAATTCTCCGAACCCGGCACCTTTGCTACGCGTTTCAATGATGAAAACGCCGCTTCGATTCACTCTCGAAAATGCCAAACTATACCCACAATTTGTTCGAATTAATTCTAGATGACAAGTTCTAGCCACGACATCGAAGATCGATCATAATCGTGCCGGAAGATCGAGTGGTTAGAATTATCGTTGGAATCTCATTTCTGAATGCAAATACATTTTTTTCGTGAGCCTGGATACTCCAGGCAACAGCGCAGCAGTTAAAAAATTAGTCCTAGAGTTGACTTTGACATTTGTGGAAACGAATTATTAACATTGCAATGTCGAGCATATTTGAGCAAAATAAAACGAGACGTCAGTCGTTCCGGAGCTGCTCGAATCTCAGTGGGTATTCCTCAAATAAGTCGAGAAGTTCAACTTCGAAAAACGCAACATCATGATCAACTAACTCAATTATTGGTCTTCGAACTCTCCATCGAATTTGGAAGAGTATCGTCGATTTTTTCAGACTGAATTAACTGGTAACTCGGAGTCGTCTTGGGAAAACTAGTTGAGGAATTCATGAGAGAAGAGTCTGCTGTCGCTATTCTTGCACTCTACAGTCGGCTCAACGTAACTCGATGATCAGGCACGCCGAAAATAATCTTATTTTCAGTTTAGATGATATGATCGAACTCGTCATAACCAATAATAAAATGACACGTTTCTACATCTGCATCCAGACGAATAATTGATTAACCACCTTAACCGATTAAACTCCTTAGATGCCATCATCCCATTATCTTCAATTCAATCGATCAATCGAATGTCATTTTGGGCGACCCACAACTTCCCTTCGTGAGTCCATCTTAAAAGATGGAACTAATGAATCTTAAAAGACACTTCACTGAAAACACGAAGTCCAACGCGTTATAAAAAAAGATAGAAGCGAGTAGATAGAACGGTACTTGGTTGCGCAACAGAATTATCACCGTGAAAATTCCGAGGCTGGCTGCAGAGGATGACGAACTATCTCGCGTACGGCTTTCGAGCCTGGGTGAGCCTCTGTTTTTTCCTCTACCGAAGGAACAGGATATAATCACGTGTGACATACATTTTGTTGTATCCTCTTTTTATTACATTTCCTCTGGCCACTGAACAAACGCGTTTCGGGTCCTTTACGTCCCGTTTAAAATCCCACTCTGACTCCGGAAAGCGTTACACCCTTTCGCATAGCAAAAATTCCGTTTTTCCCCACTTTTACCATGTGACAAGACAGTCCATTTTTCAGGGCTCAATTGTCAACGTCGCAGTCAATTCGCCACTCGCAAAATATGGGCACGATCGATCGCCTCCAGCTTTTGAGAAAATAGATATCGAAAGACCTTTCACGTACTCCATTTCACACCGACGCCTGTCATTTGACGTACCACTCGTTATCGCATATTCGATATAGTTAGAAGTCTTTGAAACAATATCAGAAAGTCGAAGTTATAGAGATCCGAAATAATGAAATTTGCAGCAGACGACAATCGTTCATCATTTTCATTGACATCAATGAATAATCAATTTTCAGAAATAATTATTGCTAATAATCGATGAAAAATCAGCACTCGATAGTGCACCGCGACGAAGATTCAACTTTGTACAATGATCCGAGTATTTTTTGTTTCATCAGGCTTTTTTAAGGTGGGACCGTACCTCTTTTGCACCGGGGCAGGCCGTGAGAGGGGTGCTCTTACGCTTCAACATGGAAAACCGCTCGTTTTAGCAGCTGCACGTGAATTTAGTTTCTGGTTTTCAATTTACATGAAAAAATGGTAATTGTGTGCTTTTGGACGAAAAACCATAATGTTTCTAATTTTATCGAAAAAAGCTTCTTGTTTTATGTTTCGAAATATCAAACATTTGCTTTGACAGCAGCAGTGCAGGATTATGCTTTCAGTTTTTGACTGTCGGCTGCTCTGCTCGATGCGACGTTGCCGCGTTTGAAGCTGCGTCCGCCGAAAGAGAGAGACAAACTTCGTTTATTAATTTTCTTTTGCACATTGCAGATAAACGGTACGGTGAAATAACCGCGAATTTCGCGAGAGTTATTTTGACAGTTGATTCATATTCTGGTATTTCATCAAAAAATGTCTTTTTTAACAGTAGTTTTTCAGTATTTATTTGCGTTTTTTTTTACACTTTTCCATAAGATCCAATGTAAAAAACAAATGAAATTTTCTCCGAAACGGTATGGCCGAACCCGTTAAATAAGTTTCGCAAGCAAATAGTCAAAAAACTCCCGAGCGTATCTACCAATTTGCATATAAAAATCCCTCTTTTTTTATATATGCTACCGTTCCACCTTAAAAAACCACCAAACAAGATAAAACTGTTGCGGAATAAAAAAGCAAGATGTTTCATTGAGATGCTTATTTCCTTGATTAAGATTGCAGTGGTACGTGTTTAATGAAATTCGGGAGTTAATAACAAGGTGAGCAGGAGAGAGCAGAGCGAGGGAGAATAAACACAATCTCACGTCAGGTATCCGAGTGTAACGTCCATGACCCTGTTAACTGTTGGAAACACACGCTTTTTCCTTCCACTGTGGACATAAATGGTTGAGCTAGATGAGATATGTGCGGGTAGAAAAAACGAGAAGAGAAGAAAAGGCGAAGCGGGAAAAGAAGAAGATTGACATCTCGAGCGTATGGGTGTGCATTCTTGTGCGTGAAGGTATCATCAGCCAGTCCGAGGGACACGTCTCGTTACACACATACACAAACTCCGCCGTCTTCGTCTCATCGGATAATTGGTTAATTGGGCAATTTATCTACAGCTACTAATTAAACAGGAAGGGCTACATACGCTCGTATATAAGAGACAGAGAAGAGATTCGAGAAAGAGAATAAGGAAGCGAGAAGGCGACAGAGGGATTAGTCTTGCAAGATGCACTCCTGAATTGCACACACATACATGCGAGGGTCACGTGCGTGCGTGGATTAATACAGCGAAGTAGATGCGACATAAAGGGGGTCACGGGGAGAGAGATGAAACTTCGAAGAGCTGGATCCCAACGAGGCTTTGACTCCTTTGTGACAGAGACATCTTTTCCCTCGCTCGCTTGCCCCCCTCGTGTCCGTTCCCTCTCTTTTTAAATTTTAGAAATACACTGAAACCACAACCTCCGAGACAAACTAGCACGCAGCTTGCATGTGTTTTAACGTGTGAGTGTGTTCCCTTGATGATTCCCCGACCATCTCGCAACCTGTCATAGTAGTAGACTCTGCATGAAATTAACTCAAATTTCTAGGTACACAGAGGCTACGTGACTCTAATAAAAAGAAAAAACTTTGCTCACTTTTCCCACGAATCCCTCGAATACCGCATGCGACGCTAGCTCTTTCGTCAACTCGCTCGCTTTGTGGACCGATTTTATCAGTTTCTTTTGAGAACTTTGCGCTATTTTTTTTTTCTCTCAATCTCCGCTCAAAACGGTTCCTCGAATTTTCATTTGCGCCACATGTAAAAAGCCGTTGAGCTTATCCGAATATGTGAGAAGAGTTTTTCGCCTCGTTCAAATCTCGGCATCGTGACACGAATTTTTTTTCGCATTTCAAACGCATCCCAACTACACGCATGAATCAATCATCGATAATCATACCGCAGGTGCGAGCTCTCCCGATCTTGAAATCAAAAACACCATAAAATTGACCACTAACGAAAAAAAAAAAAAAAAAAGAAAAACAAATCCACATTTTATGTTCCCTGAATCAAATGGATGACCCCGCGATTTTGAAAATTTGGAAAAACGTTGTATAAAACTGCATAATTAAGATTTTACGACCGGCTGATCGAAAAATCAGGAAACAAACATAAAATGTTCGTCGCTCTAGCCGAGCCAGAAGTTAAGGCGAGCGAAGGAAGACGCCGCGGCGGGTTTAGCAGCCATAAATATACACGTATATATTCGTACAATAAATAGATCCATCTATACCGTCGCCTCTTCAAGTTCTCGCACCCACGCCCGCATTACCATACGCTTGGCTGGCCGGAGAGCGTAACTCGAGATGTTACATTGCCACGAAAGGGGAATTAAGATCAATGGCTTGAAAGGGAGCGTGTGACTCTTGAATCTACCCGAATATATGGCAGAGGCGTTTTAACGCCTATAGATATAGATACGTAAAGATAAATCCACATTAAAAGTAAGTGTTGGTGAAAAAATGCGCGTGTATTAGAGTATTATATTACAGCATGTCAAAAAAGGCACAGACATACGCGCATACACACGGCTGCACTCGTTTCGTGTAGGGCATAACATACGTTTTGACCGTGCAACATTTATTTATTCGAGATCTCGTTTCCGCCCACTTTTATCTCTCACCTCGAATTGCAGAGAGCGCTCAGCGTAATCGGACGTCGAAGGATCGCGGGCGACGTGATCGGGTACGCCGCGCGAACGATCGGACGTGAACCGATCGGCAAAATACGGGCGTAGGCAGACCGCGAGAGTTTAATTCGAAATCACACACGAAACGAACGTTTTATTTGAAAAAATATGTGCTCGCTTGTACGGCCCTCATTCCGTTATAACCAGTTGGCGAGTAGGCTTTTTACAGTAACCGTACTTTCCTCGTGTCCTCATAATCATATGGGAAATATTCCTTCGTTATTATCATCGTGATTATTCGATGCTCAAACGATTTTTATCGTTGTTATTATTTTTCATATTCTCTTTTCGTTTCAGTATCATCATTGCCTGCGCTATTATTATTCGTAGAACTTCCGTGTGACTTTAATGTCTTCACTATAATCCGATTGAAGTGAATAATTTGTGGCTGGGACGTTCGCAGCAGGGTTTCCTCACGTCGAAATTTTTTTAACGTCTACATTGACACGATACGCGCGTATATTATGAATCTTATTGGATCGTATGGGTTTCTCGCTCTCTCTCTCGGTCTTACTCCTTTCTTTTGGGCTCATTAAAATATTTTGTACCTCTTTTGCTCATATCCCGAGGGCTCTCTCCGTCTCCCCCATATCTCGCTTTCTTTTTTTCTACTCAATCGCTTTCTCTCTTCCTCTCGATCGTTTTATAGCTCGCGCAGTCCTTATTCCCATCTCGCTGCGTTATCTCGGTCCATTAGGTCGGAGAGGACCGGGCGCGCGACACGAGTCGGTAGTGCCGTTGAAGATAATTTATCACTCGGCGCACATCGGCTCTCCTCTCTCCATCTTTCTCTCACTCGCTCCCCCCACATTGGGAAGGTGGCCGCGGCGCATCAGCGGCAAAGACCCAATGTACCTCGGAGTGTTGCATTACGTCCCACCTTCGAGCCCCCTTTAAACTACTTTGTATTCCGAAAAGTGGAAAATCTCATGCGCTCTCGAAACGTATAAATAAAAATTCAAATATAGATGCGGACCTGATCTCATCGTCGTTGCTTGTACCGTGGAAACGGTGCGTTGAACCGCCCGCGCGATGACTGCAAATCGCATTCGCTGCTGAGCCGTCCGGTTCGCGAGACTCTATCAATACCGCGAATGATCAATATTTTATTCTTCCTTTCTTCGTAATTATTTTGCCTGAAATCGTAGAAAAGCGATTTTCTCCCCGTACTTTTTTTTAATCAACTTTTCTAACGGTAAAGTCAATAAAAAAAAAACCGGAACCACTCAACGAACCTCTTCTCATAGGACACTCACGTACGCGAGGATGATTGAAAATTTATCACCAAATAAAAGGCGTCGTCGACCAAATTATTTCTGCCCTCTCGAAAAACGTCCCACTCAATTTCACTGACATGTGAGTTATCACGATATGCAAATGCATACTTTTATATTGGAGTAGGAATCCTCCCTCGGAGGACTCACTCTCTCCGCTCGCTTTCAATACCGCACGCGAAAATTTTGCTGCCGTAGGGTTGAATCCAGCTCCTGCCCGCGGTGCCCTCCCTCTCACAATCCTCTTTATGCTCGCGCCCCCGCAAAAAATGTGAGGGCTGCACTCGAGTCCGAACTCTTCTCCGGGAGAGGTAACAACCAAGACGACGACGAGGAGGAGAACGACGTGAACGACATTTCTATTATACTGGCAGAAAGCCTTTGCACATTGTTCGGAATGCTGTTAGCGACAGGTACTCGTCGATGTTCGATCGTTTGCCTCGCCATTTTCTATGCTCGTGTTATTTGCTCTCTTGTCGAAAAAATAAGGGAACACACGTGAATTTATAAAAGCCTCTGGGCATTTCTCCTCTTTCTCGATGAATACGGATAAATTCTTGGCCCCTAAATTTTATGCTCCAAAATAATCGATTCGAGAGCCTGACATCATACGGTGAGGATTCATCGAGTGTTATTTTCGAGAAAAAATAAAAAGGAAGGAGAAAAAACGAGTTTTTGATTTAGAAGAAAATGTGAAAAGAAAAGAAGATCCCGAAGTCTTTTGTTGGTCGAGAGCACATCGAGCGTGTGCCAATTTGTTTATTCCTTCTTTTCTTCGCTCAACGAAGTAGGCTCGCAAGCTGGCAGGCTCGGGCGTGAGTCAATTACTAAAAATAATGGAAAAACAAGAGATAAAAAAGAGAGAGAAAAACATAATCCTCACGACGATGAAAAGAAGGGAGCGGGGAACGAGGATTCCCAGCGATGCTGCGCGCTCGGCAGGAGAAAAGTATTAATTTACGCAGCGGGTCGTCGCATCCTCCGCGAGTGTGTGATAAACAATTGCTGCCCCGTGGCGCGATTTCGATGAAGATCCACCTTTTGTTCGAAAACAAGAGAGCCAACATCCCGCAACGCTGAACGCTCTCTTTTCCGTCGACGCACGTGCTTTAGATTTATTATTCGAAACTCCACGTCGCGGTATGTGTGCGATCCTCTCGGAATTCACCTCTCAGCTTCGCGCTCGTACATACCTTGAATCGAATGTTGCATCGAAAATATAATACATCGAAATATATTCAACCGACTTCGAGACTTTTTTCGTAGAAACAAATGTCTGTTTACCAGATGCCAAAATTTCGACGTAAATATGGGAAAGGCCAGGGCTTGTACCGACAGTGATTTATTTCATCCCCTAAATCCGCTCTACTTTTCTACTCTGATATCTCTCAACGATTCAACAAATAGCTCGCCCGATGGCACGGAGTAAATGATTTTATGTATGCAAATACCTACGTTTGTACGGAGCCATTCAAAATTTACGTGAGACCACGAAAACCATTTTTTTGGGTAAAAAAAACGTGCGTTCAGAATAAATTCCGGTTCAATTAATTTAATTGATATTTTACATTGAAATAACGGTATAAATTTCCATTTTGAACATTGGGATTTTCACTTATTCATTTACTGAAACGAAGCGGAGTAAAAATGTGCTTTCAAATTTGATTTATAGAAATTTTTTATTCAATTCCAAGCTAATTATTTCCATGCCTGTTTCATTGAAGATTTCAACCAGAACTTCCGTTTTGAAGAGAAATATTTTTTTTTGTTTTAAACCGAGAATGAAATGTTGAGGTGAATTTATGCGAGTGATACGATTTTACAAAAGCTCATAAATCATAATCTTCGTGGAGTTTATGTGATGAACGAGACAAATGTTATCCAGCTGTTGACTCCATTTTACCAAAAATATTACGAATTAAGTGAGAATAAAGCAGGTCAGGCTTGAGCACACACCTCGTGCACTAAAACTTCCGTATTACTCGTCTGGGTGAAGAATTCCATGGTTGCTATAGCGGAGAACGCGCGTTTGTATGAAATATCGTAAATCTGAAAACCAGCGACAATTTTTCTAGCGCACCGTGTATTTTCTCCGGTCTTTTCGCAGCTCGGGATTATATTTAAAAGTGCTGCCCCGTCGCGGAATTTCGATGAATCCCTCGCTCTACTATAGTTATATTTGAGAGTGCTTGCTCCAGTAATTCTAGGATTTGCGCAAGTTTTGGAGAGTTTTCGAAGCAATCAAATTTACAATTTTCATTTTCAATGACAAGGAAAATCAAAAGATGGAAAAATTTTTTAGCTAATAAATCAAAGCCAAGGAGGAGAATCTTATGGAAACTCCCAACGAAATGTAACTTCATTCGCTCACCAATAAAGCAACGTGCTAACGTCGAAAATAAAATTTCCGAAAGTTCATTAATTTCGTTAAATTCAATTAAGACTAGAATGACAAATTTTGAATCGCCTTATAGAAATTCATGCTCGCACGACCCATAAACCCATGTGCATTTGCTCCCTCGCTCTCTAGCTTGTTCCGTTGACGTTTGAGCTTTAGAAAGTATCTGACGGTGGCGAGCTTAGCTTTATCGTACACATTTATGTACGTGGCGCGCGGAGTATGTATAGAAAAGAGAATTTGCGCACGCGCGCCCTCTCCGTACGTGTGTATCATCGTGTTTTTTCCCCCTCACTTTTTTTAATACGCCGTTGCCCTCCTTACGATAGCTGAGGGCAGAGAGGGATAAAGTTGTATCTCGTCGACATAATAAGGCCGTAGGCTTTCACTGCTCTTTCCCCTTCCGCCCCTCGGCAGATTCCCCCGAGCCCCTTGCCCTTGACTTTTGCTTCTTTCTACTCCGTCAGAGTTTTTCCACGAGATTGCGTCGGTACTACTCAGCGGGGCACGAGCTGATGCATATATAGCATCTGGGTCCATCATTGTGTGCCGCCGGAGAGGAGGAAGAAGCGCGGGACAGAAGAGGGCAAGAGGGGAAAGCACTCCCGGACTCTGAGCAAAACTTTTTCTTCATCTCCGTGTTCAACTGGATCTCTTTCTCCTCCTCCTCGGTCTCCGTCCCTCTTGCACTAACTGAGCTACAAAGGGGCTGAAAATAATATCGAAATACTGCTCCAAAAAGGGTTCCACAGCTCGATAGAAGTCTGGAGAGGCTGTCAGTTCCCTCTGCTCTCTTTCCTCTCGCACGCAACTTCGTCCCTCGCAGAATCCCGCGTCTGACAGCGCGCAGACTAGTTCTCATAAAAAATTGGTACTTTCGGCTCGTCTGCTGCTGTTTAGCACACGATTATTGATGGGTGATAGCGTTGCCGTGTATTATGAGGATGAACAAAAATGAGGGACGATTCGGTCGATATACTATTAACGAAATCAATGAAAGGAACAAGAGAAATGAATTCGATTGGATAAATGAATCAGGAATATAAGAGTGTAGAATGATGTTTGAATAGCCACTGCGAAAATAATGCACTTGAATTTATATTTATAAAACATTATTTCGAGAGAGAAAATCCGTGAAACGAGCCAATGGTAAATTTTGAAAAATGCTCGCTTTATGTATTCGTACAGATATGAATAGATTGTAATTGGAATCGATGGTGGCGAGGCGAATGGGCTCGTCAAAATGAGCCCCGTATGAATATCGTACGTACGATGAAAATCGCTCGATTGTAATTAAATCTCTCGAATAAAGCTTTGACCTCGAGTTAGCGATGGAACGAGCGACCAAACCCCACTGCCGACCCCATCAACGTACTTTCGCCACATGAAAACGTAAACAAACTGTTATTGCAACGTTCTCCACCCGCTCTCTCTTGCTCTCTTCCTCTCTACCTTTGACAGAGTTCAAATAGCCGGATTCTTTTTAACTTTTTTCTAATTTTATTTTCGTATATAGAGACCGAGAAAAACAAAAAAAAATTGCAAATTTTTTTGTCTCCTTGAACTTTGATCCTCACGTATAAATATTCTGACTGTAATACGTCCACAGAAAAACAACACTTGGAATAGCTCAGATTTTTTTTTCATTAAAAGTCTGCTGGATTTGAACAAAGTTTTATATTTTTTAATAATATTATTTACTCTAGATGGACAGCAGTTAATTTTGATGCCCGCTCTTCGTGGTTCCCATCCTAAATAACATAGCTCAAAATAACCAACGAACAAAATAACTCTAATATCCTCAAACAAACAAACGAAAGCACACACGAACCTACCAATACGAAGGAAAAAAAATCGCACAGTGGGTGTTCTCGAGATATCTCGCGATATTATAAACACGATAAAAACAATAAACAATAAATTTATAATCAAGCATTTCAAATCTAGTAATAAAAATCCCGCATAGAGTTTCATATTTATCCGCAATCAATATTTCAAATGAATATTTCAATTACTTTCCGTATTCCATTAATGACAAACTTAAAGTTCATTTTAAATGACGATTATTATTCTCGTGATTATTTTGTTCATGGGTCATATTGTTAATTGGTTATTTTGCTCGGACACCGTTTTTCGTACTAAATTTGAAAATAACCATTGGAAACTTCACCTCGCGAAATTACTAGTCTGCGCTACCAAAGAATGTGAGTTTTGGATCGTGGTATTTGAATCATCGTTTTATGGGTGAATAAAATATTCAGAGCCTCAACAAATATTCTCTCGTATGAATCACCATTTTTCGTCGAGAAAGTTAAACGTTTTCAACTATTGTCGGTACACGTTTTCGAAACAGAAGCATCGAGCCAACGTGTAAGATAACCACGGTATGCGCAATGTGCAGCTCTCGGATACGTTTTACGTGTACCTGATGCTGATTGGCCTGATTTGCGTTTGTCACATGATCGATCATTTGCCTCACCACATTCGTTGCTTCGACCACACTGCCGCAGTCACGTCTCCGATCGAACTGCAGTTGGGCTGTGTTTTGTTCCCACAGTCGACGACGACGACGACGACGACGACGACGAGGTGTGTATATGAGGAATTCCATACCATTCCACAACGATGATTTTCAAAATTGTTGAAATTCATTGCCGCATTAACAACGATCGAATTGGATTTGAAATTCAATTGAAAAATAAATTAACGAATTTAAAATTGATCACTCGATTCGGCATTTTTGTTTTGTTTTCAACCATGCACGCATGTCACTGGACTCGAAACACAAAATCAAAAAAAAACTCCAACAACGGAATATTCAAACGTGATTAAAGCTGATTGATTATGATGAAAAAATGCTTGGAATTTTCAAGAATTTCGAAGCTTTAAAAATGAAAAATTGCCATGAAAATCAATGACTTCGGATCCTAACGGTTCCTCGTCACAAAAGGTTCCTGAAATGTGAAAAAGGTTCGGGATCATGGGCCAGATGAGAATAGTAGGAACGCCTTATATGCATGCACATATATTCAGATGTGTATCGACTCGATATTTCCTACGTGCAGTTTTGGTTGAATACCGTATCGCACATCAAACTTGGCTCCTCTCGTGTTTACCGTAAAGTTCAAAGGGGCATTAAACTATCGAGAACGCGGATAATCCATCGTCAATTACAGAATCCAGTATGCGGTATCGATTTACCTTCACGGACGAATATGCAAACAGAGGAAGTTCGAAATACGCCGAAATTTGTTGGCGTTGGCTCCGTAAATAAATGTGCCTTAAGTATACTTGGGTAATCGCGTACGATCGGTTTATTCTCTTCCGTGTTCGCCTCCCGCCTTCACGAAACTGACCTCAGACTATATTCTATGTAATAAAACCGAAGCAAATGAATATTTGATGTAGCGTAGAAGAGCCTAGTCATAGCGGGAGTTCATTGGTCGATGGGTACGTTGAACCATTGGAACACAATCGCTTCTCATCGAAGGGAAACATTGTTTTATTCTTTTATATCTCGAAAAGCTTGGAGCACCCTGAAAAATGGTGCAAAGAATGATCGAAATCACCATTGTGAGATGCCTTAAGACGCTGTCGTTTGTACCGCAATTGGACTTTGGAGTCTCGACTGTGAACGGATCGACGATGAATTTTTCTGACCGTTCGTAGAAAAGAAGCTCGAGAAAAAAGTGTCGAAAAATCATGGGTTAACCTGTCCAAAGCACTAATTTCGTAGCACAAAGTGCCACTTATCGTTTCGTCTGGCATTAGATAATTAAGCGGAAGATAAATTGAAGAAAAGAGTTGTGCCGGAGAATGACTGGAACGTGCCAAAACGCCCTCCATCAATTTGATCTTAACTGCGATGCTCGTAGCTGCACGTCGTTTATTGCGGCGAAGCGATGAAACTTGCCACCCTTCTTGGCACGATTGGAACGGTAGTTGTCAAATTTCTGTGTGCCGCCGTTGTTGCGAGGGTGAGAGAAACACTGTGCGGACGGGAAGCAGATGTGCAGCCAGCACTCGATGTCGCTGCTCTGATTTTTTTTGTGCCGCGTTGTTTTTGTGACACGAAACGAGGCCCAGATCACCGAAATATCCGGTACTTCTCCGAGGGTTTCTCCGTCTCCGTGTTCGACGTTGGTGTGTACGGAAAACAGTGGCAAAACAGAGGCTTTTCGTCGACGTCGTTTCCAGCGCTGCTTCGGCTCTTCCTCCGTGTGCCGCGACCGCCGCGCTCATTCGACTCCGCTTCTGTTGGTCCGGATCGTTAAGTAGAGGGTGCGAGATATTTCCGAGGAACGGGAGAGAACTGTCAACGTTCCCGAAACGACGCATCGTGTTACAGAGAGTAAAAGCGATGAGCGTACATACACAGCAGCGAGACGAGTATGCACGCGGATAGAGCGCAGATGCTTCTACAAGAGGGCGGAGAGAAATGGAGAGAGAGAGCGGGAGTAAGATGGAAGTATAAAGAGACTCATTTGCTCACACCCGACGTTATAAATCACAAGTGTTGGTCGTCGCGACGCTGGAATGAGCCAAGTTGCCTAATCATTTCTCCCTTGAAGAGAGCTACGCGCGCCTCGGCAAAAGGAAAGAAAACAAGAGGCGAGAGAACGAGAGAAAAAGAGAGAGTCGAAGCGCCGCCGATCCACAAAGACAACGTTTTACCACCGTCCCACTCGTTCTTCATCATCATCTTCATTAATCCACGAACTCTCGATGTGAATTTTATTAAATGCCGTCTTATTTGAAACGACGCTCGTCCGTCTTGGCTTGCGGCTAGAGAGCAATTACCTTCGAAATTGTCCAACGCGAAATTTTTCACTGCAGTCAACGTGACTTTTGTGTAGAATCGGATATAATAAATTCGAAATTCGTTATTTTCAAATTCAATTTCAAACGAATTACAATATTAAAAAAAAAAAACGACTTCGTTCTTCGAGATTCACGAATAAAAATTTTCCATTCCCACATTTGTTCCAGCTGTTCTGTATCCCGAATGACTTCAAGAGGCTCAAAATTTCCGTAGTTCTGTGTCAACTTCCGGTATACACTTCCTTCCGTTGTAATGAGGAGTAATTAACGTTTTGATTGCTAATAAACCACGCACGATGGAGCCACCCCGACATATCGCGGTTGATGAAGCGAAGAAAAAAATCACAGCCGTCGTTGAACAACGAAGTGACGTTCGCGATTCATAGGAGCACTTAGGCACGTGTTTATGGAAGCGAAATATATTTATTGTACTAGAAACGATTTATGTAGGCGCGAGGGCGGTAGAAAATGCCATGTGGGTTGCTCATAATCGTAGATTAAATGGCGTTCGACGATTCATTGGCAGTCATATTAGCGGGGAAGAGACGAGTCGGGGGGGTCACGATAAGTGATAATCTCGATCGATAATAGATCGGAGTATTGTGTCCCGTCATATTTGCGGGGGGAAGTACTTTAACGCCTGGTGTTATACATATACGACATTAATGCTTACCGTGAATTATTCCGCATAGGTGGAGTCACTGTTATATGCCTTATTGGGACGTATATACGACCGCACGTTCGTGTAGGGCATAAATTGGCGTGTGTATATCGCGGAGAGAGCAGCAGTAGCAAAACGCACACATGGGATTGGGCTCCTTGTGCAATCTGGCGCGGCCATAACTGGTCACCGCACACACGGAGCATCGCCGCCTGCACATTGGCTGCGCTTTGATAATAATATACGAATATCATACACGCTCCATATACGCACAATTTTACCGGGCTATACACGTCGTTCGTTCCAAAAATCGACTCCATAAATAACAGCGAATGGTTAGAGCGCTCTGCTATTCTGTGGAGAAAAATTGCTGTACATTTTCCTGTCGGATGCACCGCTGTTGGAATACTAATAAATAAATGACGGCCAATACAATGTGGCGAAAGAAGCGAGAGCTCGCAGAGCTCTGGGACGAATTTCTCCCTCTCCGTGTCCTGTCGCAAGAGCATCGCGGATCAGCTGTCGTCGTTCAATCGTGGAATCCCGAATCGAGGTCCGAAAAAAAGCGACTTGACTCGGAGTTTTCCGTACGAAATTCCTCAGATATTGCGTCAAAATTTTCAACGCACCGCGGGCAAAAGAGCCTCCGAGTCGTCGACGAGAGTCGAGGCAATTCCGAAGCCCACGAACGCGCCCCCAATTCGCTGCAATCCTCATAAGACAGTGTAACGACATATGGCTGCGCAAAATTTCCCAAAAATCCGAGGCGATTTAACGATATTATAATGAAAGTACAAAATATATGGAACTCCGCGCTGCGCATCTGTGCATCCAATTTTGGGCTGCTCTCCTCTGCTTTGTCCATTTAAAAGCCACTTTTCGATATGGACCGCGTAGCCTGCTCAACACAATGGAACTATTCCTGAATGACGATGAATCGTTCATGAATTCCCGTACTAATGGGGAAAAAGCCTTTACCTTGATCCTATTGTGTGTAAACGCGTTCACGTGGATGTTTGCGCGCGCGGGGCGCGCGCACTGTATTAGTTCGTCGATTGGTCGAAAACTCTCGGCCAATTTCGAACAATGAGAGACGTTCATATACACAAAATCATTGGTGTTACGTGCATTTCTCTCTGCCGCAGGAGTACAATGCTTGTATGAACGTTACATAACAGCCGAGGGAAAGACAGAGGGAGAGAGAGAGAGACAAATAGGAGAGCAGAGCTCCCCGAGATAGTGTCAACAGCAGAAAATGCTCTGGTCTCTCTCTCTCTCTCTCTCTCTGCCACCACTGCGTATCATTTAACTCGATGAACGTTCCATTGAACTTAATACACGTATGTATATTAATATATGTATATGTTGACTTGTATATAAGCTGTACAACATGGGCCACATTCGAGTAGATGCGATCGAATAAATATACGACTCAATATATATTTACTTGATTGTCTAGAATCTCGTATTAGTAATAATACATAATTGTGTTTATACGTACAGGGTGTCCTGATAAAAGCGCGATAACTTTCGGCCTTTCGAAGAAAGACATAGCGATCAAACGTATCATCAGTGAGAACTGAGCATTTCGGAGAAATTCAAACGTTCGGAAACTCTTTGATCTTGACTGTTGACAAAAACTGTTGCAGATCAAATTCTTTGGATGGGGCACTCACAGTGGGGTAATTATATTGTTTCTTCTTCATGCAATTTGTTTTTTTAATGAATTTAAACGTCAATATCCTTGGACGGGATATCATTGCTGGTGGTGCATGACTGTTTGGAGCTAAAAAACAAAAGTTTGCACGATTTTTAGTAAAAGTAGTCGAACTGCATGATCACTGAGAATAGTTTTTGATGTTTTATCACCGAAGCTATTCGATGACAAAGCTTTGGCCGAGTTACGAACGTTCGTGATTCGGTTTCGCTGAATGAAGCATTCACGAATGGAGAGAACAAAGTTTTTCAATGTTTATTTACGCTTTTCGACGTACCGTTAACAGATATGAATCTGGAGTAGCATTCCAAGTCGGATACGGCGTATTGTTCCGGTGACTGGGAATATGTCGAAGCGTCCCGGAGTATCTGATACGAGAGTAAACGAGTTTGGCCTGTACTTTCGCTTGTCTCTCACACCCCCTGAAAATTGCTTCCGTAGAAAAGAAGAAGGTAAACTATATCTTGCGCGTATGGTGCGCGCCCATATCGAGGAGGATCTAAAGCCAAAAGTATCTCAAGTTTGCACTGACAAGTACACATACTCGCTCGCGTGAAATGTCGTTTAACCCGGAGCTATTGGCGTACCGCATTTCCATGTATACATAAGCCGAGAAACGGGGAGAGAAGATCGAACAATGGAGCTCACGATAATGTCAAGCTAGACGAGGCGGGGAGGAGTGAAATCGAGGAAAAATGTTGGAAAAGTGCGAGGCTTCGCGAAGAGACAGAAGAACAAAACACACATTCGGAATCAGAGACCGAGAGATGGTCGCGATGGTTGTCCCTTTGCCACGGCAATCAAGTAATAAAAGAATCCTCCCTTCTCGCTTTCTCCAGTGTCCCACCGAGTCCTCCGCTCCCTTTTCGCCTCCCCTTCTCCCTTATCTTAACGAGCGATTGTGTGTGCGTGCGTGCGCGCTTTTGGTGGAGAGGTTTTGAAGAAGCGGGCTAGCGAGCAGCTAAGGGTGACGCGAAACGGGGCGAAAGTCGATGGCGCGTGTGCTGCTGGCTCCGTCAAAAGGGGATGCTCCGGGGATGCTTGACGGAGAGAAAAAAACCTCAACGAATGCTGCTCGGCTACTTCGGCGCTTCTGTTGCCAATTCTATACACAGTAAATGTGTCAGATTCACTCTCTCCCTGCACGTACACGTTTCCCTACTTTGGTGTTAGTGTTTGTACGCTTTGAGGGCTGAACGACGATGAGAATATTACGGGCCGAGCGACGAAAATTCTATGGCGCTTACACTGGACATCGTTGACCTGAGAGCACAGCAGGACCCTTCCTATCATGGCCGCGCGAAAGCAGCAGTAGCAGCATCATCATCGGCTGCGATACAACCAACGTGTATTGATTTATCGCTCGATACTTACCTCCCTTCGTCTCCCCCTCCCTTCCTCCCTTTTCGCGATACGTCATCCTTATTCTGCCCTTCATTTCCTTCGCTTTGCCACGAGCATAATTCACCCAAATTTCCAACATACCAGTCCTCGTGTACAAAGGAACAAGGACGCGGAGCGATCGCCTCTCGCTCATACTTCTCCTGCGCTCGAATGACACTTGACTCTACTTTATGGGGATGATGAGAGTGCACCCCAGCAGCAAGCAGCTTATATATTAAATAGTCGGGGGCTAACATCGTTACACCATTTCGTATATGAAATTCACAACGTACACACACCGCACATCCATCGCAGCTGTAAACGATCTTTGTATACGTTTCGCATGCTATCGAAAATCCAATGAAAAGAAAAAGAGAAAGCCTAAGGGCTTTTGCCTTTCGATACACGCCGCATTCATACACCTCATCCTGTTACACACGCATATGCCATGTTACAAATCGCTTCGAGTGTTCACGAGCTTGATGACAATCACCTTTGACACATAAACCACGTAACATTACTCCAGATATTGTGTTACGATATACGCGCGCGCTTGGCGACGGCGCACGCATTAGACGTAAAATAGAACTACTTTTGACCTTTCATTTTTCGATCCTCTCTTGCATCAACAGCCTCGACCCCGGGGTATTGAAAATGTTCGATCCAATTACGAACTGGGTGCGCGTTGAAAAAAATTTGATACTACATTTTTACCGAGAATCGGAGAGTTATTTGGATTAATAAATCGAGTGACTTTTCCAAGTTATTTTAAAATTGCTTTTGCTATCATACGAAAAATTTGTGAACGAGATTTCACGATTTTTATTATATTTTATTTCCAGAACGAAACATTAACCGCAACGCTGCAATGTCTCGAGGTTAAAGTAGCTCATGCACGAAACGATTTTGAAATTTACACAGAGTTTAAATGGGCAGTCAACTGACACGTGTATCAAATTTCAAAGGGTTCGTCTCATCGGTTATTGAGACAAACATGTTTAAATATGAAGACAAATACACGGGGTTATAGTGACTAGGGGTAAAAAATCGCGTTTATCTTTCCGTATAATGAATTCGGAAAGTGAATTTTTGAAAAAAAAATCGAGACGATTGTCTTACTAGTAATAAAGATATATTACATTAAAGATTGAACGAAATTGGTAATGAGCACTCGAATAACCACACATTTGCTTATTTCGGCAGTTTTCTTCTTCTTGGCTCGAGCCTCCCGTTGTGTTTTCCCTTTGTGCTCACTAATGCGATTTTCTACATGAAAAACTATAGTATTTTAGCCAGGAACGAATGAAATTTCGGGTTCGGTCAGTGACGGATCCCCGATTAATTAATGGCTTCTAATTTCGTTCGCCATAAGATAAGTTGAAAAAATTTATTTACAATTTCGAATTAATAACTCTGACATTAATTTAAAGTGATTATATCTTCAATAAAGGTGTAAAAATCAACCCAATTTAGACACCCCTAAAATACGATCGTTCGGGCATGATCTGCCTTAATTGCCTCTCAATTTCTAATGGATCTTAAAGTAAATTGATTCAGTTATTACATTAAAAATTCGATATTACAATTTCATTTCATGTGGACTTGGAATAGATCCCGAATGAATGAATTACTGGCTCATCGATCTTCCGTTTGGTTAATTCAGTTATGAGACACGAAGTCTGCTAGTTTTTCGATAAATTTCGAATGATCATTATAAATAGAGGATTCCCGGAAAATCGTCGATATTCCATTATTAATAGAATCCAGCAGCAAGATTCCATCAAAAAGTGACCATAAATGGCAATGATTGTAACAAAGTTACGAATATCAAGGGTTCGCCTCTCAGTTTTTTCGTTCAATTCTCCTATCACGCATGCGTGTATCTCGTGATACGAAAGCAAGACTGAACGGGAGGTCTAACGGAGAGGAGAAAAAGCAAATGTGACTCATTGGAGAATAAAGGAAAAAATAAGAGAGAAGAAGGATGAGCGATAAGGCGTAGGAAATTGGCTCGCAGGATTCTCGAGCGAAATAAATGCGAATGCGATTGCGGGAAGGATCGAATCATTCCGGGATCGTGATGCGGTTTGAGATACATATGTATACAGTATTACTCCGTTGGATGTTGATCGCATGAGAGAAGATGATGCCGTCGAGTTTTCCGTGCCACTCGTGGAATAACACATGTTGAGGAGCGAGAGCGAGCGAGGGTGTAAAGCGAAGTAACGAACTTTGTGCGAGGAAAGGCAAGGGCCTCCCTTATTCTAGAAAACTATATATACAGCTTGAGCCTACAGACATATCCACCGGTAAATAGAGAGGCGATTGGAAATAAGGAGAAAAAGATGCGTGCGTGGAATCGGAAGATGAGCGAAACTTTTTTACCTCAATAAAATAGAGAACCTGATACAAAGTCGCAGCGAACATACAAAACAGGTGCGCACACAAATTCTCTCCGTATACGAGCTTATTTACAAACACTCTAGTGTTTCCTTATGTTTTAATAAGCACGTGAGAGCGCACACATACCTCCATACATACGCGTATGCATACGCATGCTAATGGAACTAGCGAGCAAGAGCGAACATGGTCCATCATACTCGCGGTCCCCCAACTCACTTGCTCTCGATCTGAGAGTGGTGAAACGCCGGTTCGATTACCGGAAGAAGTAGTTGGGTTAGTTTAGTCGGCTGATCGAGTTAGCGTATAGTTACCGGTTCGAAGCCGGATGACAAATAACAGATGAGGTTTCGGAATGCTGCACACGTAGCGAGACGCCAAAAGGGGAGCGGATTCGGAGGGGTGGGATCCTTCCTACGAGAGGGAAGAAGTAACCACGCTCTTATCGCTCTCTCTCTCTCTCTCTCTCTCTCTCTCTCTCTCTCCCTCGAATCTCCCTCTTTTCACTATCCATCGTCCCACCGTGGAGCTTCCATGACTGCCAAACCCGAAAGCAGACGCAGAGCCAAGTTAGCTCGATGCGGTCCCTCTCGCGAGTGCAAGAAAGACGAGAACTCGCTATGTGCAGGCTCTCGAGGTACTTTCTTATATATTTTCCCAATACATATATACGCTTTCTTGCAATGTACGGAGCGAGATGCTGCATCTAACCCTCGAGGGTGATTTAATACGCACGTTTGATCCCATATTCTTTATAAAGTTTGTCCCAGGACACGCTAACAGATGCTGTGTTTCTCGCAGCTTTGCTCTTCCTCCTTCGCTGTCCTTCCAACCTCTTCTTTCCCACTTTCCTCTTTCTCTCTCCCTCCATCTTTTTCCTTCCTGCTGCTTTACTTTGTGCTCAAAGATACCGCCCATCATCAGTTTCAGCAAAAGCAAGAAAAACTTTGTACGCCCGCACTCTTGAGCGTCGTAATGCCTCGTAAAATCCTTCCCAAAATACACCTCGACGAATTCTGAGAGTCACGACGCTTCGCGACTATTCAGTGCGTGGGGTTGGAAAATTTATTCTACGAACGTTGCGTTTATCCACATTTTCCACTCTAATTCTTTCTATATTAATTATTCCTACTAAGTTCCATAGTCGCAGAAATAATTGATAAGAAAATTATCGAAAAACTGAGAACCGCTCGAAGTCACTGGATGTCAACATCAAACTTTATCTTAAACCAACGATTATTCACGATTTTTAAAAAATCAAATGAATACCATTTCGAAAAAATCACCGCGAAATGAGTAGCTTTGCTCCACTCTGTGTCAGTGAAGCTCCGAAAAATAATCGATTCACCCACACGTGACCCCCAGCGGAAAAAGGTAACATAGGACAAAAATGAGATAAATTCGTGTATCTCGTATCTCGGGTAAGGCTGTCAGGAGGTTTTGACACATGGTATATATGGCTGCGTGGCTTAGCGGCTGTTTAGTTCACCGGAATAGCCACAAATCATCATGACTGTCTCTCGCCCCCGATAAAAAAAAGAGAAAAATTTTAGCGCCAACGCCAAAAAGCACTTCCATCTTTTTATGGGCTGCTCGCGCCATCTTCTTTTATTTCTCGTCACTTGGCACGAATATGCCGTTTTTTTCCTTCAAAAGATATGCGTATCACGATGATATATCAGGGATATATTATATACGAAAAGCGAGAGTCTTACGATCAATTTGCACACGCAGCAGGCAGCGCTAGAGGTATAAGGCCACGTAAGAGGAAGAGAAATCCGACGTCTACCGCGCGAGTGCCGCCAAGTGTTGTACGTGTAAAGAATACGCGTGTCTTGTGAGGAAGCGTCTGTATGAAGAATTTTTTCCCCACATGCTGCGTATTACGTAACACAAGTCCGTATAATATATAAACGAAAAAAATGTCGAAAAAGTGTTTAGAATTTGAATGAGAGAGAGAGAGAGAGAGAGAGAGAGAGAGAGAGAGAGAGCTTCAATGAATTTCTCGCGATCGCGAAAGCTTCCGAAAACCCATTCGGCGAGAGAACCGAGCTGTAGAACGTTGCATCTCAGCCTGAACTTCACCCCCCCGATGAAAATAGTGCCCCGTTTCAACGTTCAGATCCCCACGATCATCGGGTTTGAGCAAATTGCTTTAATTCACGAATGAAATGTAAAAATCTAGGTTGTGAATAAAATGAAAGCAGTGCAAGCGCGATAAGGAAGCGAGGCCGTTCTTTTCGGGGGTTCTCGCTCGCTCGCGTGCTTTTCCTCGTGCCGCGCGCAGCTACTCGAAGCGAAAATAGAGGGAATGAGCTTGCGAACCTGCTGCTGTTTTCCAGATGGACATCTACGGATGCACGAGTCCGTGCACATACGCGCGCGTTCACCCAAAGACCCAAAGTTGTATACAAGTGGAGAGGGTTGCGACGAGGGACGGGGAGGGACGTGCCCATCCGTTGGCGAGTTGGAACAGCGGAGTGTCTTCTCTTCGCCTCCCCTCGACCATTCGCGACCGATGTATGAGACAGGCAGCGAGACTACGGTGCTTGCGTGACAGTGACACATATAGGCGGCAAGGCAAACAGTGAATCGCTCGGGGGCGCCTTAATTACATGGCGGCTTTTTCCTTTAGCAAGGACAGCGAGGAGGGGGCGAGGGTTTTACTTTTACGACTGACATACGGACGACAATCGGACAGACGTACTAGAGCGATCGCGCGGTGTGCTCTCTTTCCCGTGCTGCCACGATGCGGTTCAATCTTTAAACTATACGCGTATGCATATATATTTATATAGTTGTGAATCTATATGCAAGTACATTGTGTATGTATATCGAGTATCTCTCTTTCTCCCGTAGTTCGCATTGTCACCGTCTCAAGCATCGTCTGCTCACCGGCATGAACCTCACTCGTGCTCGTTTCCATTTTTTTTCTCTTTTCCCTTTTGTTTTTTATACTGTTTTTTTCTTCCCTCTCGGCGCTCTTTTCCTCTTCCTCTTTCCATTCTTTCTCTCCTCTCCTTCTTTTATTCTCAACTGCTGCTTGCCCCGTACACCGCCGTATATTACACCTATACAGTGGGCCGCCGCTGCCGCGCGCTCTCTGACTTCCACCTCGAGAACACACTCCGCGTCCACTGACCGCGATGAATTTGCCCGGTGCACCTTTCGGTGGTACGTGATACCCTCCACTCCTGGTGCTCGTGCAACAGACATTCGAAACTCAAGCGGAGAGGCGCAGAATAGGGAAAGAGAGACATCTCGCTCGGTGCACCTCTTTTTCATTTCCTATTCATTTCCTATCCACACGTACACGTAAACACAGCCGAAGGAGCTGCCTACGTAGGCAGCCGCTGCATATGATAGCTTCCTCACTTTTTCTCTCCTTGTTTCTTCTCCCCTCCGCCATTACCCACTTTTACATCGTTTTGTCTACCGAAAGTGACTTTTCCCAGAAGAAAATAACCTCCCGGGACCGACGTCTGGACCTGGCCGGAATGGACTTCCTTGAAGCATGTTAAGTCCCGTGTAGGCCAGAAGCTTGAAGGAAATAAACGATGGACATGGACAAAGTCTGCTATCGAGCTCCGCGGAATGGAAACGTTATCGATGCGGCTACTTCCTTTTCGAACTTTGCTCATAAATATTTATTATTTTCACCGAACTAGTTTATTCCTTCCGAGAATAAACTCCTCTTCCGTGCTTCCATTGTCGCCGCGCGAGAGATCGCATTTCTGAATGAGCGAACCACCGCGCGAGTTTCCATGGAAGGAAAAAACCGGTGCGCGGGGGCGCAGGGGCGTCGGGAGCAAAAAGCTTGCGCCCTTGTTAACGGTCCGTCACCCGTAATCAATCATTTATCACACGTGTTAAATCCACCAGGTTGCGAGGAAGACGCCGCACACTCGTGATATCCGGAGCCCGAGCCGCTCGCCCTCCGAAATCTATCTTGTTAGTACGCACGACCTTCGAGGCAGACAAGTTGTTAATCGCGCTAGGATACACGCAGGAGTACGAAGGGTTGCCGATTTTCCGCGGGGCGACATGACGAAGGGGTTGGACGGGCGCCACGTGCACCAAACTCAATCATACTATACTTAAGGGCTTACTGCGGAAGGGTATAAATCCGCACCCGAGTTCCCTCGGTTATAGGCCGTCCTGAAAGTCGCTCGGCAGGAGGCCAAGCCCGGCTTCGATTCCGGTATAATGAAAACGTAATTCTACCGCGATCCGATCGTTGGACGTCAATCCAATGGGCTGGCAAGCAAAGAAGGAAGCCGAACAATATTTGCAGTTTCGCCCGACACCCGACGTCCACGTTGCCCCGAGAAAAAAAAAAAAAAAAAAAAAACAAAATTCCACAAACTTTCCTCCTCGGGACGACGCAACGACCGGCTTAATAACAACTTTTGTAACACTCCGTAGCGCCTAAATTTGTTATACCGACAATTTTCGACTGTGAGATATTCCCCTACGGTCGGGATGCTTTCGGGCCCTTTGCAGACGGGCGAGCTCACGTCCATCGTATTGGACATGGAAGCACGTGATACCGTTCGCACGCGGCGAGTTATATACCGAGAGTTTTGGGTTGACGCTCCTGCGGCCCGAGAGGGCGCGCAATCACCGTCACCGTCGCGTCACGATATACACTGCGCCAAATATGCTCCCGGAGCGCTGTATATTTCGTAGTTTCCCAAACGAAAGGGCGCAATCGAGGCTATTTCGCGTGTCGAATAACCTTCGTTATGCTCTTGTGTATGAAAGCTCGACACGTAAATGTGTGCGGTACACACGTTTTGTTATGTACTGCCTAGTCGGTGCAAATCTCGCTTGGGAATTTGCCTTTCTTCTCTATGCTAATCTCCGCATTTCCCTTTCTCCCTTTCTCTCTCTGTCTCCCTCTCATTTTTGCGCCAACAAGCTTGCGCGAGGATACAGTCTCAGTGACGTGCGATTAGCATTGACTGAAACGATGTGTAGCGCACGAGAAGCGCTGCCGCGGGGGACCGGGGGCTGAGCTTTTGTACGTCAGTCACTTTGAATTCGGCCGATATCGCTTGATGATATTATCCGATCATGAGCCAGCGACAGCCATAGCCGAGTAGCGGGGCGGGGGTGTCGGAGAAGGGCTCGGTGAGGCGCGGAACGCTGGCGCTGTGTGCTCCCGTACAAGTGTGCGCCCTTCCGCGCGTTCGCCTCTGTCGGAGTGTGCGAGACCGAGCGGCAAGTACGGGTGAAGGAAGACTTAGGAAATATCCCGGGCATCACACACGGCTCATCGCGTGAAATGAGCCCATCGCTTGCTTCGGCGCTGACAAACATTTCACGGCACCGTTATTAGTCCCTGTTCCTTCTGCGTGTATTCAAACCGCTCTCTCATTTATGCCCATCTCCGTGTACGAACGCGCATACACGCACATCGAAGAGTGAATAAATCCCAACAGTAAATATAATATAACGTCACTTGTGACGTTCACCAGGCGCAGGATGAGGCTCGATCCGGTGATGATCGATACGTCACATATGCCTGATTCGATTTACTGCATGCACACCAAACGTGATTAGTTAATGACGGATAGTTTTTGCACGTGTCTTTCTCTAATTGCGCACTCGCGCGGTATACGGAGCATGCGGCTTCGGTTTATTCACAGTCACGATTTTTCGTCGCAATTACAATGGCGTGATTAACTTGGGCTACGGGTATATGTAACAGAACGCATATCGAGCCGGCGCGAGAAAAAGAAATGGAAGGGATCGATCGCACGCCCGTATTATTACCCCGGCGCCCCCGGCGGGCCGCGATGAATAAAATCTCGCGAGCAATTTTTCATCGCACTAATAAAAAGCAGCAGACGACGTGTAGCCTCGTTGGGAGTACAAAATGCAAGTCGAATGTCGTCACACTTATCGCGAGTTCCGCGCACTGCGCACACTAATGGCCCTCGCTGTATGTGCCCTGCAATCGGCCATGGACAAACGAGCCGGTTACAAACGTTGGATTTCGCGATAAAGAAATGTTGACGTGCCAAGGATTTTTTTACTACTCGCGAACTCGTGATAACGATCGATACGCGAGTGATAGAAAACATATTCTCAACGTTATTCGCGGCTTAGTTTTTTTCTCTACGAATTTTTAACCTCGCTCGATCGCATCCAAATAAATTCCTCGCGCTTCACCAAAAACGGTTTTCCCGTACAGCTGTTCGGCGGGTACCATTTCACGAATTATTATTATCATCCCCGAAATCGCTCACGTCCAATCAGTTTTCCCTTTCAAACGATTTATTTCCAACGTTCGCTAAAACCCTTGAATGAGAATTGAAAAAAATAAGGTCGAATAGAGCAGCCAAATTGAATTCTTCTCTTGCACGAACGACAGTCTTTATGCGCTTTGAATTTCGTTCGAGATGGCTAAAGGCTTTTTCCCCGGTTAGAATCAAATGGAGCTGTGGACCCTTATAAAAAGCACGGTATATCCGGGCGCATGGAGGAAAGTGCATCGATTCATGGAACATCAAGAGGCTATTTCAAATGGAGATATGCTCGTCAGTGATTGTTTTAAATATGTGTTGCTCGCCTGCGTATGTGACTGCGGGCTGCCCCTCCTCGATACTCATACTGCGCTGCCTCCGTGTCCACGGGTAGAATAGAGCCGAGCTATTGATGAATCAAAGCGTCGGTGGTGGTCGGTTGTAAAGTGTGCGTGCTCACCGCCCTCGAGAACGCGCGCTCGGACGATCGAACGGATGTCCCGGCAATGACAATATCGCTAACGAGCGATTCGAGTCCCTCCCCGCCTCTTTGCTTCCTTCTCTATCAGTCACTCATTCTTCATCCACCTCAGCCACTGATTCTAGCGTCCCTTGCTCATTCCGTGCTCTGTCCAGCTTCTCTGAGCCTGTGCCGGGCGTCCCATGAGCGTTCCCTCGATCGACCCCGGAGCATCGACTCTTTGTCGACCTCCTCAATATCGTAAATCAAATAAAAATCACGGCGCGCGCTCCATTGACGGATAATGACACCGCGTTTATTTCGGCTTACAGGTGTCCCTCGTGCGGCGTCGACATACATTACGATCAGGGGGAGTTGCCACGATTCAACGTCTCGCACTTCCGGAGCTCCGACTTTTTTCGTGCACCAAGTTTCTTTTTCACGGGGCTGCAACGTCGGGGAATTTATAAAGCTTTTTTGGTAAGGCGCACTTCTTAGGGAGCTTTTCGATCTCGCGCGTAGCTCTGCTCGAAGCAGGGCAAACGCCGTCGAGGAGACACGCGGTGGCTGCAAGTTTTTGTGCGAGCTAAGGGAAAAATGATGGGGGAGATATATTTTTTCGCATAATCAGCATGGAAAGCTCGAAGCTAGGCGTTTCCGGGGAGTAATGATACAGGAAAAAATGGATAAAAAAGATTTCGAGCGCGCGCCTCGGTCGAGCGGGAACTCGCAACAAGCGTTTTTCAATCCCCTCTGGGCGTGCACGCACCATTGCTCTGATTCGTGGTCACAACATGCGTGATCGACATCGGCGAATCGATGACGCCTTCCATTAATATCGCGCGTTTGGAGTGTGCGCTAAAATTGATGGAAAAAGTGTCATGGCGAATCGTACGAGACGGATAAATAGGGAAATGGAGGGGCGAGGGGGCCGAGAGAAAAAGCCGTGGTCGCCAAGGGAGCGTGTCTACGTATACATGCATAAACCAGACGCGCGAGGATACGGGTGGGAATGGAAGAATAGCGAGGAAGCTTCGACGTCGGTATGGGTTAGTTTCGGTAGAGTCCTCGACGCGGAGCCAAAAGCCCGAATCGCAAATGTTAACGTTGGAATGTCACGCGAACACCGCAGTACTCTGTAAAAGAACTTTTATACAGGGGCTTCCAAAAGTTAAAAGCCCCCAGCTGAGGATCCTCATCGAATGGTAAAATCACGAAAAAATCTAGTCCCCCTTACTCATTTTTGCGAGAATCACCGCGACAGCAGCTTGCTCTCGGAGATGGCGAGCTCGCTGCGCCGATGAGAAAAGGCTCGCGGATTGAATTTTTGAGGCGCTCTGTATTCCGGCGTGCAACGATTGCGCCGCCGGTAAGCGGAGAAACCTTTATGGCAAATGCTGTGCTCGATTTGGTCTTTGCTATTTCATTCTTTCGCAGTATAGAGAAAATGAAAGAATGAGAAAAGGAATAAAGCGGTGGAAAGAGGCACTTCTGGACTTTATATGAAGGGGGCAATAAATCTACGACTCGCTATCCAAATCCTTTTTTATTACCACCCCCATCCCCGAGCCCTTTATTATATCACTCGTATATAGCTCAAAGAGTTATTCGTTATTTCTACGCTCGCCTCTACCAACCGCCTAAATATTTGAGTCTCCGCGACGAGCTAAAATTCCAAGCGCGAATACGTCCATATACACGTCTATCAATGTGTGTTGGTCTCTCTGCCTGTATACGTGTACGTGTAATGCATAAAATCTACATTAGAGAGGGCTGGTGGCCCTGCGACGTCGCCTCTCCTAGTCTCGCGAATGCCACGGTGGCTTCTAAGCATGAATTTCCGCCGATAAAGCTTATCGGTACCGCGGTCCCGTTCGTGACTTCCCCGGAATCTGCGATCTACGCGTTCCTACGTATATCAACTGTATGTGCCCCCTCATCGGATCTCTCTCCCTCTCTCCCTGCTCTCTCTGCGCTCCATTCTTCTTCATCACCCTCTTCAGACGTATATACAAGTTTACAAATGGCCCAGGCCTTTCTTCCTATATATATTTATTAAGGCACTTGAAATCCTTTGGATTTAGTCAACACCGCAGACGGATACGACGTCAACGACGACGACGACGACGACGACGACGACGAGGCGTTATTTAACAGTCTAGCTGAGTGAGTTACGTGAGCTCGCACCTACTAATATTCGCGTAAACGAGCACTTAACTCTATCGAAAAGTATACATCTCAGGATGAATGATTGAGTATTATGTGCGTTTTTAGTTTTTCTCTTCGCTTCTATTGCTTCATTCGCTTTTTTTTACTCTCTTCTGATTGTTATCGTGCCCGTTACAAAGCGATTATAAATTATCGTGTCAACTCGCACGTATAATTGATGTGGCGGAAAATTTTCGTGTTTTTCGGGCCCCTGGACGTGCAGCTGGGTCTCCATCTTGTGTGTAGGGTTCTACGAAATTATTGCTAAAATCTCATTTTTATTTCGTGCCGCCGCAACGTTCCGGTGCTATAAACTTTGACTCGGAACACACTTTGATCGGTATCCATTGTTGTACCTCAGATTCGTAGTCGAGCAGGTTGCTACATTTTAGTGACGAATGAAGACGCTTTCGATTTAATCGCCCGACAAATGAGACTCAAATACGCCAGTAGTTTGTCACGCGCTTTGCTTGCATCGCGCACATTGTAATCAAAAGTGTCGTGCTGTAGCAAATTATATTTGCTGTTCCATTACAGCGCCCGTGTTTTTGGTACATCCGCCTGGTAATCCAATCTGTTTTGAGCCTTCAGTCCTCACTACTGGCCTCTGTTAATCCTAGGGCTGCGCTCATATACGAGCGAATATGCTGCTGGAATAGTTAACGTAAATTCATCCAGCTCACTGGGATACTTAATAATAATGTAAAGAGCAAACTCACTGTTTCAAATATTCCATGTATTTCGTGATATTCCGTTCGAACTACGTTTCCCTTTGAGTCTCTTCTCTCAACTGGATATCCTGATTTTCAAACATAATATTAGCAGCAGCAGCAGCAGCAGCAGTGGCGAGCGAAACAAAATAAAGTTAAATTGAAGTTAAAATGAGAACAAAAGATGAGCGATATTGCTTGGGAAATATGAGAGAACTAAATAAGCCAACTAAAATTTTTCCCAATTATCGTGTTTTTTATGCTTTACATTCGTCCAACTTCAATAATATTTCTCGACACGTATCTCCGGTTCTTTTATCCATTTTTGAATAGATTTTTTCAGCGAGACTGCGGACGAAGATGCGATAGTCCAGAGGATGCGCTACCGTACAGCGAGTACGATATTATCCGCATGAAATAAAACAAACACAAAATCATCTCTGTAATTACGGATATTTTTCCCCATCATTGTTACGGTACAATCTCGTAGTTCACGTTATTAAAAACGTAAGATTTTATGCCCCGTGTATATATTCGCAGGATAATAGCGTGAAGCAGCGCAGAAGCTGCAGTAAATGCATCCATCGGGTCTGCCGGCGAGTAACGGAGACGAGGTTCGCGCGCGATGGCAAAAGGCGTTGGCCAAGTTCCGTCTACGTACAGCTCGTTCTCTCTTTCTGCGCCTCTTTTTTTTATTTCACTCCTTTTTCTCAGCCAAGATCTCGTCGGTATTCGACAGGCAGCAGTTTCCACCGAGCGCGCAACCTTCCCCGACAGACTGGAGGCGCTAGCGAGCAGAGGCCTATGGCAAAACAAAATTCACGCACACGTAATAGAGGAAGTGAAGTTTATGTGGCAACTTCTTACAGTACTGCCACCAGCAGCGAGCGCGTTATATTCACCGGCGTATACAACGTGCATGGATACGAGTATACATATATAGATGTCAATATACGTGGCGCGTATGCATAAATACATGATCATAGGCGGTACGTATAGCTCGTGGGAACCTCTGAGGCGCTCTAGTTATTGCAGCAATTTAGCGTTCGAGAGCAGCGACGTGCCAGTGGAACTTATCGACGCGAGCAATTGAGAAATCGTTAGATTATACGCCACACATTGTAAATCAAAACGCCCTCTCTCGGCGTGCGCACTTTGAAAGGCAAAAAACTGGTCAGTCGTGGATTTTGAACGAGCGGTGTCCAAGTGATTTTCATTCCAACCGGTCGAGGGGGGAGAAAACGAGAGTTGGAAGGTGAGATAAAAATCCGCAGGTTCGTCGGTCTCGCGGAGCTCTTTCGGGAAACGTCTTCAAAATAATTTCCCAAGGAATGGTCGCAAGAGCGAATTCGAGCGGGCACACTCGGCCATATTATTTCGTATCGACAGCAATGAAATGTTGTTTTCAATCGTTCCAACCGAGCCCGGTACAATCTAATAGTAAAAGAGGCCATAAAAAGTATTCCCGGAGAAATGTGTCCAGTAAGAGAGTCGAGAGCCGTAAAACGCTCCCTCGTAGATGTGCTTTTAGCCAGCCGCCACGTTTTCTCGCGCGAGACTTTCTGCCCGAGACTACCTCGCGGATTTTTGGCGCACTGCGAAAACCTCGGGAGCCCTCACCGCCGCCTGAATTACATTGTACGCCGAAAAAGACGGATACACGCGTCGAGATATATCGAGCATGTAAATAATTATACGTACAAGAATAATAATTGGCGGGAGAATGCGCCCGCGCTCCTCGCGTTTTAATATAGCCTCGAGGAATCTACCAACGAAGTCGGACACTTTCACTGTTAATGCGCTACGTGTGGGTGTGGTGTGGCTACAGCATGCTTACGAGTAACCAATTACGTGTGGATATTCCAATGTACCTACATTTTATTTAAGCATCCAAGTATGTAATAAGTCGAGGGTGTGCATCGCGAGTGTGTCTGTGTGTGTGTGAAATGAGCGAGTGCGCGAGAAATGTCGAGCCATTGTCGTAAGTAGCTCATTTTTCTCCTTGATCCGGTTTGAATTCTCTTTCGCTTGTTCTTTTGCTCGTGCTTTCACAAACGTTCTCACCCACACACACACACACACAACGCACACACATTAGCGAACGAAAAGCCTGACCACAGCCACATCACACGGGCTGATCTGGGCTCGTGGTCTCTCGCGCATTATGCAATTGAGCAAATAACTTTCGGTTCACTTGTCACAAACATTCGCATATGCGGAGCGCTGTACACGCACACGTATCGCTATTTATAAACACGCTTAATTTTTATATCCCTCCTTCAACAAATACCTTCGCGCAGGACCGGTTATAAACGCATTTAATGCCTCCCCCCGACAACAACAGCGCAGAAAGTAATATCCTTGCTCGTTCCACAAACACCTACAATAATATATCAGTCTAGCCATTGTCCTGAGGCGATTTATATATTTTATCAATATAAATACCTGCGGCCCGCGAACACGAGTGTTCGTGCTGTTCGAAACCACCTAAAAGTATCCATCAATCAATTAATGTATCGCTGCAGCACCTAACAATTGTACACAAAACAATTTCATTGTTTTCGATACCGCGCGACTCGTGAGAGCAGACGCACGTTGTTTTACGTCCGCTACTTCGTGCCGAGTGAGCAATGAAATATTGGAACGTTTGTGCCTCGAACTCTGTAATTTGATGCACAATTTTGTCTGCTTAGCTAATGTCCCAAGGTTGTTTTTCCTCATTCCTGACGAAATCTGTCACGTGGATTTTACGAATACCGAGACGTGGGAAAGGAGTTTAGTGGCTTCGGTTTTGACTTTTATTTATTTGTACTTTAAATGCGATATTGTCGAAGTGAATTATTTTAGGTGAAATCACAAATTAATATTCCAGTTGCGCCAGCATGTCCTACATTCCGTGGAAGTGGAGGTGGCCCACGCGTGTGACAGTAAGCCTGATCGGATGTGAAATAGCGAGGCACATGGAGAGGACAATCAATAAAACGAGAACGATGAAAAATTCAGAGAACGAAATATATTTCATTGTCGAAGCATTTATGACGTGGGAAAGAGCCGGGAGAGCAGCGGAGCAACGACGTTCGCTGCATCGCACACATTTATGGAATAAATAAAATTTTGAAATCAAACGCGTGTGTCTCGATTTCTACAATCGTGGGGTGCGTGTGCTCGCCGAATCCTTTTGATGCAAATTGCTTTTCACGAAATCGCTCGTTATATTTTATGAGCCTGTAGGTTTGAATGAATTTGAATAAAAGACATTTTGCACGAATGTGTCACGACACGTTTTCTATTTATTTGAATACTCGCGCACAATCATTTACCTCCGAGCTCCTGATTAGCTACTTTATTCGTGACCTACATGCGCCCATCGAGATAAAACAGCGAGCGAGCAACCGCGTTGGCGGGTTCAAAAATCTCTCGAGGTTCATCTCCGCGTGTGCGAAGATAACATCACCTGCTTCCACGCGTCAACAATACGCTCCCTGTGTCGACGGATCAGTATTCCAAGTGTCCCAACTTCCCGTGTTTCTTCCGTGTGCAATCAACGCGGGGCGACGATCCCGTGAGAGAAAATAATACGAATTTATTTCTGACGACGATTCTTACTCGAAAGCTGTCCGCGTGCATGAACTCGAGTACAATTAAAAACTACGAAGCCCGACAAAAGTTCACCGAATTATGACGGAATGTGCGCTTAAAAATGCACCCCCTTCGCGTATCATCAACCCTCAACGTACAAATAAAGTGTACTCGACAATTATATCCCTCGAAACTGTGGCGTGAATATAAAGATCGCACAGCAGGTTTCCGTCACTTCCACGAAGTTTGCCTATCTAAAATGCACGTTGGCCGCATGCTAATCGCTCTCTTGAGAGTAATGCACTTCATTGTGACGTGAAACTGTAAACAAACTCCGAGTTTCCGCGGGTCATTAACTCTGACAGCAGGTGAGAAACAGCAACACGTCGCTTAACCGATCTATTTTTAAAAATTTTTCCTCGCCCCGCAGTCCGTAATGCGAAGGAACTTTCAACTGTGCAAATATCACACTCGAAAGTGTCGACCCGTCATAACTTTTCATTTATTCAGTGCTCATAAAAACTCGTTGACCGACCACGAATACTTGTAATTCTGTAAGTAAAAATTCATTTTGAGTTATTGCCGAGTAGCTTCGAGGTTGATTCAAAATTTAGCTTCATTTGGAACCATCGATAGTTTTTGTAACATTATACCGCGAGCATTGAAGTATAGCAAGCGGTTGAAACACTCGCGCGTTAACCGAAAGTCGGAGGCTCTTTTCCTGTAATCGATCTTCTGGAAAAACTTTTGCTATGCATCGGAGCTTGTGAACCGTTTCGATCAAGTTTTCCAGTATCGGTTCGCTGGGATCGTGTGTCTTTATTCGTGTTACCGAGCCGTGAAAATCGTTCGTGTCAGCCCCGTTACCGAGTGCTCTTTCACTTAGACTGTCCTTATCTCGATCTCCGGTATTTATTTCTTCATCGCCACGTCGAGTGGGCCGAAGCTCGGGCACCGCTCTCCGCTTGATTGACGCGAGCTTAAATTTCGTTCGGGCAGAGCAGCAGCCGGTTCCAAAATTTCGACATAGACAACGCCTCGATAACCTTGTCATTTACAACTTAACCGTCATTTTCATTCTATCAACGCAACACGATAAACTATCTCGGTGGCTTTGAGCCTCCCTCCCCCTCGTCCAACGATTAAATCCCAATCTCTCGAGTTCTCTCCTCCACGCTTCATTCACACTAAATATAAACCTCTGGAATATAAGCCTCTGGAAAACTAACATGCTGACACTCCTCGTTCAAACTGTCTGCAACTGTGTATGCAGAGACAGCATAACTCGCTTTTCAGACTTCCAAAAGTCCTCCGAAACCCGACTCTGACGTTGAAAAAGTGTTTCAAGCACGCTCTCAATGGACGTTTCTACAAAAATTCGTAAAACTTCATACCAAATTCAAAATTTCTTAGTGCGATTAACGAACTCGTATATTCACCAGGCTGAAGTTTACTTTCAATTTTAAGGTATAACTGGATGGATAGCTCGACCAAAAATTATATCTGATTGGAATTTCCGTACTTCGTGATGCAATAAAAATCTGAAAAAAATCAACAACATTTGGAAAGCTATGAACAATAATTATCAATAATAATATTGCCCAAAAGTTAATAACAAATTGTTTAAACAATTAATTATTCAATAATTTTGCGGTGACCTATTGTTTTTTTTTACGAATCAAATATATTTTTCCGAATGCTCATGAATTTTTTCAGAATTTTCGTGGATTTTTGAAATTTCTTGAAAAAATTTTGAAAAAAATTTTTAAAAACTTGAATTTTGGATATGTTTTAGAAGACATATTTACCATCAGTTTTGAAAAGTCTCCAGGTTACTCGATCAAAAATGTACAAATAGAGCCATTTAAAAAATTAAAAAAAGGGAATTTCAAAAATCCACGAAAATTCTGATAAAAATCATGAGCATTTAGAAAAATGCGCACATTCGATTCGTAAAAAAAATCAAGGGTTTACGGTAAAATTGTTAAAAATTTATTTATTTAAACAATTTATTAATAACTTTTGGGCAATATTATTATTGATAATTGTAGTTCATAACTTTCGAAATGCGAAGTACGGAAATTCCGATCAGGTACAATTTATCGGCTGAGCTATTCATCCAGTAATACCTTAAACGTTATTCGGTGTTTCTGCTATTGAAACCGAGAGCAAAAACGATGTGTGTTTTAATTTGGGATTATTGAAGGTACTGCGACGAGAGCGAACGATGTGAAGTTGAAGTATTGATGTTGATCCGCATGCCATCAAAGTTCGTTCATGCAAGCATCAAAAAAGTACCTACAAAATATATACCCTCGATATATAATGCATATATATAAATATGTATTGCCGATATGCGTATAGACGCGGCTGCAAATCAGACTCGAGTGGCATTCGAGTATAGATTGCGATATCAAGAGTATATTGGTAGCGTGGCTATATCGTTGGATGAATGCAATGCTGTATCGGCAGTAGAGAAAAGGGGCGTTGACTGGAAGGTGAAGAAATAGTGGAGCATCGAGTGAGCTCGAAATAAAATGCCTCTCCTGTGTCCCGATGTCTGCACACTAAATGTCCGGAAGGCGTGAAACTATAAATTAATATTTTCCCAAATCAAAATTTATCGACACTAACAATGTACTTGGGAACTCTGTTTTTTTTTTTTTTTTTATGTGCGCGAAATACGTCTTCGGTACACGTCATAAAGTTCGACATTCTCCGCTGTGATGAGGAGTCGAACTTGCTGGGTTTTTTTTCCCCATTCAAGTATAGAAACGAAGCGAATCGAGACCCAGTTTAATAAAACTAGTGATTCCTCGACGAGTTCTTCGTCCTCAATTTTGCTGTAAAACGAGAAAAAGCTTCGTTCCAAAAGTATTGAATTCAGGGGTAAAGTACGGTCAGGAAAAGCATGAAAGAGAATGACGAGAGAGTTTTGAAAAGGATTCTCATCCGGCTAACTTTGTCCTCTTTGTACTTTGAAACTTCAAATTTCGAAATAGTGGCGGAAATCGAATCCTTTCACATCGAATGAAAAATGGCTCGATTCGTCGGACGTTGCTGGGCGTTTCACCGAGTGATTTGAAAAAAAATACGTGACGTATTCGCATCGATAATTACAATCGAAAATTGCATTACATGTGTACGTGTACAGACAAATGTCGTATGCATTATTCGAATGGTTGGAAAGAGCCGAGGCCGCCTCGAGGCCCCGATTGGGTCAGCTTTTTGTCGTTTCTTTACAGCGAAGAGCCACAAGCTCCTGCTCGCCGCGCG
This sequence comes from Venturia canescens, assembly GCF_019457755.1. Classification (NCBI taxonomy): domain Eukaryota; kingdom Metazoa; phylum Arthropoda; class Insecta; order Hymenoptera; family Ichneumonidae; genus Venturia; species Venturia canescens. The sequence continues at coordinate 7,237,587 of NC_057427.1, read as the reverse complement.
CACGAGAGGAGACTCTCTCGCGGGACAATTTTTCGATGCGCGTCCGCAAAGCGACTTCTGCATCAATCTTCGTTCTCGCGGTAGGAAAAAAAAATCGACATAATGTTCAATCGAGTCCACTCTGTCTCCGGGCTTGTATAACGACCACGAAACTATGCGCATCGCGACTGCTTGCCAAATTAATTCGGCAGTCGATTTTTTCGCCCGAAAAACCGAGCTACGCTGCTGTGTCCGATAAAAATATACGGTGACGTGTGTTAGGTAAAGAAGTCGCAAGAAGTGAACGAGCCAGCCGAAATGTTGGGCTGTAAATAGTGCGTAGTAACGAGGGATTCTTCTGCGATAAGAAATAAGGCGCTCCGAGTGCTGCTCGTACTTTTGAGTGAACCCGCCCTTCCGCGGCCACTTTCGCGTAGCGAACTCGGGCGCCATACTTTTTTCCAACCCCATGGGTATCGTTCAAATCCACATTCACCGCCAAATTGGGAAGAGAAATACTTCTAATAAGGGATTGTCCGGATCGTTGATGATGAAAAAGCTTCGAAAACACTGCGGAGCCGCAACGTTTTTGTGATTCGAGACACTATACCGAGACACTACCGAGAGCACCAACGGGGCGAGGGATGAAAGGCCAATTAATTATCCTCGCGTGTCAGAAGCTCGAAAATGTCACACTCCTTTTTTGACAAGTTTCACGCGCGATTGCGAAAACTCATGAGCCCTTGCGAAGAGGCTTCAAGTGTGAAAAACATTCATTTTTCGTCCCAAAACGCTCCTGCTTTTCCTTCCGGGGACTCGAATTCGGCCAGTTTACTTCGAAGCCGCAATGCCTCCTGCGAGTTAATCGTATAAAATATGTCTTCAGTGAATCGATCGATGGAAAGTGAGACAATCGAATTTACGATGTTACTAATGATTCGATCGAGAGTTCCTGCTGGCCTATTGCATTTTCATTACAATTTCTTTTCTCACATATTTGCTCAAAGTCAGCACGAATCCCGCGATCAATCCGCGCGTGTATATAAATGTATGGACACGAATACAGGCGTATGCGCGAGGGTATAGATCGCCTCGAAAGAGATCCGCTCGCCATAGCCGTGCTATAACACCAGCACTCTCTCCCATTCGGAATATTCGATCGGAGTATCGGAAAGGATTCGTGTTTTTTTGACCGATTCCACTCGAGCGGCCCCCGGACAACCTTCAATTTGGATAATATAACGCGAGGTTGTCGAAGCTTTCGTTTCGGTTCTTCAGTCCTTAAATCAATAAATCTCTCGCTCCCTTCTCGCCGTTCCTCGGTGTGTGTGCAGGTTCTTTTACCTTCTTTTCTCTCTTTCTTCCTCCGTGTACGTATATGCATCGCCACACGGATAAAAGGTGCGTGTGTCTGTATTAGCGTAAGTATACACGTCCGCAATTCCTCTCGCGGCGGTTTCTCCGCGCGCGTATGTCCTCGTATGCTTCTCGTATACGTTTTGTTGTGATTGATGTTCGACTGAGGGGGGAGTCCCTTTATTTTTATTGTAACAAATAAATCGGAACGAAAGGCAGTGCTGACGTTCTTGTGTGCAGTCCAATATTTACTGGGGCCATGTAACCCAACGGGTGCTTCGCCCGCGCGACGTATGGACGATATTAGCAAGAAATTCAAACACCCTCAATCCCGAAGACTTTACGGATTTAGATTTCACAACGATTCTAAATATTCACGTACATCCTCAAATAGAATTCCCACCCTCGTTCACTCGTCATTCTCGCAGCAGTGCGAGTGTCTCTCATCCAATACAACACACTCCGATTCAAACCTTTTCAAACGTTCTTATTTCACAAGTTGAACTATAAATTTACATAAATATCTATATCATATATCTTACACGATTCTACGCTCCTGGAAACACGCTTTGCCATCCGTACGCGCTCCTAGGGCTAAAATTGTATAATGTAGATTCGTATTGCACGCTCTACGTCCCCGCGCATCTACCTACGTAAATGGATATGAATGCATACGGATGTATGAGTATTCCATATTCCACTCAGGTTTAGTCTTGGCAACTCAGTTGAATTCACACGACTAATGCGGGACACACCCTCTCCTACTTCTGCGGTATATTTCTCTCTCTCCCTCTCTCTCGGGCTCGTTCAACTACCATTTCTCTAGTTTTCCTGTACATCTATACAGCCCGCTTTCAGCAGAACCATCGTTCCATACATACTGACTCTTGCAACTCGAGATTAGGAACTTGGCATAGCACGAGTGAGCGAAATATTCGCGGTTTTCCGCGAGCGCACAAACTCGCGGCTTCCATCCAGAAGCCCGGGTATTTGCAGCGCACTCATTAAACAAGGGTCTCCATAACTATAGCGAATTTCATTCGGCGTGTGCGTGCGCGCGTGTCTGTGTGTACTGATAGAGGTATACTGATCGCGTGAGCGGCTAGTCGCGCGTGTGTGTCTTTCTGTGTAACGAGATGCAGGCATAATCGGATAACCGATTTACGAGGAAATTCAGTCGATATATCGAAGGAGAAAGGGATGAAGGGAACGAGACGGGGCGATACGTTGGTCGCGAAAAGGGGGGAGAGAGAGAAGGAGAGGGCGCGTGAGGAAACGAGAATAAGCAGAGCTAATTGTGTATCAGTCGATTCGCAAGTGCAATCATCCGCATCGCTCGAAGGTAGGAATTCTTAATCATAAGCTATTTGACATTGGAGCTAATTCGAATTCTCATTTGTTATCGCTTTATTTTAAGTGGCGACTCGTAATCCGGAGTTCTTTATTTTTTCCACGATTCACAGGGTTTTATACTCCGTCGTTCCATAAGCATATTAATGGTTCGGGGATTAGGAGGGGGGGGAATAATAAACGTAATTTCTCGAATGGCGATCCCGGCGCGCTGAGATCTGCTGGCAGAGTCAGTTTTCCATCGTCCCGAGACATTTTTTTCTTCTCTAAACTCGCCTTTCCTCTTCTGCTCCCGCAGCGCTGGCTTCGTTTCGCACACAAGTCTATTCTGCGTTGTATGTAGAGCAGATATTAGCGAGAGAAAAATTCTCGGTTCAACTTATCGGAGGCTACGGGCGCACACACGCGAACGCTCACGCGACGGTGATTAAAAAGTTTGCGCATAAATCGACGCGATAAATTAACTCTGATTTCGTTGAGGCTTACTCCGCGCCCGCGCCCGCAACCGTACACTCGTACGTATACAGATATAAACGTATATGAAATCGTGTGTGTGGGAAAAGACTCGAAAAGTCAACGAGATTTACTGCCTGCTTCGATGCACGATGGCACGGACCGCTGCTCAGCGATACCTTCCTTGTCTCTATTTTTCCATCGCTCTTCTCCCCGTCTCGTTTTTTCAGCACGCGACAAAACTCTTACAGTACGTACGGTAAAACATATATAAATTCCTTTTCATAATAAGGTGTCCGAATGCGATCAAGTTTCCTCGATACAAATGAGTTCGAAGCATCGGTCTTATTATGTTTTCGTAACGTCGATGCGCTGCTTCAAGTTTCTAGAAAATGACACTATGTAAAGGGCAAATTAATTGCTTTTTGAATGTTGCGTCAAGATATACGGGACACCCTCGAGCAGGAGAGTTTATTGTCTAGTTTAGGCAAAGTAGTACGAGCGTGCGAGCCACCTGAGCCCTCTCGTGCTAGAGTACAGGTCCGGCCAAAAGTGGCTCCAAATATCACCGGAGCTTAAAAATTTTCGATGTCAAAGTTTTCACACCAGTCTTCGATGCACGCGCGTTGGGAGGAAATTATTCATCGGGCTCTGTGAGAGCGGAGCGACTTTGTCACACTCGATCGGCTCGTTTCGATGATTGTTCGCGCTTTACAAGCGGAACATTGAGCACGAGACGGAGAGCCTCTCCGTCAGAATCCCTTTGAAAACAGTCTTTGAAAGGTGCTATATTTAAGGCAACGACAGTCACAAAGTACACATTCGTGTGTACAGAGAACGCGTTTCCATTGAGGGGGCTCGCGGTTTGAGAAGAAACGACACAAAGTCTGGCACACATTGTCCGCGAGAGAGAAAGAGAGAGAGAGAGAGAGTAATTATATGACCACGAGAATCGCATCCCGGTGTGCCACTTGTCTTTATACGTTCCTATTATTTCCTGGTTTCTACTCGGCCGGCCCTCTGTCTGGACACTCTAGTTCCCTCGTTCGCCGTTCCCGGCTTGGCATTGTAACTCCGAAACGAGCCAGAGATTCTGACCCACCCACACAGGGACACACGTATGTGATGTGCATTGCGGAACAATTCATCGTGCCCAGAATTTCAGTTACGTATGAGATATTCCACGCCGGGGTTCCAACTAGCGGCCGCTAACTATCGCGTCTAGTAAAATCTCATTTTATACGCATGTTATTACGAAGCAGTAAAAAAATATCGGCCAACCAATTTCAGCTGAAATCCTCCGCTGGAGCGATGAAATTTCTATAAAAACAAGCGAAACGCGACTGACGAAATTCGTTTCCCCGTCGCTCCACGACCGAATCGAGGAAGAAAAGTTCGTCGATTTCGAATCCGCCTGAAAAGTAGCACAGTCATTCGTACGGATTTGATCCTCCGACGAGCTGAATATTGAAGTTATTTTGTAATAAAGAGCAGAAGCAGTGCGCGCACGGTCAGCGAGTGGACAAGTTATGCGTCAGTGGAAGATCGTAGACCTCTCAAGCTGTTGGGCGGGTCGACGGCTCCGCAAGAGCGCAATGCATGCCTCTCTCCCAGCTCTAGAAACTCGTCTCGAGAAAGTATTAGCACTAAGAATTTATACGGGAGGTTGAGATACATTATGTACGTGTATTCCTATCCGTATACGTGAGTATTATATACATTTATGTGCACTAACGTATGTACGTATACAATGTACTGTATCTGTAAGACCGCATCGTTCCCGTTTCTCTGCTTCCTTCATTGCATCGTACGCCATAGACTGGCTTGCAGTTTCAGTGCATTGCCTTGGCTTATGGCCTTACTCGCCTTCCTCTCTCTCTCTTCCTTCCTCTCCCTCCGCATCCTCCTTTCCTATTTTCTTGTCTCTCTCTCCTTATCTACCTTTCTATATTTCCCTCTCTTACTTTCTTTATCTGTTTTTATGTACGTATGCGACTCGCTCTCTTTTTTCTTGCTTATTTCTCTCTCTCTCTCTCGGTGTCTCGCTCTTCATCTTGCCGCGGTATTTTTCCAGGACAATTTAATAAGACCAAATAATGACTGGGCGTGCAAACTAGTTTTCCGAGAGTCTGTCTGACTCTGTACAGAGCTCTGGATTAGTATATTCCACCGGTATCGCGAGCTATACGCTTATCTTTATTGTGTATATATTCCATGGCCTCACACACACACACACACACACAGGGATACACGTTAACACGCGAAAATGTCTATACAAATATACATTTCATAGAAGCCCTGGTACGCGCCAACTTCTCAATCTCTTGGGAGAAGAGCGCGAGCGCGCGCGAGACGAATAAAAAACTTCATTCTTTTACCGTTAAGGAGGTAAAAGAAATAAAAACAAAAGGAGAGGAGCGAGAGAAAGAACGGCGATATACACTTTGCGCAAATTACAAACGAGCCGTCGCGAGAGCCATAATGAGTTCGCACGTACCAGAGCAACGGCACGGGATGCCCAATTAGTGATTTCCGAGTTTTAACAGTACGCGATACGCGAACGCTGATGAACGACGTCTCATAAAATATGGATTTGGACCATGCAGTACGCTGCGCTGAAAACCTCTTCCGTTTCTCACCACGCGTATCGGTCTTACATCCCACCTATTTCTCAGAGTATCTCAGTGTTCATCTAGCCTCGCGCACGGAGTTTGATAAATCGTCACAGGAGTCCGCTCATTTCCGGAGCGAATGATTTCATTCTTTCGATAGTCAGGGTCACCGCTTCCTAATCACTAGACAATTACGGCTCTTCGCGCAATATGCTGTCGACAAATACTTTAGAATGTACTGCATGCATTGGTGGCGAAACGAGCCGAGAATTATTTGTATCCGCAATTAGTATGGCACGTCCGCACACACATTTTTTCATTCTCAATCAATGAATTTGTAACTGTGCGAATAAAAGTTTGAAGAACAATCGTCGAGCATAGAAATTGATGATGTATTTATACGAGGAGGCAAATATATTACGTTTAAGATAGCGAAAGCAATTTGAAATAAATCCATGGGACTGTTGGAGCGCGGCGTCGCGCGCTTATACATTAAATTGCACTTGGCGGATTGGTTTATATCGTGAATGCACTCGTTGTGATACAGGCATATTATACGTGGAGAGGAAGCAGGGGCGAGAGCGAAATTGTTTGGTATTCGCGGTTTCGAGCAGCGTACGTGTGTAAGTCGCAGAGCGCGAGGGACGAGCGGAAAGACGGAGAGGAATGAAGCGAGAGGGCAAGAGAGATCGAAACATTGTGGGTCCGTGGAGCGAGTCGTTGACGACGACGACGACGACGACGACACAAAGGTACCCGCGACAGTAACGAAAGTTATAGCTGGCCCTTTACGGGCCCCTCGTCTCCTCTCCATTTCCTAGACATCTCTTTCTCTTTCTTCTTTTCATTTATTTTTCCCCGAGTCGCGTTTCGTTCTCTCGCTCTCCGCACGGATTCGACACACAGAAAAATCTTCACCACTTCTTCCCTCGGTAACCCTTTTTCCCTCGGTCGCCCTGCCTCGATCTCCTTTCATCCCATTACAGCCCCCCCTTCCACGTTCCTCCACCAGGGACAATGGACCGCCCCCGAAATCCTCGCGTTCCGTCGAATAATCATTAATCCACGCGGCATCGCGCCTCACGGACCCATAGAAATGAGAGAGAGCGAGAACCCGGAGCGCGATTGAGGGGCGCGTTGAGCGCAGCGAGATTCGAATAGATGGATTCAGCCTTCGGAATAAAATAATTCCGAGCCTAAACAGCATAGATGGGAGGCAAAAAAATGGCGAGGAGCGAAAGAGAGGGGGCGCGTCGAAGATCCGCAAAGAAGAGATTTCGGAGCTGCATCTTTCGCTCTTCCTGTCAACGCATCTCTCGTCCGATCTCTTTGTCTCAACGGACTCTTGAAAGAGCGTCGCGAGAAATCGGAGTAAATAGAAGTACACGGACTCGCACGGCACACGAGAACGCGCACTTAAAAATGTCTGTCCGCACACAGCTCCACGCCGCGGAGCAGGATCGCTTCATATACATCCAATCCCACGTATATGTATAAAGAAAAAAGTTTGTCATGCGAGCAAGAGTGGGGGTAATGATGGATAGAGGCAATTAAGCGAGCGCGGACCGCCGCCGCGGTCGGGATCGCTCCAGCCCTTTGCCTCATCCGCGCGTCCGTGCTCAGAAACACGCGTATACCCGCACACATACACGGCTAATGTACTTATACATGAATCTTAAATTCACGAGTGTACTTGTCGCCCGCTGTCCACCACCGGAACCCTTTAAGCTCTGTCGAGATTGTTGAAATGTGTGCTGAAACACTGTGCGCAACGATCTCGTACAGAGTCGCACACATTATTCCTGCCCATGTACACACACGTGTGTGTGTACTTTTATTCAAATATGTTACACGCGCATGTACGCATACGCATGAGAAGAAAGGACGCGCAGGCATATGCACGAGAGCGGCGTCACGGGCATTGCGGTGACTATTAGTCCGTGCATAACTGCAGGAAACTGGAACGTCCCACTGGAGCAAGTGCTATTAGACTCAAGCTGAAATGTATGCCCCATCGATTGCCCTATCTCGACGAGAAGGTACTCGATGAACATGGAATAAGACACGAGCCTGGTGCGAGACGGTCGAGCGAGGAGCTTTGTTTTGCGGTTCATTTCATTTATTTTGGAAAGAAAAATTCCGTGAGTGAGAATTAAAAAACATTGTTTCGAGGCTGGTTGTGGTACAGAACGTGGGATGCTCTCATTCTCCCTCTCTCTCTCTTTCTCTCTCTCTCGCACTAGTTACTATATTTTCCCTCGTTTTGGCATGGAAGATATTAATTTCATGAATAAAAATATTGTAATTATATTTAAAACACGTGTGACTGTGTCCTGGAGGCTCGTACAATTTTCATTTCATTTTCATTCCCATGTGAATTGTAATTAATCATAGAGCCCTGTGTGCCGTCCGTATACAGCCATCCAACAAAGTGATAATAACGATTACACATGAAATTTAATATCCTCCTTTTTCAAGATCCACTCGCCGGGCGCGACGGGTCAACGATTTTCTGGCGTGTGGTATCTCCGTAACAGTTATTAGCAGTTAATTAAATTATTCTTTCATCGCTTCTCTCTCTCTGCCCTGCGAGCGGCACGCCGCACACACTCCAAGCGCACACTCGCATCGCACTCGATTGACGTGTAAGAGCGCGGCGTAGCGATAAACACATTAAAATAATACGTCACCCTGCAGACTACCATAAAGCTGCGCGAGCGTTCGCCGGGCTCGATGTAAATGATCAACATTCGTATGTATATGTTAAAATTATGCAGGATTGAAGTTTTTGTTCGAATGATTCAAAAATATATAGGACCATCGCCGCGACCAGGCATTCATATATTTAATACGAATATATTCGTCGCTCCTTATTCCCCTCTTCGTTCGCTCTTTTCTACCATGTTTTCTTCCCCCTCCCCCCTGCCCGAACTCCCTCTCTCTCTCTCTCTCTCTTACACGTCGCGTGTTTAATCGTAAATCGATGCCTCGCCCAGAGAACTGATAAAAATTCGATTACGACGAAGCAGAGAAGGCGAGAGGATCCTCGTACAGATATAGGCAGCAAAGCAACGCGTTCGCGAGAGTGCGAGAGAGCGAAATACATGGAAGGAGCAACGAGCCTCCGACTCTGCAGACTCGCACAAGCACACAAATACACGCGTCGATGTATACAGCTCTGAAAAAGCTTGTATATAAATATATATATTTCAATATACCATAACCCCAAATAAGTGCCGTCCGTATATACCATATAATGGCTCTTCTAAATCTTGCTCCTGATAGTCGAGCCAAAGAGATCGAAGTATCTACCGCGACTGGAGGTTCAACGATGTTGCTGTGTCTACCGATCGCCACGACGATTCCTCGCCTTCAGAAGGCCCCAGACTCGGTTTTCTCGCTTGCAAAGCCACCGGAGGTACGCCCTTGTGGCGCTCGCTCTGACAAACACATCCGAGTCCCATCTCGATATGGCGCACTTTGAAACGAGAATCGGTGATGGTCGTGATCGAGTTAAAACTCACGGGATCTTTCTCTGTGCAGCCGGACGATATGCGCACACATGAATTTACAAATATTTTGTTTTTTTGTGCCGGTCCATTTATTCGAGAGCTCTCGGTACTTCTTTCGGTTGCTTGTGCGGAGAACATTTCGATACTTCTTGACCTACATTCGCTATTTTCAACCTCGAACGTCTTCCGCGAGGCTCCCTGCTCTTCGAAGCCTGTTTTCATAAGTCGGTGCGGGGCTACGGTGGAGCCGATCGCTCTTCGGCGTTCGTGGCATCCAAGCGATTTCGTAAAATGAGTTTTTTGTGCTCCGAACGACGAACGTCCGCTATGGCGCATTGCTCGGGACGAAACTGAGCGCGCTCCGAATAGGCGAACAGCTGAAATAATTTTTTGAAGATGAAAAATTCGCTCGGTTTGTCTCATTTGTTTGACTTCTTCCTTCGTTCTCGCTTCGAACGTTTCAACACTCTCAGGCTCCGAGACTCGTCAGAAAGGCCTTCATTTGCATCAGGAATGGAAATGCGTGGGGTGTATCTGAACCGATTCCCCCCGCGAGCGTGTACCCCCCTCGCCCAACCGTCGTCCTTTCTATTCTTTTTTCTGGGCCCGTTGAAACGATCGACCTGTTTCAATACATGCCCGAGCTCACAGTGTCTTTTTCCTCCTTTCATCTCTCTCCCTCTGCCCTCTCAATGTTGGTTTATAAAGAATCAATTCGCCGCGGGATCCCCTGATCTCGTCATACCTTTCACCAATAAAAAGAGCGGGGAAAGAAATAAGTTTTTAGATACGCTCTCACCGTACCCGAACCTACGGTCGCAGGAATCATTTTTATTCTCTTTCATATTTTTTTTTCCATTCGACTGCATGTTTCTGTGTTTTCATTTCAACGTACGTCCAATCGATGACGCAAAACACGTGTGAGTCTCCATTTATTTCTGTACACGTGACTCCATTCACACATTCGAATGGAGTACAATTAATTTTTTAATTCTGCGCTACACAAGAATAACAGCTTTGTCGTTAGTTGTCGCGAACTGTCGCATCAGATGGGATCACGCCCGCAGACGTTTTGTCAAATTCGCTTGAAATTGTAAAAGTTTAAATGAAATACTTGTGTGAATAATTTGTCGCCTTTCCAGACGCGAACCGAGAGTTCTGCTCGCGCGAACTGTCAGGAAAGCATATTAATGGAAGCAGAATGGGGATTACGCGCCAGAACTACGGAGGTCTCTTCCTGACGAGTCTTTACAATATTTCCAATTATAGATCATGAATGGCGAACTGTTGGAATCAAAATTGAATCAATCGAGCAGCTAATGGGATTCGTAATGTAGACCACTCGCTCTGACTCGGTCATGTTTTCTGGATTCGATCGTTGACCGCATGCGAAAAGGAATTTAAATCTTTTAGTCTACGGCACTCGACACCGAATAAGCCCAATTTCGAGACTCCGTTTAACCGCAATGTTCAAGCAGATAACGAGGACATGCAAGAGTCGAAAAAATCGACCGTTTTATGATGAGATACTGGAAAATTGTGTAAAAGCACCGCATAAAGTGTGAGGCGAGCTTACAGCAAACGAGGAAAACTCGTTCCAGTCGTGTGCAGCATTCAAGTACAAATGCTCGAGTGCTCGGAGAGATTGGTAGTCCGGAATCATGCGGAATGCCTCCTACGTCTCCGCACGTCGCCCATCCACACTGAAGCCTACTCCTCGTGAGGGGATATTAAAAGTTACAAAAATCTTTCAAATTGCCTCCGCGCTTTGAAATGATTCAAATCAATTCATAATTCTCAGCTCGCATTTTTAGCTTCGCCTCTTTTTTCTATTCCCAGTCGCTCCCTCACACACGCAGGACAGTGTACAGACTGAAATTCGAGAAAAAAGGGCTCATCTTACAATATGCATGTGAAATAAATCCTGACGCGCAGTCGCGCATCGAAAAATCGACGTTTTTCTCCCGAACCAGGCCACCTCCATTGCGGGAAGGTTATATTTCAATTAAATCCACGCGAAAATTAAATTTCAGTATCTTTCATTCATTCGCGTATATCGTGAGGCAGAATATGAAAGACGTATGTTTGAATAAGTATTATTAAAGGGAAGAAATACGAGCACGCTGTACGATGAGACGTTTCATATAAACGTGTAAATAGAATCTCACGTTACTCCCAAAGATATATTCAGCATACTTATCTTACGGTCTAGTGCTGACGTGTGCGTAGAATTCACGTGTTTCTACAGGACCTTCCATCCCTTTTTACCAAAACATTGTGGAATCTCTAAATAATTTGATTCCGAAAAAAGTTGGAAAGAATAGTGAAAAAAGTTGGAAAAACGACGTAGTAACTCCGCAGTAAAAGATTCGAATTTTTCATCTCGAACAAGTTTTAGGTTTCCAAAATCGATTTCAACAATATTTTTTTTAGCCAATGATTCGAGTAATTCGTCAAAAGTGCGGTCAATAAATTCACTGTATTGTTGTCCATCCAAACGGCTTTTGTTCGATCAGCAAATCTGTTTTTCGAAGGAAACGACGAGGTGTCAAAACGCAAGGAAAACGTGTTTCACTGACGATCGGGGTGAACGCTGACGAAAGTGAAATTTCAAATGGGCAAAAAAAACAGAATCGAAAGTGATCAACTTAACGCGAAAGCCCCATAAGTACTCCTTGACTATTTACCTTAAGAATATGCACATCATAGGTGTCTGTGCAAGTGCAGCGCTGAAAGGGCAATGTCGCGATCTCGTAGCAATCGGGACCGAGGTCAACGGAGGTGCGCGCGCAGCACAACGTTTTCTCTCAGCACTATGAATAATCCGTGTACGAGAGCGAGCCTCTCGCGTACTCAGCAGAGCTTGCACTCGAGAAGATCAGGTCTTGGCTGTAAAGACACACCGTATAGCCAGGTCCGAACCTAATATGTTCTACACGTGCACATACATGCGCGAGGAGTCATCACAAATTGCAACTTTATATACTGAGCATGCACTATAAAACCAGAGAGAATATAGATACGAAAGTGCATATTTGCATGAACGTTTTCCTCGTAAACAACATATGCCTGCGTGCAGAGCGAATGTTTGAAGAAAAAAGCAAAGAGAGCAGGCGCGTCCCTCGGTGGGGACCTTCCCCGAAGGCGTTCGAATATTGAAAGAATATTGAAAATTGAAAGAATTCAATGAGAGTTTGTGAAAAACGAGTAAAGACGATGAATTTTCCATCTGAATTGTTTTCAATTTTTTCGATCAACGGCACATTTGCCACTTTCCGAAAGTTTCAAATACTGTAGAAAAATATAGAATTGCACACAATTTTTACTGGAATGCTGTCATATTTGTTCTCTTCTTTCACTTAAATTACATTCGTTCTCATTCTTTCGATATTTATACTCGATTGAGCGTCCTGAACCAAGAAAACACTTCTGAAAAATGACATTCTAACGATTGTAATCTAACGATTGATGTTGCAAAAAACATTGAAGAGATTCGCCATCAATGGTGACCTCCGAACACGAAAACTGCGACGATAGCCATTAATATCGACAGAGTTACGGTGATCGAAGTCGCTCCGTTGGGTAAATGGGAATCGTCATTGCATAAATCCCAATCGCAATAGTGGACTGCCGATTTACTGCCGATCTATTCGCCCCACAACGCAGCCTCGAGTCGTATGATTTTTATTTCCTAGAAGAAGAATCAAGATTTCGGGATGCCAACGCTGTTTTTTGTTTTTATGATGAGCGCGAAAAAATTGGGACTTTCTTGCAGCTTACCGATCTGTAGGAATTTGCTGAAACACTTGGCATTTGCTCGACACGTCTCTGTTGTTACTCCCGAATCATTTTCGTTGAAAGTGCCATGGCCACACGCCCCGCTTGGTGGATCACTGGTGCAATGGTGACACTTGAGAACGTCGCCTGGAACAAGAAAGTCGTTCGTCAATTCGTCCACGTCCGGAGTCAAACTTCTTTGCAGAATAATGGCCAATCGACAGGTCTCCATTTTTTTAATGATTCGAACGAAAAACCGAATGAAAGTTAAGCAAAATGCGAGTCATTTTCATCCTCCGCAGGGTACAAAAAAACAACGAACGTCAGAAGATTCACCTGCATTTTTAATCCGAGAAGAAGAAGAAGAAGCAAAACTTTTTACACGAAAAATCGTTCCTCTTCCGCGTTCCTGTTATTTTCTCTTGTAATCGAATACTCACCCATCGCGAGCAAGCGGCAGCGACGACGAATAAGAAAAGCGCAAATTTCATATAATATCGAAGATGAAGCACTGACTGATTGTATAAGCACTGGAAGAAGCTCCTTGTCGAAGGCAGTTGGAGCACGACTGATCCACAATGCTTCGAGAATATGCCTTCAAATCTAATGAAAGGTGGGGACTGTCGAGGCGATTTTTTACAGAATGGATTTAAGTTTTCCTCAAAACTATAAAACCATAGCCACACGAGAGTTTGGATTCTCGACTGACAATAATGACAGCATTGTGTCAGCCCAATCACCTGAAACGTATTTTACTCCGAATTCGTGCTGCTCGAGATAACAGACACGTTCGCTCCAAAGTTGAGCTAACATTACTCACGCTGCGTACATTTCCCGTGACTTTATTTAATCAACGAGAGATGCGAAACTTTCATAAAAGTACCCATTCGCTCGACTCGCTCAAAAATTCGCTCAAAAATAGTGCTTCTCCACATGTGTTCCAATCAATCTGGGTAACCTTGGAAAACTCAGATTTCGGATCATCAAATCGCGAGCTCCCCGAATCAATGAACTCCTACTCCGATTCTCCATTAAATTTATGAACCCTGCTTCAATGGTCGCGAGGTGAGACTTTCTTTCACATATTTTAACACCACTAATACACTTTGGCAAGGTAGCACGACTATTGGCTTAAAAAATATAAATATTTTATCATATTTATTCAATATATTTAAATAATAAATAAATTATATGAGCAATCCACTCATACACTGGAAATATATAAATGCAAGTGCACGTTCGTGATTCCATAAAAAATAAGCAGACAAGTGTAACTTTTTCTCGAAGCATTCGATTACTATAAGTGTTAAGTATACGAATTGCAGTTTTTTCCAGGACTTGATGGATTTTTATGCAAATATACCCTTTTATAGCAACCGGAGGTTAGGTTTTTGCACGCTGTTTTGATCGAATTTCTTCACGAAAACCATCCAATCTAAATAAAATTAATTTCTCTGAAGTCAGGTCGATATAACCGAGCCTGAAATTTTACTCAGTCCTTTATAAAAAGTTTAAGCACAGCATAAAAAATGTTTTTTAATCTTATGAACCGAGCCTGGCGATCGAATTACCTCAACTACTACAAACAAGTTTATTGGTGCAAGTATAGAGTGAGTACACACATTGACAAAAGGACGTTACATAGGAGCCCTATATATTTGTATCAACATGAATTTTCTGCTTATATATATTCGTACATGTGCGCTATAGAGTTTTGGTAAAGAGAAGAGGAAAGCGAGGGACTATCTACATATCAGCAATCTGTGACAAGTTGGCGTAATGAGGGCTCCCTCTTTGTGGATAGAAGGAGAAGGGCAATTATCGAGGCTCCGGTTTTCTTCGCCCGTGGGCGCTTCTTCGTACCGCGTGTTGCGGTGAGTCGGACCTTTATCCGGACAACGACAACGACGACGACGACAACGAGGACGACGGGGAAAGAGAACAAGAGGAAGAAAAAAATAAAATGAAGAACCGAGCGACCAAGAGAAAAGGGATAAAGAAGGCAAAAGAGGCAAACGAGAGCGCGGATAAGAGGCTCGATGGAATGGAATGTCTCGGCGCGATCGGTTCCGAACAACGTATATGCAGATACCCATACGCCTGTACAAAATCCCCCATACACGTCTGCACACATTGCACCTATGCCCGTACTAAAATAAAGGATGAAAAAACGATCGTTAAGAGGGCGAAACACCTGCAATTAAGATATGTTAATCACTATAGAACACACGTATCCGACGCATTCGAATATATATACACGTATCCTCGAAGCATCACTTGTTGCATGCATTATATACATATGGAAATATAAATGGACATTATATGTATTCACGTATTTTTAATGTCCGCGAGTACACAAATACATACACCGGCGCAGGTAGTTCTCGAAACGATTTTTTTACCTCGAAGCTTTCCCCTTGAATCTCGGTGGGAAATACGATCCCAGTAGCAGCAACATTTACGAGATATTTCGAGCAAATGAAACGCAATCGTGCAAAGCTCATCGTTTTTATAAAAAAAAGTTTCTAGCAGCAGAGAATTATAATGAAATATGCTCATTTATCCTGCTTCGTGCTCGTTCGTCAATAACAATGCGTTTCGCGATACACGCGAATGCAGGGAGTCTGAATAATATTGTGTATGTACGAGCCAGACGAAAGCTGTTCGGAATTATCATAATCGCGCCCGACGAATTATAAACTTTTGCATCATTTCGCATTTTCATAACGCTGCTTGGTAATGACGTCGAATATCAAGAGGCAATCCAGCGAATTTGTTTGTGGCGTCGATAACTAAAATAAACGAATAAAGTGTCGCAGGTTTGTGGAAATAATGATTGAAATAAAAGGGCAAAAGTGCCCCTGAATCTGTGTGATCCTCTTTAAAGTTTGAATCGAGTTGTACGTCGAGGGATGCTACACGAACGATCGGGGCTCCAGATAAGAAGTTGAGGCGCTAAGATTAGTTCTCACTCTTAAAATCGAAGGAAACAACGAGGCTTCCTCCCATCTGAATACATAATCGTATATATAGCGTTATGTACACAGTGGTAATGTTAAGTCTTATAACTATATGGAGAGGACACGCCACGGCGATGCCTACGAGCATTGATGGATCGTACAGCCTGATATCGTCGTTCTCTCCAAAGTGATTGAATATCAGACGATTGATCTCGACACCGATGGAGATCGATCAAGGGCTATTACACTCGCTACAAATATCCAACGCGATAGATTATAGATTTGTGTTACAAACTCGGCAAGTAACGCGTCGCGTTATATACGTAGGCGCGTTTCGGAGGTGTGCGCGCCTGTTAGCGAAGATATTTTGGGGATGAATGATGGAATGGTGCACAGCTTGTTTTAGCTGTGACGTAGGTCAGCCATCGGTGGGAGTCAGAAGCTCTGAGGGCAGCATTTTTTATGGAGCGATTGTTGCATGGCATTTCTTCGGAGCCGGATCAATTTGATGGTGAATTTCTCATGGAGGTTTGAGTCGGAGATAAGAGATTCTGCGGTTGTACTATTCGGGGATGTCGATCGTTGATTTTCGATTGTTCAGGCTTCTGGGGAAACTCCAAGTTGTTTTTTGTCTATTTCCATGTAAATGGATGGTGACGAATAAAGGGATTATCTTCGAAGGAAAATGCGTTAACTGGTTTTAGCACGGAGGCACACTCATTTTTCCAGTAGTTGGTAAATTTTCATAAAATGTAGTGAAAGACTCACCGAGGCAGATAAATATTCAACGCGGTCTTTTGGCGAAGCCACTTCCTTCTCTCCCGTCGCTCGCTCTCCTCTTTCGCTCTCTCAATGGCGAAAGAAGCACCTGTTATGTGTGTACACTTCGGTCTGAATGTGCGGCGGGTGTGCGCGCAGTTGGACATATATTCGCGATCCTAATTAAACAGTTGGGCAAACTCCGAGCATTGAGTCTGTCAAAGTGCTTGGTACGGACGAGTCGTGGATTTTATGGCTTTGGTTATACGCAAACATGGATAATTGTACACATCTGTATACGCTCGTAGTGAAGAAGTTCGTATAACGTAAACGTTTCTGAAACGCAGCCACAGCGCGGAGGCAGAGGAGCTTGATAAAGTTGTTTATTTCATTTTATTCGCCGACAAAAAACACTCCTGATAATTTCGAGCTCTCGACTAATTGCCCCTTGCTGAATGATATTCTCCTACGGATCATAATTACACGTGCAGCCATACCGTACCGCATATGGACTCGAACGAACTTTCCGAATAAACACACACCATTTGTACACACGCAAGCTCCATATTCCGGTGTGTTACACGTGAAAATTACACTTCCTTCTATCTAACCTATAAACTCTATGGCAAACTGGACTTTCAGTGATAATTCAAGCCTATCGTACCCTCATATTTGTAACGCCTTCGACAGATTTATGGAATATGACCTCTTGGCAACGAAATATCAGGGAAATTGTACATTTTTATTCATTCTTTCATTTTCCCTCGTTATTCATCGTGCCAATATTTAAATCTCTCACTTTCTCGTCCCTCTTCCACTCTTTCTCTCTCTCTCTCTCTAACTAATCTTTTAATCCACGAACACAGAGTCCCATAAATAAAGGATTCCGCGATAAATTTGTTTAAAGCGGGGCTAAAGGAAGTCTATCGTATAATCGTTTACGCCCTATGAATTTTCTATTCATGAGTTGGAAAAAAGTATTCCATTGCTGGATTATTCAACAGCTCAGAAAAAAAATCCCTTTTAAAGCCTCCATTAGAGGCTGAGACAAACAATGAGATAGCTCGCTACTATAACCCGTGATAGGCATTGACGGCGTTACAAGTTTTTTCGTCAGAAAAAATACGGAAATCCTCCATGAATTGTTCATTCCTCCAAAACTGGGTTACGGATTTAAGGATCTTGGGAAAATCGTCGTTTCCTTGCGATATCAACGAACTCTCTCCTTTCCTCGCAAATGTTTCAATTATTGAAGTTTCGTTGAATAATTCCAGTTCGAAGTCCACAGGCTCGGAGTGTACATTCGAGAACGTTGTTTCGAAGGCATTTTTAAAAAATTATCGTCAGTTAAAAGTGGAAAGCGACATCCTGATATTTTGACGTTATTAGTGAACGGAACGTAGAATTTTTATGGAAATTGAAGAAAACTTCTTGTTTAAATGAAGAACCAACTTTTGCCGTCTCCTCTCAATCTTGACGTCAATAAAACACGCATTTCTCCTTAAGATGATGGATCAGTCGGTAATCACAACCGTGAGTGCGAGAGAGAGAGATGCAAATTTTGAAAAGGAAATTTTTCCACATAGTTCGTCTGATCGAAAAAAAAAAAATTTCATCGGATTTTTGCGATCGTGCTGCGTACGATGACATTTTTATTATTTTAATCGGACGAACGATGTCAAAGAGTTTCAATTTCAAAAATTCGAGGTGTGATTACCGACTGATCCCTCATCTTAAGACACGTTTTGAAGAAACGTTTGTAAAAAAACTGGCATACTTATCGATATTTATTTATTTTGAAATATTGCTTGAGCGTCATCGGAAATTTAACCGTTCTGTAAACTTTTTGCGAGAAATCGTTTCGCCAGGATGGCGGAGTATCTGCTACGTTTTGTAAATTCCAAAAAGTGAACAAATACGTATTGCGAGCGTGTTGCTCAAAGGCATCGCGGTGACTTCCTACAGTGAATTTCGTGGCAAAATAACTATTCGATTCTCTCCGTGTATCCAATTTGCGTGTCCTCGAAATTGATTCTCTCAATTTCACTGGCGGAGAAGAGAGACGAAAGTAGTGAGAATTTCGTTGATGTTCTTCAAGTGTAAATTCGTGTGAAACGCTCATTTATTAAACGCGAAACATCGAAGCGAATTGAAAGTGGATTGCGGTGGCCCGGTTGAGTTTGGCCCAACATTTTTCCCTTCTTAATTATGTACAGCGATATAATAGCAGCGGTCGGTGTTGAGGCGTTCCCGTGGCAGTTGCGAGCGACACTTACTTCCTTTTTTACGACGGTGAAACAGGTTGTGAAGGGTGGTTCTCGTTAGGGACATTTTGTGCGTATATGCACGCGGCTATTTACTTAATAGTTAAAGCGAGAGTGCACGCGAGAGGGAGAAAGAGAGCGGAGAGAGGCCATTTTCATTCCGGCAATCATTTTTTGATTGCGATACTGGTCTTTTATTAAAATCAACTCGAGTCGAAATGCGTTGACCCCGCGGACATGCAACGAACTTCAAATTCGCCACGAGAAAGGGAGGGCTAAAATAATACGTTAATGGCGAATTTACGAGTGGCGCTGCAACCGAAAATTCAAAAGCGAGCGCGCCAGTACGCAATTTAGGAACTCAAATTCCACTCCGTGATTCGAAAATGGCTATAAAAAAACCGGAGGAAAATGAGTTCGAGGAAAAATCGAAGAGTTCCCGCGAAAAGCCTCCAATCACGATGACCCGGAATATCAAAAAATTCGTGAAGAAATTTCAAGCTTGTATAGAGAGACGTCCGCACACGGAATGGGCGCAGTCGGCAATGATAGTGTCTCGAAAACGCGTGTATACGCGAGTGTCATTAGGTGAAAAGGTGGTTTTCGGTGGCGAGTGTGGAACGGCCAGAGGGGGAATGAGCGTGGGCACACAAAAAGCAGCGCGGAAGAATGAAAAAAGTAAAATGGGCGAAAAAAATAGGGAGGAGAGAGCGCGAGGCGGCGCGGGGCGGGGAAGAAGATGGTTGAAAAAAGGGAGCGGGAGGACGAGCGCGAGGACGGTTCTTTTAATTAGTCAAAGGTGTGAAAAAGTCGGGTGCGAAAGTGTGCGGGGACTTGGCCAGCACGGGGGGGGAGGGGAGAAGCGCGGGTAGGGAAAGGAGGAAGTGTGAATGTGTGAAAGTCTCATGCTTCATATACATGCTACCACAAATGCCCAGCGTGTGCGCGCCTCAGCGACGAGCCTGGAGCGTCTACCGCGTGCCCGCACCGCGGTTTCTCAACCCACGGTCCTTCCTCCGCTCTCGCTCTACATCATGTATGGTACACTTTATAGCCGGGAGAGTAAGTGAGACGAGGGAAAAGAGAAGAAGAAGAAGAAGAAGAAGAATAAGAGGAAGGAGAGTGAACAGGGCGAAAGAGGAAGCGAAGGAAGCGGGGAGAAAGAGAGCGAGGGAGCGCGAGCGAGAGGACTCTGGCAAGACGAACCGGTTCTCATTCTTGCTCTATTGAAATTCCTACCGCGTGCCGCTATGCTACTTCATGCAGACGGGGTCCGCACACAGAGACAGAGAGACTGAGAGGGAGGCATGAAATAACAGAGAGAAAGATAAAGAAGGAGGGAGAGAGAGAGAGAGAGAGGGACGGAGAAAAAAGAGTCTCGGAAGCAAGAGATAGCCGTCTATATGGGTAAGTGTATCGCAACAGCAACAGCATCCCGCAGACCGACCACCATCTTGCTCGTGTGTGAAGAGCACATTAATTCGTACCCCGACTTAACATCTTTCTCTCTCTCTCTCGCTCTCTCTTCCTCATCGTCCTTCTCCTCTCGCTGTCCCTCTCTTTTGCGGCAACGCCCCGCGACGACCAGCAGAAGCAGCAGCAGCAGCAGCATCTTTTGCTCTCTATATCTCGCGGCGAGAGTCCCTGCAAGGAGCAACCACCGCGAGGCCACACGAGAAAGATGCAAGATCCACTTTATTCATGTACGCGCCTCTATATACGTCTATACATTCGTCATAGTTTACGACACGCACGAACTTTACACAAACAGTAATTATAAAGGAACTCGAGGAAAATGTAATCCACGGGGGCTGCGGTCCGATTATATTAAATTCATTTTCATCACAACCCTCCTCGACCCCTCGCTCTCGGTCTCTCTCCCGCCTCCCGGCCTACGTCTCCTTGTTCGCGAGGTTCTTTTTTCTCCTCCGACGCCAGATCCACCGCGCACTCTCGGACTTGCAAAATTGAATTTTCTTTCTCTTCCCTATAAAAGTTTTACGATGAAAAGAAATTCGTTCTCGTTGTGATTATTATGCTTTTTTCTTCTCTCCCTGCTCTCCGCGCCTTTGATCGTCCCCGTTGCTGGACGATCTAAAGAATAAGTTCGCGGCTATGAAATTTTGTTTTAATCGCCATCAAAGATGCTGTTTAATTGTAGCATGTTGCGGGCGATAAATCATACGAGAATTTACAGCTGTCGGGCGGTCTCACTTTTTTCTGTTTTATTCCTCTTAATTAAAGTACGGAACACGAATTAATTTAAATGACGTCGGGAAATATAATACAAAGTTCATAAAGCAACCGGGAGACCGTTATATCGTCAGGAAACTTTGAACGGATTTCACTCGAACAATAAAAAGAAGCAGCAGCCGCTATTCTCCCCACGAAATCGTTAGTTTTTTCATGTTTTTATAATTTCACGAACAGCGATGAAACGACGTGAAATAAAAATATTGAATTTCAAGATTTGGAATTATTCGGCTCGCTTTTTCTCGCTCGAAACCGGCTGCACAAAAACTCAGCTTCATATTGATTATTTCTGCATCGCTCTCTCCGTGGATTTCGCGCCTTCTGCAGCAGCAGCATCGTGAATTGTGTGGAAAAATGTCCTGCTCCCTCGGGAGGATTCTCCTGAGATAAAGTCGTGTATTGTGTGGAAGACTCGCAGTTGCACAGTCTCGATAAAAAAGGAGAAAAGCCCGCACTTTTCTTTACATTCATTGTTACGCTAAATACGATCTCTGTCTTTTCCTTTCTCGCTTTCGTACAATACACAATGGAATTACCGTGAGCAACGTGTATCTGCGCTAAATCGCAGTGTTTAACGTGCCTCCGATTCGTCACCGATGGAAAACACCAATGAATTTACCGAGCTTCGTCCAACAGGTTTTCAGCTCGCATCCGGACAATTATTTAATTAACTTTATCAACTAATTCATTCGACGAAACGATCGCGGCATGTTATTAGACTAATTTTCCTGAAGAATACTTTATCTCGAATTCCTTCCCAAAATGTGCCACTAGAAGGAATCCTCGAACTTTTCAATGGATTTTTTTTTAAAGTGCACTTTATTTCCTTCATTGAAAAAAAAAGAAGATTCAAATTCACTCAATTTTTGTTCATACGAATGGATTTCGTGAACAAAATTCCCCCCACGATGTCATTTGATCTTTCGAATTACTCATCAATCGTTCAACCCCAATTTTCCAATCGTCGTAACTAACAACGATTTTTTGGGGTACTTTTAATCTCAACGATAACGAAAGATCGAGCATCCTCGCTCTCGCTTGTAAATGCGGGGACAAAAGTTAACTGAATAACGTGAAAAAATTTCAACGGAGATTCTCGTCCATGCGAGAATAAACGATGCATCATCGTTTGTCTCTAATGAGAGAACATCGTGTGACTGCATGAGAATACACAGAGGATGCATCCATTGGGACATGACTGCACTGGACTTTCCAAGCCACCTCGCTATACTCGATCCCTTAATATGCCATAATATATAGACTATCAGGTTCTATTCATACGTGTTATCAGTGACGTAAATGTACATATATTATGTGAGATAGTATAAACAAAGGAGAGAGGGTGCTCGAACTCGGTCGTTCGATCGTCTGGCGAGCCATCAACAAGATATCAACGAGCAATCTTCGCCGTCACTAAAATCCAATAACCCTATAAAACATCTATGAATATTTGTTTCGCTACGTCAACGATGCTGCATCTCGAATAATGTGCTTTTTGCATCGTGTAGTACCAAATGAAATTGATGATTCTGCAGAGACGGAGAATTCTCGTGCAAAAATAATAAACGACGGGTAGAGAGCCGTGATTGCCCAGGCGGCTGGTCGTCCCGGGCAAGAAAAAAGCTCCGTTCTCGGAGGAAAGAGACGAATGAGTTTTCCTACGAACGTTCGAATTATTATTTTCCCTTTTTTTATTCGCACGTCGCATAAAAAACATGGGAAACATTTCTAACGGACGACTCAATATCGAAGTGTTGTTTCCGACAGGATTGTACGCGTGGAGCCGTTTTCGTAAGTGCCATAAAATTTTATTTTTTCTTTTCTATCGAATCGTTCGTGAGGTGGATTTGGGAATTGAAAATATTCAGTGGAAGAAAATGGACTTTTGGGTTGTTTATTTCTCAGGAGAGCGTTTTCTCGAAACGACTACGATGAAAATCGTTTTGCAGCGACTAATCTCATCGTAATTTTCAGGTGGTTCAATATTTTTCCAAAAGCCATCGTCCCCATGACGATGATGATCATTGATGAAATAAAATTTTAATCCATTAGAAGCTTAATTCGAATGAGATTTTCAGGAGTTTACAACAATTTTGGGTGACTATAGAGAATCCGACAAGAAAATCTGTCTGACGCGTGTGAAAGTACAGAGTTTGGAGAGATGCAAAAGAAAAAAGGGAAGAAAAGTGAAGGGAGAGTTGGCTGCGAGTTCTTTGTCTTTTCGTCGTCTCGCAAAAAGTCTGCTCCTGCGACGAGGAAATGTGTGCACCTCGAAGAGATTCTTGCGTGACTATGATGGAAGCTTCTGCTGGTGCTTTTATCAGTCTCGCGCGTTGTCTCATTCCTTGTCTCCCTGTCGCGGGCGCGTCAAGTAACGCGAGAGACTTTCCACGACGTTTCTGCTCTTCTTTGCCCCTCGAGTCGCGGCGGGCGTCCTCCTGGACGGTCTCGTCTTCCGCCAGGACCGTCTACTAATGGGATTTTCTCTTCTGACATTGCGAGGAACAAAAGTTATAGTATGACGAGTGCCCCTCGATGGATCGGCCCATTCCTCACTCACTTTTTCCACTCCCCTTTTATCTGTCGACTGGAAACTCAATATCTTTCGCTCGGGACGATTTCAATTTATTTTTAACACTTTTCACGTTTCGTCATTCAGTAGCGCGACAAATTAGAATTTTTATTTCTCCTCAACGCACCTTTTCCTCCACGTGCTTCTTCTTGCTCGAGCGCTCTCGTAATCAATCAAAAACAGATGGAAAATTAGTGAGGATTTCACCCAACCAGACAACTTCCGTGCTGCGAATTTCATACCGCGAAATCAACTCACGAAAACTTCATCTTCGTTGCCACTATCTCGCCTTTCTTTATTCTTCCATCATCCAACCTTTTTTTACAATATAAACAACAAATTGAAGATCCCAAGAAAATCATCCGCAGCCGCTCATTTATACGAACAACTAGATAAGTTATAATACTTAAGAGAAGATATATACGAACGTCGATGCCTTGCCTAACTTCGAATCATCGAATCACTGGCAATGAATCGTCTCTCGGGTCTCATATACACACCGGTAACACCCATCGCATGCTCGAGCGCGTCCAGATCAAGGATATGAAAGGCAACAAGAATTTTTCCTACGGCGATCTCTGTACGTACTGTATATATAAATATACATTATGTACTACGTGAACTATAGGCATTAAAATCCACGCTATAGTGCACACCTAGTTGAACTTATCTGATAAACTTATGCTATGGGAGAGCCGATAAATCCAAGGCCTCCATCCACCTCGATCATAAATATATAGGCACGCACAATAAAAATTCAATATTCTATATTTCCTTTTTCATACGACCATCTTCCGTAACTGTATCTCGAATTAAATGGACGATTCGTGGTGGAATTAATGATATTTTTGGTCCAAGACCATCATTAGGAGTGAGGGAATTGCGAATCTCTCGATGAACAGAGTTTTTAAGGTAGTACACGAAACAATTTTCTGAAGAAAGTCCTGAAATTTAGACAGAGTTTAAATGGGTAGTCGACTGACTATAACGAATGAACGCTGCTTACGAATTTTATGAAAAACGAAAGTTTGGGGAAAAATTCGAGAAGATTTTCTTATTAGTAATAAAGATGTATTATACGGTAAAGATTAAACGAAATTGGTAACGAGCACTCGCGTAATCTCACATTTGCTTATTTCAGCATTTCGTTTCCTCATCTTGGCTTGGGCCATTGCTGTTTTGTCTCTTTATTAATACTTTTTTCTTTATCTATTTCCCGTTGTGTTTTCCATTTATGGTCTCTAATGCGATTTTTTACACAAAAAACTCTAGTATTTTCGCATGGGACGAATGAAATTTCGGGTCCATAATCAGTGATGAATCTCCGATTAATTAATGGCTTGTAATTTCATTAGCCATGAGATAAGTTGAAAAAATGTATTCACAATTACGAATTAATAATTCTGACATTAATTTAAAGTGATTATATCTTTAATCAGGGAGTAAAAATCGACGCAATTTAGACACCCGTAAAATACGATCCTTGGGGTATGATCTACCTTAATTTTACGAAGGTAATTTTACGAATTTGGAAAACAGACGAAAAAGCGGTTCGTATATTTCTCGTCAAGTTGATTATTGAATAAAAAATTCCGACGAAATTCATTGCATTTTAATGTTGAAAGCCCGGCGAGTAGCGATTCCACGAATCATCATTTTTTACATTTCAATTAATTTGTTTTAATCGAGTTTCTTTAGCTAGGATTTTTTTGCTGCACCGATTTAATCCGAGGAATATAAGCATTTGGGGTTAAAATGAGTTTGCAATTAATTCAATTCGGTGGTGAAGGATAGAGTAATAAGTTTTTTGTTAAGCACGTCTATCGAGAAGTAAGAGAAAAAGTTGATTAACAATGCACGGATTGAATCGGAATTCTCGGAGTCTGGGACGTTCCGATTAGTGGTTGAGCGTGTTTCCTAACTGAGTTATGCAGCCCGCGCTATACCACGATCTATTTCGAATTCTCGATTCGAACAGTTGTACCACGTGTTAAATTACCGAATGCGTGGTACGAAATTCGGTCGAAAGTTCATCCTTTTTATTAGTCTCGAATTCCATTATTTCAGTGCGCGCGATTAATTACAGTCCCGACTTTATGTGAGAATATGAAAGTTTCATTTGAACTAATCCAAAGTTACAGAAGCTCGCGTCTCAAGATTGATACGAAGTTTCTCGTCCCACCGGAATTCGTCGGACAAAGATCCATGAAAAAATCATTTCGTAAGTCATTTTTTTGACACAAGCATTTATCCGGCGGAAGCCCTTTCAAGGGCTTTATTTTAGTGCCACATATTGCGAGGGATCGTGACAAGTCCTCCGACAGTCTCGCCGCTGGCTCTTTTATAACACTTCTGAGAGTAACAAAAAATACAATAAATATAATGCGAGTGTGTGTGGTTGTAACAGAACTGAAAAGCATCGTTTTGCGTGCGCCTGCCTCGGGTTCATGTCTTTTTTGAAAGCTCTACCGGGTTTTACTTCATTTCCGTTCGGAGCTCGCTCGCTCCGCGGCTAGTTCTCTTTCTCGCTTCACGATCGCTAGAAAGTAATGTGCCATGTGGCCACTCGTTTTTTTTCGTTGAAAAAGCAATCTGGTGACTGGAGCTCTCTCTCTCGACACGACGATTCGTCGCTGCTGAGCTCCCTGCACATACTCCGCTACGTACGTTACGAGTTTTGACGCTGATGATGAAGACCCTGTTGAAAAAAACATTATCCGAAGACAAGATGCGAAATTGTATCTACGGCCACGGGGAATAAAAAGAGAGTGAAATTTAATGGCAGCTTAATATGAAAAATGCAAACAGACGTACGCCAACGAGAAGCGTGTGTGGGGAGCAATTTCGATGCGATTTTTCGTGAGTAAATACGTTTCTATGTCTGCAAGCCTTCTGCAAGTCGACGCAGGGATTTAAGCTACTTTTTATCCGCAGCAACACGAGCTTCAAAAATAATGCATTAACGACAAACGAGAGACGAATGAATTTCGTGTGAAAACTACGATACGATGACTGAAGTGTTATTTGGTATATTTCTTTGGGAAAAAATTGGAGAGTAAACCGCGCGCGTGAATTTTTTTTATGAGAGAATCACGCGAAATTAAAGAGCCTCTTTGACGCTGCCCCGAGAGAGAGAGAGAGAGAGAGAGAGAGAGAGAGAGAGAGAGAGAGAGCGCTGAGGGAGATAAATATTTTCGTTGGCTCGGCAAAAACTCGCGAGAAAGAGAGAGAGCAGGAGGATGAGCGGAAGGGGGGAGGAAAAAACTTGGCACTTGAGATTCTCTCGCGTCTGGGGCCCATTTACGAAAGCGGTTCTCTTTTCGCGTGTTCCTCGAGCCTGCGACTTCTTTTATCCTTCCTCACCCTCCCTCTCACTCTTTTTCTCTCGTCTTGCGACACGTCGTGATAGTTTCTTTGAAACTCATCCGCCCAGGTCTCAGTTTCCCGACCGGCTTGTAAAAGCTTCTTCGTTCAATCTTTAGACACTCTATTCTCACCTCGTTTTCACATCCAAGAGAAACGAAAACGTCGAATAAAATAAAAGCATGAAAACTCTGTTTAATTGAAAAGCAACTTTGGTGAGAATGCGGCCGAGAAGACCGGTATTCGTTTCGAGCTTTTCTATCAATTCAGTAAATTGGACTTTTCATGTTTCCAAAAGCGATCGAGCCCACGAGCTTTCTTGTCCTCTCGAA
Organism: Venturia canescens; assembly: GCF_019457755.1. Lineage (NCBI taxonomy): Eukaryota > Metazoa > Arthropoda > Insecta > Hymenoptera > Ichneumonidae > Venturia > Venturia canescens. Next base: position 7,210,045 of record NC_057427.1, on the reverse strand, counting down.
CAGCAGCGCGCGCCACTTCGCCGCGGTGGACACATAAATCTCCAAATAATAAACTCCCGGCGCAGTGAATATATTTTTCGGTAACCGAAAGAGAGACGAAACACGTACGGATAATTGAGAGATTCGGAAGGAGCCAGGCTGCTGCGAAAATTCAGTGGTCGTGTGTGGGAAAAGAGAGGGAAAATGAATGTCTCTCGGGGGAGACTTTTTCGTCCCCTGCGCGCGAGCCTGGAGGTTAATAGTCGGACGACCTCGCACTTTCTCCCTCTCTCTCCCTCCCTCGATCTCGGAATATGGTGAACGGCGTAGAACGGAGGAACGGCAACGGCCCTGAGATGGATGGATAACACGGGCCCCGCCTTGCCTACCGGCTGTGAGTTCTCGCGCACGAGTTCTCTCACACATGTGCGTGTGTATACGTGTACACAAACGATAGCTATTTGCCCCCCTCTCGCGGGAGCGAATCCGAGCCGAGTCGGTTCTCGCGCTCGCCGGGGCCCGGCAAGACCGAACGGGCCTAGAGAACGAGTAAGAGCATCGAGCACGAACGCTGTTCTCGCGGAGCCTGTCTCGCTCCTTCCAATCTCTCGGAGAATATTCCTGAGAAAGATGAAGAATAAAGGTCCAAAGAGTCGAGTGAAAAGTTTTCAAATTCCGCTGTCGCGGAGCAGAGGGGATGAAACAAAATGACTGAAAAAGCAAAATCGTGAGGCCCAAATGTACTCGATCAGTCGTTCAGCCCCTTTATCATCGCGCATTTGGTTTACTTTTCCATCTCACAAGTCCGTACGAAAAGGTTTTTGCGGCAGGCTCACAAATCACAGTGATTTTTTTCGTTCGGTAACCGCGCTCGTTGTCCTTCGAAAAATAAATGACTTTTGGGGCCCGCGTTTAATGCACGCGGCGAAAGACAAAACAATTTGACCGCAAGCCTGCTGCTCGTCACCTCAAGAAAAGTATTGCAATGCGGTATGCAGTTGTTGAATGCGTGTATATAGGCGCGCGCATATAAATAAACATGCTGAAAAATACAGCTTCAAACCGCGAAACTCATTTACCCTCGTTACAAGCAAAAGCATTATCGATGTATCCTCAACACGCACACACACAAACAAACTTCAAGTCCGGTTTGCACACGCACGTACGAAGAGTCCGCGCACACGCTGTTAAGGCGCAGTGTAAAAATGAGCGAGAAAATACTGACCGGGCGAATGGAAATTGTGGCTTTGTCATTTACGAAGCGTGAAGAGGTAAAAGTGGGTGAGAAAAAGAAGAAGAAAAAAAACGTAACTCGACGGCGTCGTGTTTTCGTGTGCGAGTCGACTCGCTCGCGTATGCCCACCAGGAGGCATAATAATATATCGAAGGGATGCATGCTGCAAGGTTGCAGACGCGAATATAATATCTCGGAGAACGTTTTCGAGGTGACTTCCGTTGCGGTGATCCCGACAAACGTTTCTCTCCTTGCGATCGTAAAATATCCGCGCTCGCATGTGTGCATGTGATGATTTTTTCAAACGGTTCAACCGCGAGCGGTTCGCGTCAATTGAAATGCACTTTTTGGGGAGCCGATGAAAGTGGAGCTGTCGAGCTTTCGGCTTCGCTCATAAATCCAGACGGTTTTTTGCATATTCGCCGAAATTTTTTCCGAATTTCAGCCCCATCAGACTCACCTACGAAGAGGCCACACTAGAAATGTTTTAATCTGAATAAACTTGAAACAAAATTCACCGAAATTCTAATCCGTCATCACCCTGGACATTCAAGGGCCAATTTGCACTAATTTCAATGCACTAATGAGGGGGTAAAGCGATTCACAGTTAATAACTTCAAGCCCACTTCCGATTGTGAGTGCATGAGCAATTAGAAACATATCACTGGTCTTAAGAACGATTTACTCCGCGGTACGATCTGCCAGGAATCGAAGAGAATTTGAAAATTGAAGTTTGCCCGTTGTGCACTGCAAATTGGGATCGGTTCGTTGGGGATAGTGCGCAGTGTAAATGCTCACGTGTACATACATCATTACAAGTAGGTGTATACATGGTATTAGTGTAATAGAGTCTGACATGGTAGAGGATCATACGTTGCGAGAGAGCTTACTCGTTCGCGTATGTTGCCCATTTTCTCTCACCCTTTCGCCGATGTTGTTTTTCCAGTCTTCCTCTCTCTCCATCTTTTCTGCATGTCGTCCCTTCTCCGTGCCCCTTCCTTTTCGTTCATTTTTACACCTTTTTTCTGTAACTTATACCGGCGGGCGTGGAACCTTGGATTTACTGGGATTGCAAGAGCGGGAAATGCGCGTGACCACGCCCGATATACCGGGTGTTCTTCGAATAACGCTGGTCTCTTTTCTCACGGTATCGGGACACTTAATCGCCTTGGCTGCTTTCCTCTCGTCCGCGCGACTCTTCCTCCCCCGCCGCTCGCTCCTCGCCGTCATCCCACCTCGCCCAGGACTGGTTTTCTACGACGCCAAATGCAAATAGAATATGCTCGATGCAGTGGGACTGCTGTTGCTCCTGCTGCTGCTGCAGCATTAGTACATCCGACCCACACTCTCTTTGTCCGACTCTCGTACATATTTTATCCTTTTATCGCACGGATTTAATCATGCGCACGAGTTTTTTCCTCTCTACGTGTTCCAAAGGCGATACACCATTCGTGTCTTCCACTCGCTTTACGTGCGTGTGTGGGTGTAGCTGTTTGCACGGGGATTTCTATACGATACAATGCAGATGTTTCGTACACGTTAAAATTACTTTGTTATACAAAGTGCACGTAATAATGTGAAATTTTCGCACGAGAGCGCGACTCCTGATCCCTCCTTTTTCAATACTATTTTTATGAGACTCTGTTTGCTCAGCTATAAATAAATATCGTTGCAATATTATCTACGATCTTCTGATAAATTTCCCCGCGCTTACGTTCCTCCGTACTCTCTCATTAGCGAGCTATCACTCGCGGGTCTCGGCTATCGCACGAAGCGGCTGAATCTATTTGCGAAATATTAATACTATCGGGAAACTGTTGAGAAAACGTCCGGTAAACGAAATTAATATGCGCTCCAGAGAGAGAGAGAGAGAGAGAGAGAGTGGGAGAACGGAAAAGACGGAATTAGAGAGAAAAAGCTCTTGTAAAACAGCGTTGTGAAGCGCACGACGCTGAAAGTCTCGAAAATGTGATTATCGAATAATTTAATTAACCGGCTTAGAGGCCGAAGTGCTCGTGATCTATGAGCGGATATAATACACGAACGATGAAAGATATCCAGAATATTTTCTCCGTTCCCTTGGCTCGTGCGGTTTCTCCACAATTTTCCACAAGCTTGTCACATTAACGCTGACAAGTAAAACCCCGAGCGAACCATATCCTCGTAATTGTCTCTACTTTTATACGAGACTTTATAATAACACATTGAACTGACTAATCTCATCCGGCGTATAACCATCTCTCGCGCAAGTTACTTCGTTATTAAATATTCGAGAGTTGGCCAGAAGAAAACAAGACAAAACATCGCGGACGTGCACATCTTCCAGCGCGTGTCAAAGTATCTCAACTATGCGCGCACTCCTCTTCAACGAAGAACAATGTTGAGCGGAGCACTTCCGAGCTTCACGCTCAAAGAATTTTCAACTATTAGTAAGAGAAATTTTTCAACTTCCGCCATTTAATTATTCCATCGCTCCGTACACGGACATGCCACCACTGGCTGCAAGATTGATTTTTATCGAGGTAATAAGTACCGAGTTTTCAAATACACACACACACACACACACGACAGTCGACACAATTATTCCAGGCCCACGATCAGGGAGAACCGTACTTATTGAGAGAATTCCGCGAAAAAATTCTCAGCTCTCAGCTCCGTTGAAATTGATTTTAATTAGCTTCGATCCTGCGTGATTGTTGATCGAAAAATAAAGATTCTGCAATTCCTTGAGATCGATCAACTTCGGATCGATACTCGACGGTAGACAACTATTGATTAGCGCACACTCAATGAATTCTGCCCCCTTATTATCAGAGTTGAGAAATCGACTGGGATTTGGAGAGTAATGAACGCGTTATCAAAACGTATAGTCGCTCATTTATCGAAGGTAATCCAAAGCGGAGAAAAAAATCATTCTTGAGACTTAATACCGCGAGACAGCTTTTGATGGACTCATTATATTCAGGGGATTTCAATCTGCGCTAGATTAAAACTTATGTTCGCGATGACGAGCTAATCATAAGCAATAAACACACGCTCTTGCTATCCATTCTCGTTGTTCCATGGACAAAGTAATTCGTCGAGATTAAGAGACTGATCTTCTTTTCTACCGCAATATACGTTATACGAACAATTACGTGCGCTCGCGGTACCGTTGCCCGCGATTAAAAGTTACTGTATCATTTTTTCCCGGAAATAACGCCCGCCGCGCGCCCCACTTTTTAATGACCAGAGAAAATGAATGAAAAAAATGAGTTGCATGGATGATGCGCCTGTTAAAGTCTCCGTTCGCAAACTATTTAGCAGGCAAGCACTTTTTAACGCTGCTGTTAAGCAGATAAATATGTGAATTTGTAATAAATTGACATCCGTTAGGAAACCTCAGGCTTCCACACGCGAATGAGGATAATTTTAAAAACTGCGAAACGCGATGAAATAGTCAGCGCGCGTCTCGCGCATGTGTAAAAAAAAAATGCGATTTCTCGAACGAACACCCTCAATTTTCATTTTCATTCATTAATCATTTGTTGAGCGTCCGACGAGCTTTGTTGTATTCCACGCTCTCGTAAATCCGATGGAGCAATTTACCAGCGAGCCGTGAAAAGCGCTTTTGTTGTAATCGAATTAAAACATTCATATCGCCTGAAAATATGAGGAATAACTTGCGGCGATCGCAGTGGAAAAAGCTTTTCTCAGTCTCTCCTCGTACAATAATAACGGTAATTATTGCTGTAAATGTTATTACGCCATAAAAATTCATTAAGTATATTTTCACGTGCACAAAATGAGCGAAGAGTTATGCTAAAAGGGCATCCGCGTACGTACGGACTCGTGTGTGCATTGATGTATCAATTTTTCCGATGGAATTCGCAGCAAAGCCGTTCCAGAGCTCGCGGCCAAGTGCTATTTTATAGCATCCCGAATGAAAAAATAAAAAATAAAGAATGAAAAATAGAAGGGAAAAAGATAGAAAAAATAGTGCAGTGTGGAAAAAAAGTTGGAAAGAATGAAGAAAGAATGGGAGAGAACGGGTGGAGTCACCGTAAGGGAGAGCAATGTTGAGGCAACGTGCGAGGCTCGTGGGCCATTGCGCTCGAAAGAGAGAGAAAGAGGGACCAGGTGAAGCCACACTTGTTACAACTTGTGTAAGAACTGCAATTACCGGAGCGAGGCACGACTATTAAATATTTCTTCCAGGGCCGAGGTTCCCGAGGAGCGGGCTATCCTACTAGGAAATACTTACCGAGCGAGAGCGTGTGTCCTTTTTTTCTTAATAAGGACGGAGGAAAAGGACAGACGAGGAGGAGACTCGAGAAAAGTGCGCGCCGAGTCCTCTCTCGATACTCGGCTTTCGCCTCTTCGCACGGCGCGACCCGCACTGAGTTAGAGCAGGGATCGCGCGCGCGAGAGAAGGAATGAGATGAAGCGTTGATTGCAGTATACAACGGGGCGTTATTTCTCTACCCCAACTGTGAATACGCCAAACTGGCTTTACTTCGAAACTTTTACGATCCCAGGTGTATTTATATGCTCGTCCGCAAAACACTGCCAACGATCTAAACGTATTCTTTCTTCCCCCCTCGCCTTTTTTCTCCATATTACTCCGCGCGCGCAATTCTCTTTTCTCCTTTTTTTTCAATTTTACAATCCCCGTAATAATATAAACGTTGAAATTCTTCACATAATACTCATGTATCGACGCGATCTCCCGAGAGTTACGACTCGATCCCACAGCCCACTTTTTTTCTCTTCCGCCTTCTCCCTCCCTCGTCCCCCCGTGCGTCCGGGGCCTGGCGAAGTCAGTCTGCCGCATTTGATCGTCAAAATAATCAACACTTATTTGTAAAGTTTTGCGCAGAAACTCGAACGAGAGTTCCAGGGAAGCGGATGGAAAAAGGACTGGAACAACGAGAAGCAACGCGCGACGCAGCCATCGAGACGATTCATCAACGACGTTCCCGTTTTTCTCGCTCTTTTATTCCCACAAATGTCCAACGATATTTTGCCTCGCCTCGTTCTGAACGCCGATGCGAAAAAGCGCGTTTTATCAAAGTTGGTCATCCCCAGGAATTCAATAATCGTTCAAACAGTTTGTGTAATTTTATTGTACAGTCTAGACCATTCGACATTTACGTTTCCCCCAGGATACTCCTTCCTACCGAGCGCATTGTGTATTCCAAGCGGAAATCACTTCGATGCATCGGAAGCAGAGTGAATAGGACGCGAAAAATGTCATTGATTGTAAATGGGCCAACGGGCGACGGATGACCAAGCGACGAGTCGAAAAATAGTTCACTTTTCCACACACACGCTTCGAGAACAGAATCAAATAAACTCGCATCTAATTCAGTGCCGCAAAGTGCCGTCGTACGAGTCCAAGAAATTTCGTAGCTACGAAGCCATCCTCGGAGCCGAAATAGAATGTTTCCTTGAGCGAATTTCTCGTGACAGAAAACGAGTTTTCTCGCCTCCACCGATCGGATCGTTTTGGCTCCTGTAGCATTGAGATTTTACATTTTCCCCATAATCTACTGTCGCTCTTATGATCGCGAATAAAACCTTGTAAATTTCAAGAACATCCTTCCCATCGGATGAGACCGAATACACGAGCCACGATAACCTCAATATTATCGAACCTCCAGATCACTGGATGAATCCCCACGGTTAATATTAAACGAGAGTCTTCCTTGCGACGTGGAAAAAGTGTATTCCGAGAAAAGTACTGATCGATTCGTAGCCATAATTGGACTATAAATGAACAAGTTTCTCCGCGAGCAGCGAGGGAGAAACGAATGCAAATGCGCGTTTACAAAAATAGGTCAAACGAGAGTAATTTCATTGAAATATTTCATAAGATTCGCCTCATATTCTTATGCATATGTGCGATGACTATATTCATAGCATATAGAATAATAAGAGCTATTTTGTGTCTCCGCGGTTGAGAGAAAATATTAACGTATACGCAAACGCAGCGAAAGCCGCACGATTACACGCGCCCGCATATAACCCACTTTTCGTATGGAGCTCCTATGTTAACTCTTAACCCGATAAATATACAAGAAACCTATATTTTCACGATCCAGAGATATTTATGAAAGCGATTTACAATTTCTCGCGAGATTACCGGGGATCGCGTATCAATTTTTCTCCCTTAATCAGTTAATTCTATTTCATTTTACACCGGACCCATGCACCGGTTTAATACAATCGTTTCTCAAACAAAAAAATACGGATGCGCGAGAGACACTTTACGCAAGGAAGAGCTAAAAAACCAACCCCCCGAATGCCAAAAGGAAATAAAGAGAAAGTGAGGAAAAAGGAAAAGAAAAAGGCGCGCGAGAGAGGAAAAGAGAGTCGGCGTATTCGCAAAGCAGGCGAAATCCTCGTACAGTGGGATAAGCCGCAAGTATTCACCAAATCTCATGTGCCCCATATAACATTTATACGTATAGTTAAGTGCGCACATAACGTTAAGCGATATACACGAATGCATGTATATAAATGCAGCTCGTATAAATGCCGGTGTAACCTTATAGGTTTTATTGCAAATATACAGACGGCGCTGTCTACATATATAGACGCATTTATGCATAGCTTAATGCCGCATACTCTGCCGAGGGAGCTAACATTCTATTTTGTTGTCTCGTTCATAGACCACGATATACACTCATAAGTACGTTTACACACATATAGAGAGGGATATGCGTGTTTATGTCTTCGTACATGTACGAATATAATCTCTGGTACATAACACATTTTAAGTGCGGTCAACGGAGCAAGCCCTGGACTTGGTGGCGACGATGGTGTGTGGCCAACGCCCCGGACCGCAGGAGAGAGAATTCTTGATTCTCTCTTCTCTTTGCACAGCCTTAGGGACGACGAGGAGCATCATCAGGCGTATAGTTTATATTTCGTGAATATTCTCAAGTTCGACGGTCCTGGATCCTCGCGGAAAGAGGTTGGATTTTTTCCGCTCTCGGCGCGAGAGATCGGAGGAAGGCGGGACGGTTTCGAATTGGTGGAAATGGAGAGGTTCGACAGGTCCCGTAATACGGAAAGTTCAAACGACGAGCGTGCTCGTGCGAAATTGAAAGAAAATACGTAGATGGAAATTTGTCTGGGCGAGTTGGCGAAAAATTGACGAAAAAACATCTCATTCGACGTGTAAAAATGTGGACGGAATTAAAGTTCGCGGAGGGAGTTTCGCTCGAGAATAAGAGACCGGCCCATGGTTCGGGAGAGCGAGAGAAAACGGAAAAGAACACTTGCTTTTAGCCCAACTGTTCTCACTATGCGGAAGAAACTCTCGCGAAACTCGATGCCGCTGGGCGAGAGGCCCCGAGTGTTTCAACATGCCAATAACTGAATCGCGCGACCCCCCATAAGTCACCGCATTTACATGGCCCTGCTTTTCCTCCGGATATTATTTCCCTCGGCGAATATTTCTGATATTTCATCGGCACTCTACGGAAAATACACTCGCGGATGAGCACGTGTGAGTACCCGGTGGCTTGCGCGTACCTCCGACACCAAACCCTGAGGCCAAACTTCTCTCGCGGCCTATCTCTCCCGCGAAAAGAGTGAAAAAGCATTTTCTTGTCTGCCGCACCTCAATGGAGAAAAAAGGTAAAAGTACACAACCGACTAATGCCCGCTTGTGTATAACTGTAGCGCTGTAAACGCAGCAAATAAAAAGTTAGTGACAGAACGTGGGGCGGCGAGCATTCGACTCAAAACTACTGTTCTCCGCAAAACCCTTTCAACACGAAGTACACCTTAACTCACCTCGATTGACTTCTTTTCTCCCTCCTTTATTTTCGTCACTTCGCTCCTTCCACACCAGAAATTTGATAAGCAGTTGAAAAACTGCGTTGCAATTCTTCGCTCGGACTGAGTTTCTCGACAATTTCAAAGTTACGAAATGCCCCGACTAACTACTCACGAATTTGAGCTTCCAGCAAATTTTCGTCGTCAAACCAAATGCATTTAGTCGCTCGAAAATACGGTGGATTCGTCGCCGCGTCCTCGGGTCGAACGAACCGAGGCGTTGGTCACTCGATAAAAATATGCTTGAAAATATTTCCGTGCAGATGTTTTTCGATAAACATTATATTTTTATCTCTCCATACAAAAAAGGTTTTCGACAGTTTTAAGAGGTGAAATGAATTTTTAAGGAGCTACGTGCAAATTCGCTTCTTCCATTCCGCCATTGCTCCGGCTCTCGTGATAACAACGACAGGCATAGGAAGCATATAATTAAAAATGAAAACGAGCGTAATAAGTTTTCAGTGGGAACCGAACACCACGATATATTTCATCGAGTTAATTAAGAAATCTTAGTTCGTTAGCCAGGTCAGAGGAGAGTTTTTCTCGTGGATATAACAGAATAAGTGGATATCGATTTCAAGTCTGTAGCTTCATGAATTTAGGTCGAAATAGCCTGAATTATTTCGATCAACGAATACGATTTGAGTATTTCGAAAACTCAAGTTTCATTAATCCAATTTAGCAAAAAATATACGCGGATAAATGGAACGAATTAATGAGCTTGCGTTTTGGAGTTGACAACAGCGAGGGCGCGAATATAAAAAGTACTAGCGAATACATTCCCAAGAAAAACTGGTTCCACGAATAATTTTATTGCCGGAAGCAGAAGCCTGAATTATCCCACTTCGTTCCGCATTTCCTTAAGACGCATTTGAATGCTGCTCCGCACGTCCTTGGCCCGCCGAGAGATCACCGACGCTTTCACGACAGTTTTGTACCCACGAGTCCTCAAAAAATATATACACAAGTATTTATATAGACCTGCTGCATCTGTATTCCGTTCTCGACTGTTTTTTGTACCACTTGGGAATGATACATACACAAAGGCACGTTGAAGAGTGCGAGAAACCGGGAAACTGGGTCACGAGAAGAGCCACCACTGTTCCGTTGCTCTCTCCCGCTATGCTGAGATTGAGTTCGTGACATCGCTCTCCTCACAGGTGTAAAATTAGTACAGAATTCAAGCTCACTCGAATGCCTCCGAATCCTCTGTTTTCGGAGCGGCCCGCTCCTCATCCCGCGCTTCTCTTTCCTTCCGCCCCGATCTTTCTCTTCCGCGGCTCTAAACAATAACATTTTGCTGGGCTTCAGCGCCGCGGAAACTTGGCATTTTACAAGGAAACTTCAACGCCCTGTACTCTTGTTTCATTCGCACCGACGCGCTTCCTCGAATACTCAACAACCAAATTTTAACAAGATGCAAAGTCATCGCGCGCGCACAAGTATCCATTCAGCTTGCAACTCGCGCGGTACATCTTCGTGGGCAAGAAATTGTTGCGCTCGAAAACCCGGCCGCGGGCCTCTGACACGAGTGCACTCTTCCGTGAAAGAAATATTTGAGAAGAATATTCTTTGGTCCAATCGCTAAGTTCGAGTCTCTGTTTAATTCTGCGACTCGAAAAAGGGTTCGAAAGAAATGAGAGTTTCGAGCTAATTATCTGTAAATAACAACGCAGATATGTCAAATTATAATACCAGATACGTCGCACATAATAACGCACCTCGTCGAAATTCCTGCACGTAGCATCGGATGATTTAACCTCGTAGGAGAATTCCATTTCATCCAATTTGCCTATTTACCGGATTGAAATTAGAATTTGCGAGAAACCGGGTCGCGTTTAACTATGAACTATATGTGCACGTGGAGGAATGTCGCGAGAGCTTTTGGGTGACATAGGTACAGCATATAATAAACCTACAGCGATTGAAAGCTCAGAATCTTGCTCTCTCTCTCCAGCTCTCTTCGTTGCTCTTCTCACTGTCTATACACCGAGCCTCGCTTCTCCTTCCATTTCCTAACGTTTATCTCTCGCGACGAATCTCCCTTTGGCGTGTTCAATCTCTCGCCCTCTCTCTCTCTCTCTGGCTTGCTATTCCCAGCCTCCGATGACACGTAGCCTCAGTGCATCGTATTTCCTTTTCGCGAGAAATTGCACATCGAAACGAGAGCAAAATTCAACGGAGATTGCGATTTGATGAGTCCTCAACGAGCTTTACTTTCCGTGCTCCATTGCAGCTTCTGAACGACGATATATGCGGTAACAAAGAGAGATGGGAGGGCCCATTACTCGTTATGAAACTACTTGGATGACTTTAGTTTGCCAAAGGAACCGGCATCGCAGTATCGAGAACTTGCACCCCTGCGCGAACCAGCCTCGCCCTCGATTTAATGAAGTTTCACATCGTTAACGATGTTTCCTCATATTATATTTTTCCTTATTTTTACTTTACAAAGTGGCGCGAGCATGCTTTGCGATGAAGTTACTCTTTTCTTGCCTGATCGAACTCGAGGCTCGTTCGCAACAGTTTTCGTATACCGTTCGCTCCCAATTTTTAAATTGAATTCGATATCGACGTCTGAAAACACATGAGCACATTCGAGAGGTTTACTTCTGTAATGGAGCAAGCTGAGTCTCATTTCCGAATTTGTTTTCTGGTTTTTTTTTCAAGAACTACGATTCCGGCTTATTTTTAGTTGATATTGATCGACCTACGGAACTGTTTGTTCAAATATTTTGATCCTTTCGCCTCTACATTTCCTGAAACGAAAAGTCATCTCTCCGCAGTGATGGCTTTGATCGCCTGAGTGACGCGCTTAAAATCGCCGTATTTCCGAACCGAAAGGAAGCTTTTAAGCCCAAACCTTGACCTTTCTCTGACAAAAAAAAACCTGATCACCCCCCTTCGAGCTTTCTGACGCCAATTTTAATGCGCTTCCGTTTCTCTTCTTTCCGTTTGCACTCGCGCGCCCGTGGTTCGTTATCAATCATTGTATTTCCTCGTGCTTCCCTGTCCTATTATGATTGATGTTAAATTTCGTGCCTCTTGGCTTGTTTACCATAATCCGCCTTATTCTCTTACGCCTTCCCAAACTTTCCACACGATAAGATTTCTTTCTCGCTTTCTTTTACGACTAAAGTTTTCTTGATGGATACCCGCTGAATCCAGGATTATATTCTAAAAACTTTTTCACCTTCGAGTTAGCGCTCTCGGTCTGGGGTATTTCAAGGCCTCGTAACGTAATATTATCGCTCGCGCCTTCCTCCGTTTATTCGCCCCAAAGTATCTTTTTCATTTTCAACTTCAACATTGTTTATCGCACTTTATCACATACTTCTCCAAATACCCTCTTTGCTGTCTCTCGAATTAATGAATTTTCTCGAAAGCTGACCGGTTGGTCTTGGAGTCAAACTCGAGGAATTTAATTTCTCACGATCGCTCATTATTTTCGAGGATCAACGCTGGTTTTTCCGAGTTTCTAGATTTCCTGGAGAATCGTCAGATTCCCGTATCTATCGTGAGACTTGAAAAATCACGTTTAAACGCAGGGCCCACGAGCTCAGGCAGAAAATTGGCAAGTCACGCGAAACACTTTTGAGCCTTACTCTTATCAGCGAAGGCGAGAAGGGGTGCAGGAGGCCCGATAAGCATCGCATGTCCTGTCGTGACGTGAAGCGAGCGAAGAGCCAAAGGGCGCGGAAAGAGAAAGAGAGGAAGAATTATGGAAGGAGTAGCGATCGGGAAGAAGAAGAAGAAGAAGAAGCCAAATTCGCACCATTTTACAGGTGAGAACGGCATCAGAACCGTTGAGCCGAAGCCTCACGCAATACTCGCTCCCGGTGCGGAGAAAACACAAATGGGATGGAAGACAGTGAGGAATTACAGTGCAGAAGAGCGACACGCACATGAAGCACCGAGCCGCGTTATTATACCCTCGAACATACATATATTCATGCGAGCATCCACACCACATGTGTGCGGCCTTGTCTCGAATACGAAATTCCGATATACACGCCTGACTCTTGTGTGAAATAATGAAGAAGCTATTTGATTGCTTCCCTATTAATTCATTACTGCGCCATTGGCTAATTAAAATCAGTGTTCGTTCGCTTCATAATTGATTGGAACACACGCCTCGCGGTCCTTCCAACTATATTTTCTATCTCAATTTTCGCAGGAATTCTTTAACTCGAAATTTCATATTCCGGTCGATTTCCCGATCGAGCACTTTTCCGTCGAAAAACTTGATCATTTTTTACTTTCATTTGTCGCGATTGGCGAGACGAAAAATGCACGCGAGGATCGATCGAATATCGGGGTTGGCCAGCCCGGAATAATTTGTGAACGGGTATTTTCGAAAGATCAATTGAAATTAGATTCAACTCCGCTTATCATGCATGCGCGAAAAACACAAGTTACCAATTTTCGCGTGATCCTTGGGCGCTGAGAATCTCATGCGCCGCACGGTACGAAGGGCTTGGAAGAAATAATTCAGTGAAAATCTATTTCCCTTTCCCTCGATTTACTCCGGTAAGTGAGAAACTCGATAATTTTCTATTCCCATTGAATCCTCGTCGTTTCTCCCACCGCGCGCGCGAGTTAAGTACACGAGCAAAGGTACCGGTTCGACATATCGTTTAGGAAAAGAACGTATTAAGCTCGTGGATGCGATTTGAGAAGAAAAAAAGCGGCTTTATTTCAGTAGAAGCGACGAATCGTTGCTCGAAGCAGACTTTTATCGATGTCCCGTTAAAGCGATAGAAAAAAAGAGGATCAGCGAACTAAAACCAGAGATTGAAACGTGAAAATTTCCGTTGTTGAAGAGAGCGCGAGAGGGGGGGAGAGGAAAATAGAAAAAGAGGTGCAATGAGATTTGGAAAAGAAAGCACCGAAAGCTCGAATAGTACGAGAAAGAAGGAAGAATCAGTCTTTTTTTTATCGGATGTGCATCGATCCAATAAAGTGCATCAGCGAGCGGCAAATTTTTTCCCCTTTTTTCTCTCCAGAGGCGAGCAAACTATGTAGATCTTGAGAGAGAAAGAGAGAGCGTAAGTGAGACGAGGGACAGCGACTAGCGAAGTAGGTTGGTTATATTCCTATGTTCGTACGAGGTGCAGAGCTCACTTTCTCTCTCTCCCTCTCAGCCTCTCTTTTACCATGAGAACGAGAGGATATCGATTCGATACCTCGGTCCAATATATTCTCATAAAAAGACTTCCGTCTGGATATTGTCACAGTCGCACGGTTTCCCATTTACCGATTCGCAGGACCTCGGAAAACGTACGTGAAACGAGAGATTTTGCTTTTGTGAGTGTGGCCTACGTGTGCATGCACGGGGCGACACGCTCATGGTGGAAAGTTGGAGAGGAGAGAAGGAGCAGAGAGCTAGGTGCGGTGTTACGCGTCGACCCTCGTAAGGGCGTTACCGAAACCCAACACATAAAATCAGTGCGACCGCGTCGCTACCAAATACTCCAAAAGCTTCGTTCACCCTCGCGCGATATATTTATATATCTCTTAATGTATATCCCCATTATGTGTACACGCATATATAGCCTCGGATGTATGCACATGTACGGTAAATTCTTCGAATTAGTTCGCTCTTGGCAAAACGAGCGAGAAAATCTCGAGCTCGGGGAGCGACCTTTATCTGATTTTGTTTCTCGTTTCGAAGATTCCGTACCCAGCCTCCGCTCGCTCTCCCACTTTCCACTATCTTTCGCTTAACATCTCAATCAGCGTTATATCTATAGGTTCGTTTCATGTCTACAGGTATATCGATCGCTGCTTCTCTCACTTAATTCTAAAAGATTTTGCTCCCCCTGCAAGGGCTGCTTATGATTTTAATGAAATTTCACGATAACGATGCTTCCCGAGGCATCATCGCGTTATCGCCCATTTTTTATCACTATCGCTTCACTCATTTTTTTGGCACTGACTTCGAGTCTTTGTGAGATGAAAAATACGACTGGCGTCGTTCGTTTATTTGTTTATTTACACGCGTCCTGGGGTGCTTATATTCACGGAGTATCGAATAGAAATATTGGGGAAGGCGGAGGCTTCTCACTCCAATTTCGATGTCAAATGTCTGTCTCAGAGGAATCGCGAATACTCGCGAGAGCGCAAACTCTCGAGTTTGAGAAGCATTCGGAGACGCGACGCAAATTATTTGCCTCGATTGATGTTTAAAGGAACGAACTAACAAGCGAGCTTACCGCTCCGTGTGCACGCTTGCTGCACGACTCTCTATCGCGGTCGCCACTTGCACAGGCTCTTCCAAAACTAATGCGGGCGCACGGACCGAATTCGCCGATCCCGTGATTCCTCATAAATTTTCTTGTTTTGTAAAAGAGTTATTTTTTATTTTTTTATAAATCTATTGGAGCAACGCAGCGAGGGTGAAAAAGCAGTGTAAAAGCACCTGTAAATGTGCTCCGAAAGATCGAATACCATCCAGTTTGGCCTGGATTGCCTCGTGCGAATGCGCACGTGGGTGTATTTTATGATGAACGTTCGCACGGAATGGGCAACCTGTGTCAAAGTGACGGGCAACGACGCATCATGCTTTTTGATATTTCCGACGAGTATAGTCTCAGCACTCTTATAAATTGGTGAACCTGCAGTTATTTATTCACAATTCGTGTTCCTCGGCATCCTTTTGTTTCTTGTTGTTTCATTTATTTTTACCAACGACAGCAAACTTAGAGTGCGTCGTTCGCATCCTCGATTTCTTTGGTTTCCTTCGAATTGAACGACAATTATTAGCAAAGACGATGGAAAACAATAAAACAAGATCAAAGAAACAAGAATATTTGAAAATACTTTTGGACACCAAAGATTGAAATTTCCGCAGCGAAAATGGCGAGGTTATTTGACAGTTCGAAATGGTGTGCTTATGAATGCCTCAGTGTAATCAAAAGCTCTCGACAATTCAACGTGGACGTACACACACGTACAAGCGAAGGCGTCGCCGTGTGCAAACTGAGAAGCGCGAAGTGTGCGCAAAGAAGGTAAATTGCTAGAGACGGTAATCGGACCTAAGCCAAACTAACCAAGTACCATCGTCTTCCGCGTCTCTCTACTCGACTTTCTCATTGTCCATCACTGTCCCGAAAACCACTCGTGGACTTGGTTCTTTTATCATCGCGGAACGTCCTGCTGGCGGACAGACTCTAATTCGCAGTTCTCTCGCTCTCCATTTCTCTGGTTCTTCGCTTTTAACTTTTATCCACGAAAGGCCCCGCGGTCCTGTCTCTCTTACGAGCATTCATTTTTGCATAGAGCCTCCGTGCCCATCTTTTCGTTCCCTATGCTCGTTTGCTCATGGTTCTTTGCCTCTCCCGCCGAGTTTTACTTTCTTTGTCTCTGTGTGTTTCTCTTTTGTTACAGTATAAATGTCATGTCCCAGTTTTAACGAGATTCGTTTAAGGGTACACACAGCGAGAGATACACCGCGAGAGCTCGAGAAAAAAGTAAATTTCCGGGAGCCGCGAGGAAAAATAATTAAACTCCGTGTACACCGGAGCCAGAGAAAAGCCAAATAATGGTGCTAATTCAAGTATAACGGGCGCTAATTCAATTACACGATCTCGTCTCTCGTTAAAACTAGATCCAACAAAATTCTTTATCCTCGGCTATACAACTTAACCATCTTTTTCATAATATTCCATCAGAAATGAGATTTCGGGAGTGAGGCTTTTCGAAATTTCTCAAGAGGAAGAAAAGCTCCCAAGCACAGGATCTCCACAGACTGAGCCGTGAACTCGAAAAAGAATCCGTCGAAGCTCCGAGCTCGCTGTCAGCGGATGAAAATCGTACTGAATAATCAAAACGTTTCCATTGCGCGAACAAAAAATTCTTTCGGGCCAGTATTCTTCACAGTGTTGACGCAAGCAAACTGGGTCGAAAAAAAAAACAAACTTTCGCAAAGAGAATATAAGAATCTACGAGTAATGGAAGCTCTCACGAGAACGACAGCTGCCCACAAAGTTAGCACACGTACACGACACTCAGTCTCTGCGTGTGTCTGAGCATGTATTTAAACTCAGGTTCAGAGTGGAGAGAGCGAAATAACAGGAAAGAGAGAGCGGGAGAGAGGCCAAGAGAGACAGAGGTCTTGCCCAAAGAGCAATGTACTGTGTTACCTATGTATCACGTGGTATAATCTCATACATATCTGTATACGCGGCTCGCTATATATGTACCTTGGTACATTGTAGCTTTAGTGACATCTGGCCACGTCTCGCGATCTACTCGAGAGATCTAACGATATTGCGGGGATCCTCCGGAGAGGCGAGTATCCCAAGAGTAAGCAACCGAATTGGAGATGCTGTCTGAAGCAACTATACACAATAAACAGAACAGTATTTGCATTACGACGGGTAGTAACCGAGAGAGAGAGAGAGAGAGAGAGAGTTTTGTGTGTACGTGGAATAGGGCGGGACACGGTGTTGCAATCCCAAAAAGCAACTGTTATCTTTCCATTCATTGAAAAGATGCTTCGAGCTTTGGTGGCTTTGCCTTTTGACGCGAGTATTTTTCGAGTGTTAAAAACGTAGGAAGGAGAAAAAGTAAAAATGCTTTGAAAGAACTTCCGCTTTCCGAGGACTCGGTTTTCCTGGGGAAGCGCGCAAACGCCAGACACGTGGGCGGGGGTCACGATCAGATAAGGTAGTTGACACAAAATGTCGAAAATGTCTGTATCGGTGTAGAACGTGGCATTCCTGGGGAGAACGCACTGGCTTTTGAGGGCTTTCTCGTGTACTTTGTCAGCGCATAAAGCAGCTGGCGATCCCTCCTCCTTGTGGATCGTCATCCACGTACAAGCGCTCCCAAGATCGAAGCTTTGTCGCAATCACTTCCTCTCGCGCTCCGTGTTTCTCGCTGTCGATGTCCACCATCACTGTGCACGTATACCAATGACGTTCTCGCCGCAGACTTATACCGAGCCTTTAAAACACAAACGTGTCCGTATCAAGGAGTCTTTGGGCTAATCTTGATGAGCTGGACGTCAACAATCTTCTTCCATGATCTAACCAATCACTCGGTCTGTCACACACGTTCGAAACTACGAAGATCAGAGCGACTTTCATCGGGAGATAACACCAAATATTCATCGAGGCTCCACCTTAACGACTTTTCTATCCGAAATCCCTTAATTATCGTGCCCCACGCATCGAGTAACGAATTTCCTGATCGCGAGGGATCGATTTTCCGTGGAAAAAAGTTTAAACGATCGGCTGCGTTTGACGAGAAACTAGACAAACTTCGTGGGACGCGATCCCTCGTTGATATCCTTCCAAAATGATTGCTCGAAATGCCCCGGCGGCGAATTAGAATGTAAATCATCAAAGTCCACGAATGACTTATGAGCCCGTCAACGAATTTCGTGATCCCGTGCATACGGATATCTCGGCAGATTCCCGGTGTCCATGCCGAGTGTACACGAGGTGGGTCGATGGGCCGTCATAAAAGCTCAGGAAATGAAAATAGTTCGCTGCGCGGTTGTTCCTCGAGCAGAGGGGACACCCCCGCAGAAGATGGAAAATGCGCTGCAGAGCTTTGGAACGAGGGGAAGGAAGAGCGAGACAAATGGAATAGGAAGAGGCCGAGAGAGAGAGAGAGAGAAAGAGAAACGCCTCGGACCAGCGAGTTCGCGTGACGGCTATCCGAGATGGCGTGTGAGAAACGGTCGGAGGTCTGTGCTCGCGGGTCTTTCGCCGCTGCACGCGGCGACTCCTCGGAACGATTCCCAACTTCAACTAGTGTGCAAACAGCTACCAACACAACGAGATCCATCGAGCCTCGTCGTGCCCACATTCGTGCACGATCGTAGTGATTCGCCATGAAACTCTTTCCAAAAGACAATGACACACAAATCTTTAGATTTCGGCTGAGCCATTGGAACAAAAATCGACTCACAGCGCTCTTCGGAAAGGCAATTTTTTCCTTCCCTCCGCGACTCGAGCGTGGGGGATCGCATTTCGAGACGAAAACGAAACTCGACACTACGAAAATAATGAAAAATAATGATTCCCTAGAAGGGGCATCGTGGCCAGATAATTTTTAAATGAATTTATCAAATATGCAGGTTAATTGGTGTAGTACCAAGCTGCTTATCGGGCCGCAACACGAAGCCATGAATTTCGACCTCAAACGAAGCTTCACGAGCGATAAAAAGACAGCAGAATAGTCAAGAGTCCCCTTTTTCCTTCCCTTTTTTATCTCCTTGACAAACCCTCCGAATTTTCGGATAGCGCAGAAAGTTTCAACGTTCTAACGGCGGCTACAGCCGGAATGATAATTTCATGAAAGCTCCACTGATAAGTTTTTAATTAACATGCAATACGTATAAGTTAATTAATGTCATATATTTATATAGACACGTTCATGTGTGTGTGTGTGTGTGTGTGTAACACCGAAGCAGTGATGATAGTGGTAGTAACACGAGTATAAAGTATCCGTATAAAATGATTGTAGGCGGGAGTGTGTTGGAGAACGGGGTTACGAAGGAATTAAGGGGGTGGTCTTGGCAAAAGCAAAGTCTCGCTAGCTCTCTGCAAACATGGCAGCCGTCACGCGAGACTCCGGACGGCCACACGATATCGCACAGCAGCAGTAGCAACAGCAGCACACAGGCGCTTTGTGGATGGCGCGCGGCGGCGCCACCGCACCACGGAGCGAGAGGAAAAAACGGCCGAGGAAAATAAAGGAAGAGAGAGAGAAAGAGGTATTTTAAGCTAGCCGCGACGCCACATTATTCGCCTTAACTGCGCCCTGGCTATCCGAGTAAAGTCTTTCTCGACGTATGACATGAGAGTCAAGTGTATGCTATGTATAGCTAAGAGACTGGGAGGGCGGGGGGGAGGACCTGGAAGGGCAAAAACACTTCGCTTCAAAGGCAAAGGTAAAAGCGCATGTAGAACACGAGCGAGGAAAAGTCACTGACCAGGGAGACGGAGAGAAGAAAGCTCGAGTGAGTTTAACGAGAGGGCCAGTTCGGAGGGAACGGAAAATAAAAGGGGACCGGAGCAGCCGTGGAGAAATGAATAAATTCAATGGGAGAAGCGTTGATTGATGAGCGCTCGAATCCAGGATTGCTGCAGGCCCGATATTTCGAATATGATTCTTCGTAATGGTTTTGAGGGACTGGCGAAATCGAAAGTGTTCCCAAGGGGAATATTTAAGGACGTAAAAATGCCTCCCCTTAATTAATTATCGATGAAATACTCCCGTAATTATACTTTGAGTGTTTCAATTGATAAGACCGCACGAGCCTGAGGCACTTTTACCTTCCAATCCCATGGACATTTGAGATTGCCGAAATCGAAAGTGGACTGACGCGTCGAACGAGAGACCCACCATCATCGCTCGATACGAAATAATTATAATCATTAGAAAGCGATAGCGATCGGAACTCGATTTACGCAACGAGGAGCGATCGGTTACAACTAACAGTGAATGACTCAGATGAAAATCCGACTATCGCTTCACGCAGGAGAATGCTCGGTTGCATGCTCGCGCCAGAATTTCACTCGAGCTCTGGTCGCGCCGTCGAAATTCGAAAAGCTGCAACGTGTCGTTGCCCGCGAGGACGAACGCGCTTAAAAATGAATCTCCCAACCGAGAACAATTCCAACGAAATATCGGCGTTCAATTAAGAAGGGAAAGATCGACAAAAAATCGTCACCCATTTTCACATTTTTTAATGAAATCACTCGTCCCCGCGTGGGCCGTTTTAAAGCTCTGTGACGTCACAAATAATCGATTCCGAACTGATTCAACAATAATTCGAAGTCTCCATACTTGAAAAGTATTCCCATATAAACTTGAGTCTCCATAGTCATAGGCAATGTGTCTTTATGTGAATGAGGTGAAATATAGTACGCGGATAATGCGCGTGAGGGCTTACCGCGCGAGAGAGCCGCGGCGGAGTTCCGCAACCGAGCTGCAAAAAGATCATAATCGGATCGGTCGATGCGATGACCCTCGTGTGCGTTTTAAGTCCCCTCAGGTTCGCAGGCATCGCTCACGCTTCTTCCCTAGCCCGCCTCCTGCTCTCACTTTCTCCCCCTTTCCCTTCAATTTCTTACCGCACTCTCTCCTTTTTAGATTTCCCTTTACCTTTGGCATCGCGAGTCTCTTGACGAGCTATAGAAACTTACGATCCGTCACAATGTATTGTTCATTACAATGGTGTCGATCCTCCGACACGCCCATGCCTTCACTCCTCTCCATTGTTTCCAAGTGTCATCTCTTAATACGTTTGTTCTACTTCAGTCCACGTGTCTATACCCCGATACCCTATGAGAATACGTCGAATCACCTGTCAAAAACTCGTGGTCGAAACACTGTCTTCGCAAACTTGCTACAAGTTCATTTCCCTTGAGGGGGATCTACGCTGATGAGAATTTTCAAAAAACCCATTTTTTTATATCGCATTTTTCGAAAGTATACGCATATTTAAAAATATCATACGATAATTTTATAAAGATCGGAGCAGTCTGAGAGTGCACTTTTAGCGGCGTTTACGTGGCTGGGTGAGCGCGCTAATACGCATCGGCCAGTGCAGTACCGCGTACTTGAAACTGTTCAACCGATCCTTACCAAAATTTTACCACGTGTTCTTTATGACTTTAGCTGTGGCGCGTGTCATATACGAATTTTGAAATTTTGGGCGGAGCTATTTTTTTTTGCGAAAAGCGATGAAAAAACGTGCTTTTTCGTAGTTTTTGAAAAAATCAAAAATCGCATGATATGCGCTATAGCTATTTACCTATTGAATCTAAAACCATTTTTATTTTTTTTCCGATCGTCTATTCCAGAGATTTCATCAACAGCGCACACCCATTTTTTTTTGGACCTGTCTTCTCCATTTTTCTGTACTCAAACTGAGTAAAATCAATATAAAAAAAAATGTTTTTTAAGAGCATATTTTTTAAGCCCAACGCTTTTTATATCCGTATTTATAATTTATACCCGTCAAAAAGATTCATGAAAACAGTATTTTTTTTGGCCACCCAATTAGGATAGAGCCCTTAATGAAGTGAGGGCACTGCGGGACTCATTGCCCCCTCGCCCGCAACCCTCGCTTGAATTCAGCCCAACAGAGGGGCCCGATCAACTCAGCGGTTCGAAAACCCTCAAAAGTCACTCGTTACCATAAAATTTACAAAAACGAAGCATTTCTCTCGTAACATTGTCAGGCCCAAAGATTTCAAATTTCACCATTCATTCAAAGTAACCGAAATCCACTGGAATGAGAAAAAAAAATAATTGCATATGGATAACGGAGAAGAAAGAGAAGTGCGAAAATCATAGAGTCACGAAAATGGAACGAGGTTCGTGGAGCTCAAGTGCTCGTTTAATGGTCGGTTTACCTTTTGTATAAATTTCACTCATGTCAACTGGTCGTCCATCGTGTTCGCGTAACTGCACTACGAGGTTCCGCGCTCACGTATATTCGGAGACGCTCACATACAGACCCGAGGCGGGGGGGAGGGGGCACGTGTTTATGTAAGAATGTATATATCTTGTAGTACTAAAGAGGAATATATATGCCGAATCGATAAAGGCAACGACTCATATACGAATGGTATCGTAGGTCAACGCCCATGCGGATAAGGAAAGAAAAATTTCTGATGCCACTGGTCAGATGTTGTGGAAAAATTGGAAGACGAATAGCGAGAGCCGGAGATCTGAGATCCTCGGAAATATATGTGTTGGAAAAAGCAACTTATTTAACTGCGTGTGTGCTAGAGTTTTTTCTTCGCAAGTGGTGCACACACGACGAGAATAGGATACTGTTGGGCAAATGGTATCGATTTTCGTGACCTCAGAGGAAACACATCATTCCATTCCTATCTCTGCACTTTTATTATTTCGTTCGTACACGTAGCCTCGACTTTTTTACACGATATTATATTCTCCATGCGGCGAACACATCACAAAATTTAACGTTTTCACACGTCGTATTTCGGTTTTCGAATGGAAATATACGAGTCGAGTTTTCTCATGGCGGATTCTCCCTCGTCGTAAATGTTTTTTTTTCTTCCACGGGTGGATTTCAATTCATTTGAATGCATTATTTTTAGACTTTCGCGGACAATCGTTTATTCTGTTTTTGCTCAGAATGCCAGTGTTTAAATGATGATTTTAGTGCTCGATTTGTTCAAACGATTCACGAATTTTTCGACCGGTTATAATGAACGGATTAATCCCGGAAGCCACGAGCCACCAAACTTTTCTCTGATCACTCAATAAAAATAGAACTGCGCGGGATACCGAGGCGACTGCGAGGGGCGAAAGAATGTGTGAGTTAATAATGAGCCAATTGCGAGTGAGGCTACTTCGGAACCGATTAATCGACAGATCTCTGCCCGGAGTGTTCTAATATTCATGAGATCTTCAATTATTCATTCGAACGATATTAATCCCATACGTGATGAAACCATGTTAACAGCAAAGATTAATTGACGGTTTGGTAAACATACGTCGATTACGAAAGTTTCGAGAATTTCGAGATTTTTCGCATGCGTCCCGGCACGAGAAATCTTCGCATCCGGCAGATCGAAATGAATTTTCGAGTTGTTCATTATTTTTGAATGAAAAAAACAATTGAGTATTTTCATTGCGGATGACGAAAACAATGAATTTTTGCATAAAGCTGCAGCGACTGCTCGCTGCTGCAGCTTTTTTCGAACGAGTGATTTCTCATTCGAATTTATTTTTCCACTCGATTTTTCATACAAATCCAGAGAAAATTCCACTCAAAGTTTATTCCAAATTCCACTCATGAGAGGAGAGCTCGTGTGAGAAGCGAAATAAAAAAACAAGGAATCAGAATCACATTCGTCACTCGAGAGACACAAAAGTGGGTTGGAATTCGCTCGTCAGAGCTGCTCTACAAAGCACAGGGATATACTTATGACGCTGGACCAGATTCGTGGAATACAGAACCCAAATTTCATTCAATTATTCTTGAATAAATGATTTTTGAGCCACTGACACAAATGCTGAAATACATTTTCGCCTGACACGTTCCACAAACAGCTTCCACATCGGTATCAAATTTAATTACATTCTAGGAAGAACACAAGCGTTGAGTGATTTTAACGGGAATGCAAAACAAATGGCAGCAGCCACGAAATTCATCTCATTAAATACTCATCATTCTCCCGAATACTTCATCTCCTTCCAAGCCGAAGGATCCTGAGAAACGAAAATCTTACGAAAACCTGATTAAGGAATAAGAACGCTTATGATTATTCTAACACGCTCATCACAAAAGTGCCAGGAAAGTCGATAAACTGAGCTCACGAAATTGGCAGGAATTTTCAGTTTCGTGTTGGTTTTGAGAAGCAGCTCCTTTCAGCAAATTGGGTAATAATCGAATCATCGAGTCATCAATTATTGCCTACTTTCGAACGCCTACTTTCGGCTCCGATCATATTCACAGCGACAGTCGGCGACGAAAGTTATATGCTCGAGGATCGAGGCCAGCTGGAAATTCGTGCAGTAAAATTGATCAAGAGGCAAGTGGAAAAGTGTCAACAGCTAGTGAAAATATGAGAGCGGTTTTCCGCTGATTTGTGCTGAAGTTTAGTAAGCGCAATAAAGCAAAGGGAAAAGGAAAATCCATGTTAAAATGTAAAATTGACGAGGAACAATTAGCACAGGAGAATCGTTCGGGGAGATAGCAGTGGCATCGATGAATTTTCATAGCCACAACCGCGCAAGTTTTACTGGTCGGTCATTTTTCTCGATGCGTATAACGTAAATACGTTTTCCGTAGCGTTATATCAATTAACACTCCGCACGACTCGCCGAGCAAAATCGGTTAATAGACTACAATCGCGATTGTTCATGCGACGTCACAATAAAAATTGACAATCGACGATAGGAAAAAATATGCGAGGTTGTTTATCGGACGGACACAAAAGCGAGGATCACACTGCGGGACGTGAATTTTTGCACGCATCGTTTAGAATCAAACGTGAAGTGAATTCAACAATTTGCCTGTTTTACCGATTGCTCTTCCGTCTGTTGGTTACTGTTGACTTCCATACGCTTTGTGCATGAAATAAAACGTCTCGTGCATCGCGTTTTACATATTTCACGATCCCCTTGTTGTACGTCGGCCCCGTGCTCTTGTTTCCATCCCGTTTTCCTCGCGATACCCTTTCATTACTATTATTTTACCTTTTTTGCGAAACCCCATTGTTGCCGAAGACAAAAATGTCGACGTCGGCGTATAAATGTTCGAAAAAGTAACAATCCAGTAATCAGAAAGGTTGCAATCGACGCTCCATTTCACCCGAATATTGTATTTCTCCCCTGGAATCACAAGCCCTCTCGATCCAATTCCAAAACCCTTGTTTTCACATCTCAAATAAACAGGAGTAAAATCATACGCGAAAATCCCTTTCGCTTCGTTTCCAATGTTACGAACAATGCTCGCAGTGGCACCGCCCGGATGTGTCGCAATCGTTAAAAAATCTTTTTTACAACGCGATACTTTATTCGAACTTTAATCGCGAGAACAAGGCGATCACAGAGCTCGTTGACGTCGCAGAGAGTGAAGACTTGAGAAATATTTTCGTCGCGACGGCCTTAACGTCTCAGGCAATGAAAAATGAAGACGCGTAAGAAATTTAAAGAGGCAGAGACAGGGAAGATGACTAAAGTTTATCCATGTACGATGTAAATGCATAAAAATGCCAATAAAAAGTGGCGCAGAGCCCTCGATTTCCGGGTGAGTCGACACCATCCGAACGACCGTATGTGTGAGCGTGTCCGCGTGTACGTTTATCCATACAGCTCTGGATCGTCACGCGACACAGGGTTGAGCCAAATTGTGACGCACAAACGTGTAAAATAGAATTTGGAATTAACGGTGGTGAATAATACTGAGGAGGAAAGTAGTAATGGCATACCAGGCGCGGGTACGTGTTCGAATAACACTTGCTACACACACCGTATGTGAATTTGGTGGGTGCAAACGAAAGGGAGGAATGATACAATGCTCGTGTGTAAATACAGTTGAAATACGCCCTTCTGTGTTCTCACACTCGTGTCAGCACGCAAAGGGCTTTTCAGTCAAAATAAATAGCTCGATGAAGAAGCATTTTTCTCAGATCTGGGATTTTCAAGTCTGGATTTTTAGAGTCCCTGGGGGAAGGGGGTCGAGGGAGCGTTTCGTATTGACGTTTCGGAGGAACAAGCAAATGAAGGAACTTTTTATTTATCGCTGCGAAATTTCAAGACTTTTTCAATCCCCAAAAATAGCGCGGATGCGCACCGCAGTGCCTTCTGCGGAATGGTCACTTGAGAAATTGAGTTGCTTTTCGGGAAGGGGAATTTTGATTTGGCCGTGGTTATACGAAGGGAGCGACCTCCGAGTTTGTTCGTTCACGATTTTACCAAAATTTAGGACATTTCGAGTCCGTCAGAGCAGTAGGCTCGTTGTTTTGTTTTCGGTTATAGTATAAGCAGCGTCAATAAAAACGTGAAATGGATGAGGGTCACGGTTGTGATGTCGATTTGGCTCGGAATACTCCGTATGTGCAGTGTTTATGCGAGTGTGAGAAGGTGAAGTAACGTGTGGAGGACTCGAAGGGTATATAGGACGGGGAAAGCCGTGAATATTCGAGCAAACGGTCGAAAGAGAGCGAGAGCGATAGGGTCAAATATAAAGAAAGAAGGAGAAGGAAGACTTTAGTGAAAACGCGGGCGTGGGCGCGAGAGGGTGTACACCCAACCAACTGGAAAATCATCCGCGACGGGCGATTCGTCTACCCCTTGTGCCGTTTGTCCAGTGAACACAACACCCACACTCTCCGTGCCCTTTTCCCTTCCTCGTTTTTTTCCCTCCTCTCGCTGCTACTGTTTCCACTCGGATGTGTATATGCCTCACACGTATGCAGATGACATCGGCCTCCGAACGATCTGCCTCTTCGGCTACCGCTACCATGCTACCATTAACGTCAGCGAGCAGCTCTCTCCCTTTTTCTCTCTGGAGCCCTCGCGCGCCAGCTCCCATTCCTGCGACGTTGGTCCGTCCATTTTTAGCTAAAGCGCGTAAAAATTCACAAAGAAATGCAAATAATCGATGTGAAGATTACTCGAGGCGTTATTTACGAGAAAAGAGTGCAGGTTTTCAAATCCACCCAACTTTTGACGAATGATCGTGTGACTCGTTACAACAAAAATTTTCAATCGCATTGCCAAGAGTATTAGGAGAAACTGGGAAAAATTTCGAAATTTTTTTGACCCCAGGCGAGCGCCGGAATCGAAGCATGGACCATTCGGCCTCACTCCTGGTGCACCCTGTACGTACATTCATACGTGTACGTTCCTAGTCCGTATATATTCTCTCCCGAGCTCTATCACTGCTCTCGGGCTACCGTTGACCAAAAGCGCCGACGAAACCCCGTTATAAAGCCCGTAGTATCCGACCCGTATCGAGACAACCCCGTACGAGTCGCGCGCACGAGAAAAATTAAAGCGTCCGGCCTGAGCGAGCAAAAAATAAAAATAGAAAACAAAAATAGCAGCACCACCGAAGCTGCTATTCGCTCGCCGTGTTTGACTGTAAAAACCTATCCAGTGTTCGCGCGTTTCCATGTGTGATGGAATATATTCTGCTCCGGCGAGGACGTCCCTGTGTGCGCGCCGATTCGTACATATGTACGAGTTACATATACGGCAGGGCACATAACTGTGCACTATTTGCGAGGACAGTATCTCGCTATATAGACAATCCTATACACATGTATCATTCATGCGCATGAGACAATTTACGTAAAATCGTTTAGACCTTCTGGGCTTTCAATTTCGTTGCCAAATTTTGATCATATTCATCAAGTCCGCGCGAGAGCATTTAAATTTTTCAGTTTCCCTGCAACCGAGATGATATCCCGAACCCAGAATACCAATAATGAATCTCCGATTAAAATAGCTCGATGATTAACAACATGTTCGATGAAACGTTACGATTCGGTCATAATTAGAGGGCCGGAATGCCAGGAAAAATGACCTCTGTTTAACGTAGTTCGTAAACGAAACGA
Source organism: Venturia canescens (assembly GCF_019457755.1). Lineage (NCBI taxonomy): Eukaryota > Metazoa > Arthropoda > Insecta > Hymenoptera > Ichneumonidae > Venturia > Venturia canescens. Next base: position 7,181,938 of record NC_057427.1, on the reverse strand, counting down.
TTTTCTTAAGAAAGTCTCGAAAAAGGATTCGTCTTATTGGTTATTGAGATAAACGTGTTTGAATATGAAGAAAAATACACAGGTTTATAGGGACTATGCTCAAAAAATCGCTTTTCTTTCCCATATAACGAATGAACGCTTCTATAACAAAGTTTATGAAAAAGTACACAATGACAACGAAGTATATAATGAAGGTTAGGGAAAAAATTCGAGACGATTGTCTTGCTATCAATGAAGATACGTTACCTTGAAGATTGGACGAAATTGGTAACGAGCACTCGTACAACCTCACATATGCTTATTTCGGCATTTTGTTTCCTCTTGGCTCGGGCCATTGCTGTCTTTTTCCATTTCCCCTTGAGTTTTCCCTTCGCCCTCTCAAATGCGATTTTTTACGTAGAAAGCTATGATATTTTCACCAACGCCGAATGAAATTTCGGATGCAGTCAGTGGTGGATCCCCGTTTAATTAATGGCTTGTAATTTCATTAGCCATGAGATAAATTGAAAAAATGTATAAACAATTTCGAATTAATAACTCTGACATTAATTTAAAGCGATTATATATCGTCAGTTAGGAAGTAAGAATAGAGCGAATTTAGACACCCACAAAATACGATCCTTCGGGCGCGATCTACCTTAAGGAGCCACACGAGGACCTTCATAAATTTGAGTATGCGAGAAAAAAGTAAAACTCGCACGCAGCCCGCTTCGAGACAAAAGTTAGTCGTACCTCTAACGAATGATGCAAATTCACTGCCGCCTCTATGCTTGCTTACTTACGCGTCCGTGTGCACACATAATCTGCATACAGAGTATCGTGTTACACGCGCTGCGACGGCAATATGCCAGTCTATAACAAACGCAGTATAGCCGCGCACTCGGGGAGAGCCGTTATTTTTTAAAAAAATGGCGACTTCCTCGCGCACATCGACCCTCTTCGCGTTATTTTTATTATTATTATTCCCCCCTTTTTCCTTTATTACTCGCTAACAACGTATGTGTGTGCATAATGTTTATGAGGCACACAGGCCTGCTCTCGTACAATTTCGTGTACGGCTTCTCCTTTCCCTCTCGTAAGTGTGCTCACGCGTTTTTTCCCTCTCGTCGCGGCGCGTACGTGTCGTGTCTGTTGCGTTTTCCCTTTCGACGATTCTCTTCTCTCGCTCCGCGTCTACCTCATCCCTGCTCCCTCCTCCTTCTGCCTTTGCCATTAACTTTCTCCCTTAACCGCAAGAGATTAGAGGTATCATCCTATATACGCGGGAGAGACTCGATCTGCGGTCTCTCCTCGCCCTGCCTCCTACTCATATTCCGCAGACGTAGGGAAACTCACGCGAAATAAAACAAAGCGAACGCGAAAGCCCTTTGCAATGAGACTGCTCGCGAGACACGCGATCGAATGATCGATCCTGTTTTCGTACATTATACGAGGACAAACGAGCCTGCAATCCGTGCTCATATATCTTTCTCGAGATTCAGCCTCGTCAGACAGAGGCTTCGAATTTCCGGTGTAGATTTGCAGGAAAATTCGCGATCGCACACCTGAAAGTGAAGAAAGTGACGCAACAGTCGAGAGCGCTTTATAAATCAATCGTTTTTCCTGCGCTCCCTCGCTTCAAGCCTCTCGCAAAAGCTTTTGATTTCCAGTAATTTTATGTCTGGTGTAAAACACACACTTACTTCTAATGCGAAACCTATAAAATACGAGGGTTGGCGTGATTCGAGGCTTCGTGGCTTCGCCGTACGCGCCGAGTCCACAGAGCCGGCGTTCGCGTACGAGAGCCCCTGCTCGTATCGCGGCAGTCATTAAGGTGCTTCGAAGAACACTTTCTTCCACATATTATATATACGGCGCAGTTCGTTACGACTCTTTCAGTTGACGAGCGTAAAAATGTGATGGAAGAGTCGATCGAATGGAGTTGAATAAAAATGCGGGGCTGTGCGCCTCGGAGCCGAAAAAATTGGACGATGCTCGCCCGGAGTCGCGGTTTCGTCGAGGGCCCGGCCGTTGGCAGTTCAACTGATTATGTACTCGTGGCCCATTTGTCAATCGGAAATGTACCGAGACCAAAATGGCGCTCCTAGTTTGAGCTCCCAGCTGCACAGACGCGCGTGTATGCCTATGTAGGGAGGTGCGTGATCCTTGGATCGGAACGTCGGTATGCATGCATCCAATTTCGCGAATCGGCGAAGCCGTCGTTGCGGTCATCTAGTCTCGGGGCACGAGACCACTGACACTGCGCACCGCACCGCGCCGTGTTGTACTTTGAGGATCGACAGTTTCACGGCAATTCGATTCCCCGTTACCGTTCGCTGCGTCCTGCGACAGAAGCTCATTCCCTTCTACGTTCATGTATGAACGGCGGACTCGGAACACACTTGTGAATTCGCTGGCACGAATGCGTGTGCGTACGCATTACGAGGGATTCTTGGCTGAGTGGGACTGGGCGACCCTGACCTGTTTCCATTTTTTTCATTAGCTGCTCTTGCGGCGTTATCGTAGCTGTGGGAACATCGGGATTTCAGTAGATTCGCAGCTCAACGTTTTCATTGACTGTTTTTGTGACGCTGAGGAATCGAGGCTTTGCGTTGGTCGAGAGCGTTCGAAGGAAACCCAAGGTAATTGTCTTTGTTTAGGATTCGCTCGATGACAATCGCGCAAAAAGGTATTGAGATGAAAATCTCCGAGGATACACGCAGCCGAAAGATTGTAGATCGTTTCCCGCGTCCGAATGATCAGCATTGCAGGGTCGATGGACCGAACCCGCGCGCCCGGAGTATCCTTCCTTTTCTTATTCTCTCCTCGCAGCCTCGTTCTTTCCGCTTGGTCGGGAATTTTTGAATCAAGAAAATTCCTACGGGAGGATATGTCGTAGGAAATTGAATTTCTTTCGGAGAGCATAAGCGAGAGCATCCGCGAGCGCTGCATCAAACGACGCCCTGGCGGCGTCCTCTCTCCATCTCACTCCTCTTTCTCTCTTCAGCTGATGTTTCTCTGTGCTCTCTGGTCTCGGAAAGAGAGCCCAGCCCGGCCCGCGTTAGGTGCTATAAGAGCGGAAAGTCAGTCGCATTCTCTCGTCCTCGCGAACAGGTTCAACGAACCTTTCTCCTTCTCCCTGCCCCCTTTATATCCATCCCCCTTTCTCACTGTGTCTCTCTCATACGCACACATTTGATTATGTACGTATACGAGCACACGTATGAAATATATACTTCGCTCTCCATCTCCGTCTCTCTCTCTCTCTCTCTCTTTCGCTTCTGTGTAATACACATTTGCGGTTACGGCTGCTCGCGCGTCTGCTCGCAGGACAGATGAGACACTGGTTATAAACGAACCTTTCATACGTAACCATGCGTGCAGTCTAGTTCTGCGGATGATAATTGTTCCGTGCTGAGCCCGAAAGCCAGGGCACCCGGCATCGTTGACCACCTTGACGACCACTTTGTCCTCTTTTCCGGAAGTTATACTCCAACCTTGTTTTGCCCACCGTATAAACTTGCCTCGCATGTGCATGTGTCACGTGTGTTTTAGCATGGATTCGAGTCGCAAGGTAAATTTAGCGACGAGTCCTTGTGAGAGTAACCGCAAACGTCAAGGCTCCTCAAAATTTCTGGCTCTTATTCCAAGGAGCTTTTCGACTCTTTCTATTCGAACGTGGAACACTTCCATTTTTAAATTGTCATCGAGCTATGAAATCCTGTCTTTTCTATGAAAATCCCCACCTCCCGCGCCTCACTCCTTTTCAAGACTCGCGTCCGTGAAAATCTCTTCGAAATGCGGAAAACATGAACTCTGACGTATTCGACTTTTATCGTATAGAAATATGATGAGCTCGAAAGGACTTTCCGGAAGAATTTTATATTACAGCTTATAAAGAATTGACGGAGCGCGGCTATGAACGAACGGATACTTTTGAGAGGCTAGTTATAGTTCCTCGTAAAATCTTTTTCAAATAATTCTCTCGGCATTCAGACGTCTATTTACATTCAGATACAAATATACATCGAAATGTGCATATTTATAACGTTCGTGTTTATAAGTAAACCGGTATCCATGAGAATTTAATCGTATTATTGAAAAAAGCCTACTTCACTATTCCAGGGCTTACATCAGAGCAGTGTATTTAGTGAAACCGCTAACCGAAGGTAAAATACGACTTGACGAGAAGGCTCGGTGTTGTATATACTGGAAAAGAAAAAAAGGGGTTTTGAGTTAGAACCGAAGAAGCGTCGAGAGAACGAGCTTCAATCATCCCTTTTTATTCGTGCGCATTTGCGTCGGAGCGTTGGATTATCGAGCCGAATTGTCCGCATTCGGCGTGTGAACTTTATTCGGAGACAATTTAATGCCAGAACTGGTCACGTGCGGTAGATGGACAAAGGCGAGAAATGGAATTTTTGGACGATGTTCAGCTACAGTTTTAACGATCGGGGAGAAAGTCTACGATGGAGAGCGAGAGAGAGAGAGAGAGAGAGAGAGAGGGAAAAAGGGAGACAGAAACAAAGAGAGAGTTGCTCCATTGTTTCTAGTGATGAATACGTTACTATTTCCACTCTGGCTTTCCAACATTGACAAAACACCACATTCGTCCTTTTTCCGACAGTTTTTCAATCAAATTGAACGACACTGTTACCGTCTACGTATCCACTGTAGATACATCAAAATATAGCTATGTACGTGGATGTATGCGAATGAATATGTGTTTCCGCGTACGCATATATGTTATTGTGTAAAACCTTTTTGCGGCTATCGATTCACTCGTATCTCCAATATTTACCGTATTTGTTTCACGATCCCCGAGATCGTGTATAATTTCATGCAAACAATTACTCTTTCTTTATGCTCCGATCCAGCTCGGTGGGTTTTAATTTTTTTTTTTTTCTATTCATCATCTCCCCTCCCTCATCCTCTGTCTCCAGGTCGTTTGTTCAAATATCTGGCGGCTTAATTCGATCGATGCACGATGTCATATTTGTGCAGCCTTGTGTATTGTACTTTTGTCTCGCGCATCGTACGAATGTACGTGAGCATTTTTTTTCGTCGTGAAGCTGCTGGGGAATGCGGGATTGGAGGGGAACCTCAAAATTTGAGTTTCCAATTGGTCCCTGAACCGTGTCGACAGTTTTTTTGGTCCAAAATTCCGAGACTTCGATTCACCTGGATTCGAATAACGACAAAAAAGTTTTTTCTGCTCTCCGTCGAATGTTCGGCTTTTGTTTTTCCATTTTCGTGATCCTGCTACTCGTCAGTGTTTTTTCAAGTGTCTCCAATTTGCATCATGAATCACTTTTTTGCGTGTGTGTGTGTGTATGTGTGTAATGGAATTTTTTGTAGTAAGCAACGAATCAAGTATAACAAGAATAAAAAGCAGTCTCTGACATCGGGAATTACGAATGCTCATCGCATTACGTCCTCGACCTCAGGACTCGCGCAACGCAAAAGATGTATGCCGGTGATATATATTTGCCCGTATGACTCGACCGCGAGGGAATTCCCCTCGCGTAAAGCTCTTGGGAAACTACACGAAGCGACGGATCGATCAAGAGTGGCTTTTTATTTTACTCTATTTTTTCACCCTTTTTTTCTCTTTCTCCTTTCTCTCTTCTTGCCAACGAGCACTCGTTTTTATTCTCATTGCGATCATTTAACAGTCGCTCGTTACGCAATCGCTAACGGCTTATCACGATGTTCATTCATTACCGCGTTCTCCCTTTTGTCCCATGCCTGTCTTATCACAATCGACGTTTTAATGATATCCATATCGACAACACTGCGCCAAGTAAAATTTTACGAAATTGCCTGCGGGAGCCGGTGCACATCGATCGGCGGCAGAATCACCTTCATTTATTTATCTTTTCACTAGCTCGAGCTGGATTTTCTTGAAAATGAGAAGCACCGTTGAGTGTAATGTAATGTAATATAAAACGTAATGAGTTTATTTGCATTAAGGCGTTTGGCGCATCACAAATTGCCAAATTATATGGCACCGTTTACACTATGAGATTCTACCACATTTTTCCAATGCTATGAGAACGGTTAAAATACTTTCGTAGTAAAATCGTCAAGCAAAATGTGACAAAAGCCATTTTCTGTTTAAACGCGTTTGCATATTTATTTTAAATCAGCTTGTCGTTGTCAAACCTTCCACCGTTTGTGGCCTTATTACTCGATAATCTCAAATAAGTGTTTTTCTTTTTCCATTCCCAAGTGGTTTTCTCAAGACATCACTGACATATCCAAAAACATTATATTTTCCTATTCTCGTTTTTGGCTCTCTAAAACTTGGGAGGATCCTATTTCATGAAATCCAAATCGTCGCACCGGAAGTGTCCTGCCATAAGAGCCTGTGCGCGTACAATTCTTCAAAAAATGTGACTCGTCAATTGTTTTCTCGACAACAAGACGGTCGTGTATCCTAAAATAATTCCGGGAGTAGATGCACGCTGTATATTTCTACGACAATTCCAAATTGAAACTCTTAAAGTTGGAATTGTCGAGTATCGATTGAGCTGTGAGGAGCAGGTGTTCAAAAAAAAAAAGAAAGAAAAAAAACAAAATCTCATTAGTTCCCTCAGATTAATTCAATTTCTACAAATTCTTGAAGGAAAAAAGCCCTGCCACGAAACTCGAGCGACGAAGGATCCGCGATAATTGCGGGTTGCTCGAATTGACGTTGACCAAGGTATTTACCTGTCACGATGTTGTGTGTTTTCGTTGTTATCCAAGGCTCCCTTGCATTTAAATGCGCAACGTCGTTTCACAGAATGCAACAATTTTTCCTTCGTTGGCGGAGCTACCAGCGCGCGATACACTTTTTCGCGGTATTTACTTTTCTGTTTTATTTCGTGAATTATGTCCACGATGACAATTGACATACGTAATACACATGCACGTTTCATATTTACGTGTTATAAAATGAATGGCGTGAGTATGTCTATAGAGAAGTTGCTATATATTCATGACCTCGCTCGTCATATCAGTCACGCTATGGAGGGAACGAACTCTGCTGAATAAAAATATACAACACATTCGTACATCGTATCTCGGTGTACGTTAGAATAATATGGCGAGGGGGGAGGATGGAGAAAGAGTAAAACCGTCACTAATGTTGGCTCAGCAGTTAACGCTCGTAATTTGTCTCCTTTCTGTTTCGTAAAATGAGAATAAAAATTCCGAAATGATCTCTGCTGCCGTCTCGCACGGTCATCCCTCTCTTTCAAAAACACTCGCGTACATCGGACGTACGTTGAGATGTTCGCGTATCAGCAGCCTCTTAGCTCGTACATCATCATTACGAGGAGCACAAAGCCAATATAAAGCCCGATGGTTCTCTCATCGGCAACGCAGAGAGTATACGACGATGGGGAGGTAAAAAAATGTGTTTTCAGATCAGTGATTTCGTAGTTAATCGATTATCTACGTCGAGTAACGAGTGTGAAACGTCAAGTACGCCGTAAGTGTGTGATTTGTGCATGTATTTTCAGGCGGTATGTGTGCACACGCTGGTCCATGAAACGATATCACTGTATGGATGGAGCAGAGAGGCTGTTTGCGAGCGGGATTGTGCGGTTAACTTTTGAACTGATTTTTCATCCGTACACGTGATATGCAAACATCCTCGATCTGTATATTTGTACAAAGATATATGCGGTTGTATACACAGCCTCGTACGCGATCCGATGAAATGAAGCATATTATACGTTTTTTCAACGCATCCGTCAGAGCCACTCGAATTTTTGTAGATCTCTTTACCACGCGAGCTCAATATTTTTCCGAATCGTTCTCTATTGCGGCCTGGCAGGCGGGGGTTTTATTCGAGTATTTTAGCCCCGAATGATTGAGGCCGGTAACCTCGATTCAAGTAATTAAATCGTCATAAATGGGACGCTCTTTTTCTCGATAATCAGTTCGATGTGGAGCGTTGACGCAGAATATTGGGCTTGAAAATCATCCAAGAACTGCTAAAGCACTGCGAAGTTTAGCTTTCACTCGTGGACTTTTCAGCCCTGGGAAATGAAATTTTAACTCTTCACATCGATTAAAATTGTTACGTACGTAGCTCGAGCTTCGGCCAAGAAGATATTTCAATTATTTATTTGGGTCACTTATACCACGGAATTCTTTCGGTGTCCTAATAAAACGTTCTTTGAAAAATGAGAAACACTCGTCAAGGCTTAATTGTTCCGTTGTTTTTGTTAAGTTACTCATGAATTACTGCTATTTGCTGATACTTAAAGTGCTACAGACACCCTGCTGACGATTATTCAAATTTGAAGAAAAATACAAACGTCTAATTGAACGAATACTTCGGCGAGGGCTTCACGAAAGTTTTGTCTTCTTCGCGAATTATTCTCCTTGTTTCGCGAATCGCTTTCCATGGGACTAAGTGGTTTCCACAATCATTTTTTCTCCCCTTTCCATGAAGGGATTAACGTTCGCGAAAAAAGAGAAATTGTGAGACCGTCAAGCAGAACTTTTATTCGTCCTTTTCATCCTCCCCCCGTACACAGCTTATTCAATTCGACCATTTGAAAAACACGCACTCAGAAACTTTATTATTTTCCAAAATCCAAGCACACTCGTGTCCACTCACGGGAAATAGCTCACTTTGAAAAACCACTCGACCTCGTTTCAACCGGGTTCGCAGAACTGCAGAATGTAATTAAAAAAACGGTTATAATTATTTCTTAGCCCCATTCCAGGCTGCCGGAAGCCTCAAATATTTATGTTGGAAAATAGCGCCAAGAAATATTCCCGTTCCATAATTAAAATGGAATTTTTTATTGAATTATTACCACCGAGACAAAAATTCATTGGTTAGAAAATTTATTCGTCTTGAAATACCGGTTTCGGGCGATATCGATTTAGCGCGGCGAGAGTGAAAGAGCAAATCCAGGTCCGGAGAGGGTGGTTATTATATCCGCATAGCTCAGGGGAGCGAGAGAGCGAGAGAGCAGCGTGGGAAGGGCGCGCTACAGCGAAAGAGGTCTTGCTATGCCTGGGCGCGATATCAATTGTTATTCCACGCGAGAACGATCCAAGATGATAAGAAGGCCGCGATGTATTTTTCTCTCGTTTTGCGCGATCCAAAGCGAGCGACAGCTGCTCCGATTTTATGCTTATTAAAAAAGTCGATGCCGAGCGAGCATGGCGACGAACAGCTGGTGTCGCGCGTCGCGTGACGAATTTTAGGAGGACAGAATAAGCGCGCGAAGGGATAATGAAGAGACGTATGACGACCTAAATGTATACATAAATATATATGCGACCGACCCAATATTACGTATACTAATTTTCCTATCGCGCCCCCTCATTTTTTGCGTATTACTCATATGCAGGGCGCTTCGGGTTGAGCCAACAAATCCGCGATTCTGGAAGGCTCGCGAACCTTTTTTTTCTTTTTTTTTTTTTATTTTTTTTCACTAAATATTTCCTAAGATTTTATCTTCAATATTCGCTTCAATTTTTCTCATTAACATGAGAAACTTTATAAATTCTAAACAGCACTAGAGACTCTGCACACTGCGAGTGAAATATAAAAGAAGATTTTTGAAGCTCCGGATGGGGGATGTAAAATATTTCACTCATTTTCTTGCCATATGCGCGAGCGGCAGCCCCGGAATACGTACACGTCCTCTTCGAAATTTTTCAAGCTTATTTGCAAAGCCCTGCTCCTTTGAGAAAGTGCTTTTCTCCATACGTTAAGTTTCTCTGAGAAAAAGGAGGTGCGCGCGCGCCCCCCGGTTTCACGAAAATAACGATGACGTAAGATCGGCAATTTGGAAAAGGCGAGCGAGGCTCGCGTTTTCATGCACTTGGGATGAAAATTTAAATCCCTTGATCTAGATATCCGATGGGTGGGAGAGAGGTCGCTTACAATCTTGGAGCTGCCACTTCACACGAAGGTTAAATTCCGCAACGAAGTAAATATTGACCAGTTTGAACAAACGTTACCGCGCATCGCGCAAATCCGTTTATCGAATAAACGAAAAAATCGATGAGAAGTGCTGGAGCAAACAGGCTGAAGAAAATATCCGTAATAAAGTTTGAATTGTGGGATTGTGATCGATGAGCGAGACAGGACTGTGCGCCGTGCGCACGAGGGAACAAAAAGAAAATTCTTCTCTTTCCTCCTTTTTTCCATTCAATTTCATCGAATCGAAAGTCACGGCGATTTTTTGGACGATAAGTGACGCGGACTCTAGACCTAGCCCCGGCCCTTTGTAAGATTCTGCACCGAAGTTCTCTATAGAATGGTCACGTGACCGGGGAAATCGGAGTCCCGATGCACCGGTCGATCGTGCACTCGGCCATTGGAGCTCCGAGAGCGCTTTACACGGACGATGGAAACTCTTCGACGCGCGAGTGAGAATCGTACACGCGCCCGAATCGAATCAAGGGTCGTTCGAACTTACACACTCGCGTGTGTCCACAGACACTCGTTTGTGTCATTTCCTTCGCGTTTGTCAGCGGCGTTTGCCTCTCGGTCCTTCTGTCTGTGACTAATTTTGCCTTGGCAAGCGCGCACACTCACCCTTCGTACTTCCCGTGATCGTTCGCCGATTTTAAACGCTTTCGACGAAATATATCGAACCGGTGAACGATCTTTGACCGAAATCGAGGCTCCGTGGATTCTCTAAGTTCGTCCAAGCGAGCCAAGATCCTCAACATTCATCTGGGAGCATCGAAATTAAGAAGAATTATGCTTCCATTGAGGAACACACTATTGTGGATTTCCGAGAATTAAAATTTATTGCAATCGACAAAAAAGCCAGCGTCCCCCGAGAGACGCTGCTCGTTGACACGAAATCTAGTGGAATAAAAACTGAAAATGTTGCTCGCGCGTCATCCCCTCGCTTCGAATCAATCTCTGATACTTCCATGTTTGCGATAACTTGGAAACGATACTTTCGTGATTAAACCTGCCGCCGCCGCCCCACGCCTAAGTTGCATTATCAGCGAGTGTGAAATGGAGCACTTCTCTTCGTGCAGATAATTACCGAAGCCATTTAGTTCGTTCATCTTTTTCGGATTAATCAATTCGTTGATTGAATGGGGGGCTGCTGGTTGAGTAATTGAAAGTCAAATGTGACTTTTCAAAGGTCGTGACAAAGGTCAGCGTTTGTTGTAAAAGCTACATCGATCAGTTAATATTTCAGATTAACAATTAATTAGTATATTCGAGTGCGGGGCTCCGTAAACACTCGTATCAGGCTCTCGATATTTACCGAGGATATTGAAAAATGTCAATTTGATCGACCAGCCACAGAGCCATATTTCCCATTGGGGATTATAGTTGTACAGTATTTATTTGTTCGGAAACGCGTGGCACTCGAGGGACTCCGTGATACAAGAAGTTTTAGAGTGCGTTCGGCGAAGGAGCAGTCGTGGGATTAAACTCGGCGTATATTCCTTCTTTTTCGAGTCTACGTAAGCTCCAAACCCTCACCGGAGTTCCCAACCTATCTCGGTCTTATTTTTCTTCCTCCACTTCCTCCGCCGTCCCCCCGCTCTCTGTTCTTTGATGTCTTTCTGCCATCGATATACGAGAAATTTCTCAAGACCTCGGTGCCGGTTCCTCGTCAATAAATCAATGTCTCTTATTGCGTTAAAATGAAAAATTTCGTAGAGAAATGACATCGAACGTACCGCGATTCGATGCACACATCAGTTTGGCTAACAATACCGCATCGACTGTATAAATTACCGAACTTTCATTCTACAGACTCCTACGAAATTTCGTAATTCAGTCGATTATCGAACGAATCGTATGAAATTTCGAAAATACGTGACCTCGGCTCACCTACATTCGTCAACGCGATTCCTCGACCTTCCCAATCATTATTACCTGAATTTTCGTCCCCGTTTCCAAACCCCCTGATCAATATTATTTCACAGCTTTTCATGGACAAAAAATTTGTTCAACCTCAAAAATAATTAACGAAACTCACACCCTCGTATACGTATAGATATACAAATACATCATTCAAGTTTTCCAACCCTGCCAACCTCATCCTTCACTCGTGCTACATTCTGCCACATGAATATCCTATCCTACTGAATAATATCGCGAGCCGCACGTGTATATGCGCGCGAACAGACTCACAGTCCCATATCTCTATACAAGCATATAGAGGAGTTATAGCTATATGGCTTTGAGGCAAAGCTCATGTACGCTCTTGGATGAAAAACGAACAATTTCGAGGTACCTTCCGGAATTTTCACTCTTGCCATCTTTTTGGAGCTCTCTCTCTCTCTGGCGTGTGAGAGCCAACGCGAGCCGACGCGATAGCTGCGCGTTGTTGAATACACCGGAAAGTTAAGAACTCGGGGCGCATGCCGCGCGAGTACTCGCCGAGCTTATATCCAACTTTTGAACTCTGCTCTTCATTTATATATATTTATATATACGAATGAATATAAAAGTCACACGCTGCAAATTTCATATGATGCTGATGAGAAAAATCCTTTATTATTCCGTTTGTTTCAGTCGCAGGTTGGAATTAAGCATATGTGAGACTTCGTGGGCTTCGGCGCGACCCAGTTCTCGGAGAAAAAATCTCGATTTTCCCGCTGTCTTCCGATGCGCGAGACTTTTTTAACGTCAGCTCGAAAAATTCGTAAATCCATTTTTCCTATTCGAACGAGGTGTGAGATTGAGGGAATTTGTGCAAACTTTTTGTTGTCAGAGTCAAACTGAATATTTCCACGAAAACATATGCGCAGTTTCTCTAAATATCATTTTCCATGGATCCTGGGCGCCGTACTGAAAAATCATTCGTGTACGTAGCTGAAAAACATTTAAGATTGCGCCTCGCGTGAATTGATGGAGTTTCTGTAGGAGCACGAAATTGATTAATTATTTCGATGCGAAGCCCTGCTTCGCGTTATAAAAGGCGCTGATTAATCTGTCAGAATGTGAAAAAAAACGAAGAAGCAGAAAAAATCTCGAGCTCCGATCGTTCGTCATTCGGTGCTTTTCTTGTCTTTCATCAACATTTCCACTCCAGACGCTAGTTTTTTACCTTCGACTACCCGTGCGCGCGCACAGGTTTACATGGAAAGAGAGAAACACTTTTATCCGAGCAATAAAACGAGCGAGAAGTGAAAACAACAAATTTTCTATTGAAAAATTCACGTTGAATCAATGATACGCATCATTATTTTTATAATTCATTCGTCAAAAAGATTAGTAGCTCCACGGGCCCTATCTCGATCGAGTGATCTAGCATGGCAATTATTTCACCCAATTCCACAGCGCCTTTTATGGCGCGAGTGTAGACAGACGGACAAAAAATTTCGTAAGCGAAGGTAGATTGAAATGGATTTCAAAAAAAGCTCGCATTGTACGATCGAGACTCTTACAGACGGATAGCTTCAACGTGATAAACGTAACACCGATAGCGAACGGTAATAATAATAATTATTATTATTATCGTGCGCGCAACGCGAAAGAAATTGCTGCGTCACGGGCGGAGTTCTCGCCGGATCTCAATCAAAATCCACGTTCGTATGTGAGGCACAATACATTTTTTATCCGCGCGTCGCGTTTCCATCTCGCGCTCGCGCGACGTGAGCGAAAAAAATCTGTCACGTCCAGAAGGTCAGATATTTCAGAGGTTTCAAAAAAGTATCAAGACCGTTGGTGCGCACTCCGATCGCGAAGAAAACGACCGTAAAACTTCACCGAGTTTTCCAGCACACGAAGTTCATTAGAATCAGGCTTTTAATTGTTACTGCCATCAATTCATTTCGGGAGTGTCAAGAATGCCCATCTAATTAACATTCTTTCGATAAACCAACCCGAAACTCATTTGAATAACGATCCAAACGACTAAAGGTATACGAATGAAAGTTTAAAAAGATGAAAATATTTTCGAGAATATGAGGAAATTGAAAGGAGAATTGAAAAATGAGTATTCCGACGCTTTTATTTCAAACGATCAACGCATTATTGGCCTAAAACGTTGGGAAGGTGCTCTCCTCCTTATCCGATTAGTTAAACGCTCCTCGGAGTCAACCAAGGGCGAAGAAGGAAGCAGCTCCGCGGCGGCGGCTCGAAACAACCAAAGGGGCCACAATCTCGTCACGAGCACATACCTTGCCCACACACACACACACACACACACACATCCCATTAGTATGTATATATTATTGCTCGTCCCAGTATATATTTTGAGAATTTTATATATGTACATATGTTTGACATACACGTGTATGTGTATATATAAAGAATGGCGTACGTGTTATACATATAACTTTGTGAAACGACGTGGTGAATTAGTGGTCAGAGTTTCACGAAGACAAAATTCAGTTGTAGAGGAACGAGGAGATGGGAGAGCGAGGAAGAGGGATGGAGAGAGAGAAAATTCACGCGAGTGACTACGTGGATATACGTGAGAAGAGATTTTTATCTGTACGCAACGCGGCCTGATGTTAACTAGCTTTTATTTATGTAATTCATGGAGTTACAGAGGTGGTCCACCTGTCATCCCTTAGACCGGTTTAACGCGGAGAGATATATCTGTGGCACATATAGTTGACTGGCAAGATGAACAAGGCCTATGGTAGGGAATGTCAACGTTTGTCGTGACATTTCTTCGTTTTATTTCTTTCTTTTTTCTTTTCTTTCCGTACGAGCATTCCAGACCGAGTGAAAAAAGGTACGTCAGCCTCGGAATTTTTAATTTTTTTCCCTCCGCTTTCAAGCCTGACGGAGGTTGACGGGAAAAATTATTTTAGACCGATTTTTTGACATTTAAAGTTCGGCTCGGCCTCCTCGTTATCAAAGACAAAAAATTGCCGGGCGTTTTTTTCTACAATTTCACTGGGAATTCGCAGCTCACATGACAATTGTGACGTGACTAGAGGCGGAATGGAACGAGATTGAGAATCGGATTTTTCTGCGCTGCGCTCCGGACTCTTTCCAACTGCTATTTGGGCCGCTTTGCTCGATTCTCCGCATAACGAAACTCGCTGTGAAAAAACATCAGGAAAGGAAGAAACCTCACGAAACGCGAAACGACGAAATATTTAAAATCTCATAAATCACACGCTCTTATCACCCAGAATCTCACAGCTCTTTAATCCTCTCTATTTTTCTTGAATATTTTTTTCTTTCGTCCCTCACTTCCCTTTCGTTTTCTCGTTCCCTTAGCTCCTCCCGACTGTGTTAATTCACCTCCTTCCCCCGAGAAGTGCGCAAAAATCCACGCCGAGAAAGTAACGAAGTCGCGACTCGAATTACCATTGAACGTAGTTTTTCAATCAGCAGCGCGTTCATATCTGTATATGCGCACCGTAATGACGGTATTAACTAGAATTTCTTCGATCTTTCTACCATATTTGATTATCCGTTCCAGCAGTTTAAAAAGTAACAGCATGAAAGGAAGTGAGGCTTCAACGAACTCGTAGCAATTTATGACGGGCGTACTATTTCAGGTTTCAACTTTTATTCAGTCAACCTGTAATTAACTGCATGGGATCGTGCTCGTAGGTCCAGAGCTGATAAAATATTCTCTTTCTCTCTCCCCCTCTCTCTCGCAATACGAATTGACGGTTGATAATATTGAAAGCATGACTGAGCGATTGGAGAACAGGCGATCGGTTTATTTCTATTATGTCATTGCTGCGCGGTATGCAATAATAGATTTGACGATTTTTATTATTAATTGTGATTATTATTCACTCGATTATTCCGGGGACCCCTGGATTCAATTGTTTTTATTGCTCGTCGTTAAAACGATGCACGTTTGATTATAATGAGTGATTGAAAAATGTTATTATGTGATGGCAATTTTCATGGCGTAACGATGATTCGTTGCAGTGAACAAAGCGATTTTAAACTCGTGGAAAATGTGGAGTTACTCGATCCCATAATTTTTCACAGATTGACGAAGTACGAAAAAAAATAATAAAATTCTCAAAGCAAATATACGCACTACGAAGGAAACTGTGAAAATATTAATGGATGGTTTTTGTTTACGTGCACACTCGTCGCCATGTGCTCTTGATTCTCTATAAAGCTTCTCTCGTCGCGTAACCATCGCCATAATTCCCTTTTCCAGCACCGAGCCACCCATCCCTGCCAACCCGTTCTATTGAAAATCCCTCTTGTTGCTATTTTCCTATACGCAAGTGTGTTCGTCCCAGCGAGCCAACGCAGAAGAGAGCTGTGAAAGTATTACCAACACTGCGTACGTTTCGTCTGTTTTTATATATAGAACGGGGGAGATCCGCGCCATGTGTTTTTGCACCATGCCCCCCCCTCTCAAAGCCCTCGCAATCGTCAACGGCAAAAATATTTTCTCATCGCGAGCATTGTATTTCGGGGTCTGCAGCACATGGACTACCCACGAAACGGAGCTCCAGATCTGACAGCCAATTCGACGTTGCGGGCGCTCTTCGCATCCTGAAAATATCTCGTGCCCCCGAACTAATGCAATCGTGAAAACATGGTTTTTAACGTCAGCGAGTCAAGACGGGGCTGAAATGTTGGGAAAATGTGTTCTTATGAAAAAAACATTCGGAATTATTCAACTTTTGTGAAATCTCAATTTCTTGGAAATCCCTAGGCTATCGTTTATTGGCAAAGGAAAATTTCAAAGGCACTCGAACCTTGTCAAATATTTATTTTCCGTTCGCGGTTCTCAGTTTTCCAGAGACTGACGTACTAAATTTATACAAAACAAATTTCGAAGCACAGAATCGGTGGCAATGCTCCAAAGAACTTTCAGACTTTTCGGGTACCAGCTGTCCCGAAAAAAAGTTGCGAGGCTGTAAACGTCGAACAAACTTGCTGATATTAGATGAAAAGAGAATGAATACTTATATGCAGAGGCGAGGAAAGTATTTTTACATATATCGATTCTCAGTTTTCATTCTCGTCGTGAAATCAATCATTTTCAGTTTTCATCGAAAGAAAGTCGCGTCTGTAGCGTTGTGAAATAATCTTTCAGGTGCGTATGCGAGCTTCAAAGTTTCGAATAGAAATAAAAATCACAAAATGAGTGGAATTTTTCAGAGGCACCTATCGATCGAACTTCGTATTCCGGGGCTTTCAAAATTGTTTTTTTTTCACACCCATATATATGAGGCTTTCGACAACCCTGAGGAGGATCTGAAACCGCATAGATAACAACGTTCTATGGAGGACTTATATGAGCAAAAATAACATCGATGCTTATGTGTAACGTGAGAAATGTCGAGGAGTCTCTGCTCGAGGGGACGAAAAGTCTCTCTTCCACGCAAAATATTACAAAAAGGAACCCTCTTCGTACAATGTTTGTTTTTTATAAAAAGTAATTCCAGCAATATCCGGGACTGCGGTGAATGGAAAAATAAATAAATGTATTCGTATTCCTCCAAATTTTCCCAAGCCCTGCTCCTCGCTGACAATACGAAGCTATCAAACTCGCTTGGCACAGAGGGAACCCACGAAATTCCCTGTAACTTGCAAAACCAAGTTAGACTTTCACGTTCGCTTTAAAGTTTGATAGAATTTTCGAAAGAGAAGACGATTCGCAACCAAAATTCTCTCCCCCTTCGCACTTTTAAATAAAATTCATTTTTCGATAATTCCTTCGCAGCTCCTTCACCCCACCGACTGGCCGAATGAATCGTCTTTATGTTCATGCTCCGAAGGATTAGAATTAAAAGGAAAAGAATACCGAGCACTTCCTGGAGGGCCATTATCCCTTGACGAGAGAAGCAGATAGGGATTACGTAAAATCAGTGGAAATGCTGGTTACGACGTATATATAGGGGCAAAGTACTTTAATAATGAAGGTGCACATCGCATCGTTCATCGGCACTGAGTACGATCGATGCACCCTCCAGCCAACAGCACCTCCCTCTGCTGCTGCTGCTGCTGCTGCTGCTCGCATATACAGCACACTTTCCTATACATGCAAACGTATATTTTGCTCGCACTAATGCGCTCTCTTTCTCCAAGTGAAACGTATTTTCTGTGTGCTCTACGATTTATGCTCGAGTCGGTCTATGTCTGTATGATACGCGCGCACACACACACGCACACACACACACGCATGCACACGAATATTTTCCTCCGCCCTCCGCAGACATTGCAAGAGTATTGCAACGCTCTCTCGCGAAGAATGACCTATCAAGTGTCTGCCATGAATCTCTTACCTCATACAGAAGAGTTGTTCTTACTTAGTTATTCATCTTGAAGATTCCGAGACAGAGATATTACACATATATATCATCTGTATACGTCGGTATCTATATGTCAACCGAAATCTTGGGGATGAGTAATGGTACATATGTATGAGAGATTTCATTCGGAACGCAGCGATTTTTGGTGGAGGGAATTTTTATCAGGCCCACGTCGAGGTGAAGAAAAGAAGAAACGAGGGTAAAGAGCTCTTCCAAATCCGCTTTGCATACACTTTTTTTTATTATCTTTTACTTTATATTGTAAAAGGAGGTATTCGAGTTTGGCTCTGTAGAAAATAGAACACGCGTTGAATATAAACTTTTTTCCCATATTTGGTAAATTCTTGAGAGAAACGCTGTTTCGAAAGATGTCAAATTCTGACAGATTCATCGCGTACTTGCCGATGAAAATTCAATCGCTCCGTGAATCGATAAAAGTCTACGAAATTATATTTGAAAACTGACTTTTAGAGGGGTTTTCCTTCGAATACGATGCGATTTTAAAAAGCTTGGAGTCTGTGCCACGGTATTATTTACTGACTCAGCCATTCTTTTTCTACAGACAACAACTCTTTGTTGGAACGATGTTGAGCATAAAGTTGTCGTTTTCGTCGATTATTAGGGCGACGCTATTGTTTCGATAGGATAGGAGGAACGAGGAGAGGGATTCGTTGCAAATGAATAAGAGTGAGTTTCGAATTGAAACGATAACGTATGTCGTAAATTTATTCACAAGATTTAAATTATCGAAGTATATTAGCAAATATACAGTGGGTGGGTATACGTGTATGGATACGCGTGTTAATGCGCAATGAATGTTTTTTTTTCTCTTTAAATATTTATTTATTTATTCTTCTGCTTTTGCTTGATCAAGTAACTCCGTCACCTCGAAAGTTCGACGTCGAAAATTGAATTCTTGTTCAATTGCTCCATTGGATATTTTCTTCTATTTTAATTATTCATTCTCAATCGTATTTGCGTTTTTTTATTCTCTGTATTCATTATTTTTTAACGGTTTGTTCTGTTATTTCACGGCGATTATATCTTACACGAGGCGGAATTATAGTTACATATTTACATATCATACACGATACAACCTTTGCGCATTTTCTTTCGCTCTGCATTCAATTCTTTTTTTCTCTCTCTCTCTCTCTCTCCCTCTCTCTCGTCAGTCATATAAAATTACAAAAAATTGCCTACCTAAATTGAGTCTCTCAGCACTGCATTTCTGAACGTTGCACTCGTTTTTTTTTTTCTCTTTTAATCTCTCTCTCTCTCGCTCTTCGTGAAGAAAAATTATATTTCAATTTATACACAGCTCAATACATACATATACGTATATGTACGTACGTTCACGAAAAAAAAAAAAAAAAAAAAACAAAAAAAAAATATTTACAGACGCGATCCGGCGAGGACAATGGTACTTTGACGCAATTTTTTTTTCTTTCCTTCTCCAAATCCGAATCGCAATGTTTTCGTAAGCACAAACAACTTAAGTAAAACGGTATTAAGCTATTAGTCACTGGCGAGGTAGTAGGCCATCGATAATATAATTTACACATTTTCTTCAGGCCACGATTGCCACTTTGTTCATAATGAAAAATGGGCCACAAGGAAAATTGGGGGTTCGCCTGAATGAGCGATCGAACGGAGTAAAAGAAAAAATTTATGGACGTTTCTCCGAGGCCGCTTCGCGCAAGGCAAGCCCGGAAATCTGCGTTTTCAAGTAATTCAAAGGCGTTACAATGGGATATCGTTAAAAATACAATCTCAACGGATAAACGTTTATCTCCTCGTCGATGGCAGTATCTGACAGCATTAAAGCGTCCAACGAAAATGCTTATTCGCACACAAGACAAACAACAATATTCCCCGAGAAAAAACGCCTACTTTTGTCTCGTTTAAGCTCCGCTGAAGGGTTGGTCGAGGCCTCGTTCGTGGACTGCAGTCTCAAAATGCGAAAAATACAAGTCAACAAGACGATGTGACGAAGCACCGAAATAAAATTGGCGAAATAACCGCAACGAGCCTCTCTTACGGACTCGCGTTCTCTAGCACCCTCGTTCCTGTTTCTTTTTTTATACGCCACCCTGTGTTGTCGCCATTCCCCATCCTCAATTAAACAATTAGCGCAGCTTGCAATTTTTTCTCTTCCCGTTCTTCATGATCCTTCTCATTTTCAACGTCGCGCCAAGCAATGATACAATGTACTTTCTCCCATTTGACTAGACTCGGCGTATCGTAAATTGCGAGACAAAAACAAAACAAAAAGACCCTTGAACGGTCAAATTCCAAGACGTAGAGGAGAGGAGAGGAGAAATTTGGCGATTAATGAAGAATGAAAAACGAGAAAGGAAGAGAAACCATCGCGTAAAAGTCGTGGAAACAAATATTTCAAAGCGGAAAAAATATTTTTCCAGCCTCCTTTTGTCTTTGAGCATATCCGTGGCTTCCTTTTTTCTTTCCGCCAACAAAGATTTCGCAAAATCGATACTCACTTTGCGAAAAGAGTTGTTCAGCTGACGCAATTGAGGCCAGAAAAGGGCCTGGAACGCTGAATAAAAAAAAAAAAAGAAAAAAGAAGACAAACATTTTCATCGTATACGCTCGTCACGACGCTCTTACACAACTATTTATAATAGACACCATTTTTTTATTCTCCTTTTAAATTTGACTTGACGCTTCGGAATAATTGAGTTCAAAAGAGATCTCTCGAAAGTTGCGTGTCACATGGGAAACGGGAGTTTGCGTAATTTATATTTTATACATGCGTTTGTTCGTATTATTTCGCTGGCGATGCACATGAGAAGTTCCGAATAAGAAAAATTTCGGATAAACGCACACACACGCACGCACACATACACACACGTACGCACACACGAGCACGAGCAGATCTATGCATATCCTTTGTTTTTTAGTCTCGAAATTGAATCGAAGCTTCGTGTCACTGTGAAATCCGGCACAGTGCGACAAGAAGAAAAAGAAAAACGTTTCGTCCCTCCCCGGCCCTGCTCTCCTCCTCCCTTTCCCTAAATCACAGCATGGCTCGCGTAAAAGATCGGGCGGAATGTGAAAAATCCTCGTTTCGTTGTTGCAAGAAGCAAAGGAAGATGAACGAAGAACCGAACACGTGAGAAAGTTTATTCGGTGCGAAGAAGAGAAATATCTCTTATACGAGATAAGCCTGGCCGGGTTGGGACGGCTGTTGCTGCCTCCAGGCGATCCTTTCGAGGGTCGAATAGTCCGAATCAATGGAAGAGTATATGTGCTCAGAAAGCGGTCTCCTACTCTCATTGACAGCGTCCATCGGGCCCTCCTGATAGCCACGATTCATCGTCAATCTTGGACTCGGACTGGCAGCGGTGGAGCTCACCGGTGTTTCCCTTCCGGGTACAACATCGTTGCTTCTATTAAGGTTGCTCTGTCCGATTGTCGCGGTACTCGTATAAGCCGGTGGCGCTTGTAACAGCTCGGGCGAGTCTTTGAACAACGAGTGATTGTGGTGATGATGATTGTTGTGATGGTGATGATGATGACCCTGTATGTGTCCGTGTACGCGGAGCGTCGATGTCCCCTTTTCCGGTCTTCCCTCGAGGGTGTACGTGTTGACGTTGCGTCGATAGAGGGACGATGATTTTCTTCTTAGCGCATCCCCCGTTGGCATCGCGAATCTAAGCCTCTCCCAGAAACGCTTTTCGCCCCATCTTATGGTAGTGGCGGTCCTGAGGTACGGCCTTAATTCCGGATCGGCCTCGGCTTCCGGTCCGACCGTGCCTGCTTGGACGACGACCAATTGTCCGGTCCGGCTCCTCATCGCCTCGTGAACAGCCGCTCGAAACTCGAATCTCGACCACTCGGTTTGCAGAAAATTGCGCGTAAGAACGATCACGACTCGTTTGGAGGCCTCCGCGGCTTCGAGAACAACCGGCGCGGCTGCTCGGAGACACGGCAAGTCGCGGTGGTGCAGACAGAGCCTCAGGCCACTCGGGCCATGCTCGAGCTCGACTATCAACGAGTGCAATACAAAGTCCTCGTCCTTCGGACTGTAACATACGTAACCGTCGTAAAGACGCTCCTTGTCGTCGTTGGGAGATGATTTTGCCCAAAATCTAACCCCGTAACGCGTGTAAGCCCACGTCCTTACGGGCTCCCGAAATATGAAGGCCAACACGGCGATAACAAGCAAAAGAAGCACCGCCGAGAGGGTCGCCGCGACCATCGGCAAATAATCGGATATCATTATGCTCTCGATAACCCCGCCTTGAGCATAATAATCCGAACACGCCGTCTCGTTAACGTTCAAACGACGACGATAAGCGGGCCTCGCCTCGTTATTGTAACACCAAACGTCAGACGCGTCGATCACTTTGTGGGCATTGTCCGATACCCAGGTAGACAACTCTTGGAGGAATTTGCAACGACACGACCAGGGATTATCCCCCAAGGAGAGCTCGATCAGGCGGGTATTCAGCGTTACCTGCCAGACGGGGAACGTCACCAAACGGTTGCCACTCAATTTTAATATCTCCAACGAACGCAACGAGAAGAGTGTCAAATTACCGATAAAACTTATCATATTATTCTGCAAATATAATTCACGCAGATGATAGAGATGCTCGAACTCGAATCCCTTGAGTTCGGCGATCTTGTTGTCCTCGAGATGCAATATTTGAAGATTGTTCAGGCCGTTGAACGTACGATTTTGTATCGACTCGATACCACTCCCGTTCACGTACAACACTCGCATATTTTTTCTACCGATGAATACGTGATTCTGTAATTCGCGAAAATCGTTACCGTCGAGATAGACCTCGGTAGCGTCCATCGGTATCCTCCGCGGTATATCCTGCGAGCCGAGACCCGAACAGTCGACAACGTTCGTATTCCACGTTTGATCGTGATAACACTTGCAATCCGATGGGCAGGTCATTTCGCAATCGCAGGCGTCAAAATCGCAACAGTGACATAACGCGAAACAGTGAGCCTCGTAACGACACAAAAATTGTTCCGGACGAGCGACCGCGGCGGACACGATTGCGGTGCCACGAGGACCGGAGACGCGACACATCGCGTTATCGAGGTCCATCACGCGGGGATATTGCCGGAGCGCGCTCATGTTGTTTATCACCGGGAGCCAATCGATTGAACAATTGCAATTGAAGGGATTACCACCGATGTAAAATTCCGGCAAAAATTTCCCCTCCGGCACTGGCGTCAGGCGCAACGAGTTTAATTCCATCGTTTCAATCATGTTCGCATACATATCGACGCGAGTTAAATTCGTTTTTCGTGTGAAAGTATTGGCTCTTACGGTGCTTATGTAATTGTTATTTATAAACAATAATTCAACGCTGTCGGGGACCGAGAGGGGCGACAGTTCGGTTATACGATTGTGGCTCGCGTCCAACGTTCTCACCCGGAGATCCCTTATCTGGTAATAATTTCCAAGACTCTCGATGAAATTCCCGTGTATATCGAGCCACTTGAGATTGCTAGGTATGAAGGCGTAATCGAACCACTCGATGTGGTTCTCCGATAGATTGAGCAACAGGAGACTGGCTATACTCGTGAATATTCCGTTAATATCGGACAAGAAATTTCCGTCCAATCTTATGGCCTCGAGACGAGTGTTTCTCTCGAAAGCGTCTCTCTCAACGTGCTGCACTTTGTTCCTAGCGAGATTGAGAATTTGCAAATTCGGCAGATCCCAAAGCATGCCCCGCGACAAATTTCCAATCTCGTTACCGATAAGCCGGAGCCCGGTGAGCTGATTCAAATTCCGGAAAGAGCCGTTGTGAAAATCGGTTATTTTGTTCTCCCCGAGGTCGAGAGTTTTGAGAAAGGCGAGATCGCGCAACGCCTCGGGAACGCTCGTGAGTTCGTTGCCACTGAGATCGAGCTCTTTCAGGTCTGAGCAATTTTTGAAGGCCTGCTGATCGATCGTTACAATAGCGTTGCCCGAAAGAGTAAGTCGGTTCAGTACGTAGAGGCCGTTGAAGAGCTGAGCGCTCACGCTGTGCAAACGATTATCCGATAATTCGAGAGTATGGAGATTGTACAGCGGCATGAAGGAATTGCTCTCGATGTGGCTGATGCTGTTGTTGCGCAGATCGAGAATTTGCAGGAAGAAAAGATCTTTGAACATCTTTGCGTCGATGCGAGTGAGAACGTTGTAGGATAAATCAAGAACGATGAGCCTGATGAGGCCGAGAAAGGTGGTTTCATCGACGTTGTCACTGTCCAATCGATTACCACCGAGATTCAGGATCAACAATTGTTCCAGCCGCGTGAAGGTGCCCCTCGGTAAATTTTTCAATTCGTTCCGTTGCAGATGAATTTCTCGGAGATCGCGAGTGCTCCCGAACATGGCTTCGGGCAAGGATTCCAGGCTGTTGTAACTGACATTGATGACGCGCAGACTGGTTAAGCCGGTGAGCGCGTCGCTGGCTATCGAGCTTATGGCGTTGTGTTGTAAATACAATTCCTGAAGCTGTCGAAGTCCGGAGAGGGGGCTCTCCTCGGGCAGGGACCTGATCTCGTTTCGGGAAAGATCAAGGGCTCGTATGTCGGCGTGGCAGTCGGCACGATTGACACGGGAATCGATGAGGCCAACTTCTTCGATGGTGGCGAAACGATTATCGGTGAGATTGAGAATCTGCAGGTTGTTTAATCCACAAAGTACATTTTTCGGTAGGCTCTTGAGATTGCTGCTGACGATTTCGAGAGTTTGAAGTTCGCGCAGGCCGGCGAGAGCTTCGGTGTCGAGTTCGAGGACTCGGTTGGTGCTCCAATCGGTATTACCGGTCCGTAGAGCGAGCCTCTTGAGTTCCCCGAGTGGTTGAAAAGCGGCTTCCGGTATACGCAGTATTTTGCATCCGTCGATGCTCAATTCGTGGAGGCCGCTCAGGCGATTCCAGCTCTCCCCTGATATGATGCTCTCGAAGTGATGAACGCTACTGCAGCCGAGTGCGAGTTTGTAAGCGCCATCGAGGGATGGAAAAAGGGCCGCGAGGGCTGACGAATCGAGTGTTCTGAGCGAGCACGCAGCCGAACGCGTGTCGTTACCGTCGGATGACCAGTGACAGGATGCGCCGCACAGCCCTACGCTCATTATCGACCAACATACTAGCGTGCAAACGACCACATTCAACACCGTTATTTTCACCCTCGGCGCCCATGTCACAGCCATTTTTTATATCCTTTCCTTTATCGTAATCCAGGTGAAAAATCGCGATAGCACGTCGACGCGAGAAACGCGGGACACTCGATCACGTACATGTGTGAAGTATCACAGGAGCGATCTTCTGGTCATATTTTAACTGCTTCGCGCGCGTTCTCTCGCACGACACCTTACTTCCTCTCTCACTTTATCTAATGTCCTTGTTCCTTCCTCTCTTACGTTCACGATCACTGGGACACAACACCACAATTTCCCGCGCGCACTCCTCTTTAGATTCTCACGCCTTCCAAGTTTTTTTTCAATTTATTTATTTATCTTTCTTCCGTGTTTTTTTTTTTTTTTTTTTTTTTTTTTATTATTTTACCCGGTAAGACTTATTTTCGCGCCTTTATTCCAAAATGGCGTCTCACTTTCACCGATTTGTTGTGTTCCTATCGATGAAACAGCCTCGCGCTTACGCCGCTACTCCCACCGTCAACGGTAAACAAAAGCAATATTTTCGTTGGTCGTACAAGCGACTGAGAACATGGCATCCAGCCGTTCGGAGGCTCGCGACCCGTTTGACTCTCGTGCCTCTGTTTATACATACACGTATACACAAATATGAATACATATATACATCAACCTCTGCCCATGTATATACATATAGATATGTGTGTATACAGAGACGTATACGCGTATAACGTCGTTAGAAAAAAGGCGCGGATAACTCGAGGATACTCGTTCCACGAACGTTCGAGTCGCACTGATCGTTTCTCGGCCAAGTACGAGACGGGTGGTGACGGTAGAATTTCACGAGTCAACGGAGTGGGGGCAACCGTCGGGCACGAGTTAAGGCGCGGTGGGGAGGGAGCGAGCAGGGAACCGAGGGAGATGGAAACAGGAATCCCCGAGTAGTTTCGAACCATACCACCGCAGCGGGAGCCTCGAGACTGCGCCACCGTACGGCGCATACGAGCCTCGACATTGGATCTACCACCCCCGATGCATTCGCCGCCGTGGTGCTGGCCTGGCGGACTGTGGTAGGGGCTAGGGGAGAACCAGGGCGACCCTAGATGACGAAACGCCATGGGCTCCTATTCATTCTTCGACAGTCTGCCTGGGCTAAGGCGGGCTACACGGACACACCGGGCCAGGGGGCTTACGACAGCGAGAGAGAAAACTCTTCTTCAGGTAGCGAGAAACTCCGAGAGTTGTCCCACAATTCAAATATAATGGGAAGGAAAATCATGCGAGATTTTTTCACAGGAAAAAAGATCGGTCGCTCGGCCTTTGGAGGCAACAGGCTCACACCCTCGAGCGACAGGATGTATCTCTGACAAACGCTTTCACGTATCAAAGAATCGCTCGCGCTAGTCGCTAAGAGTGTCTCATTTATGAGAACATTTTTTCAATCGACTGACCCTATTCCATTAAAATATGTTAGATTTTTCAACTGTTGATTGGCGAACGAAGCATTTTTATTCATCGAGTTTTGTCATCGGCTCACGGGCGAAGGGAACCCTCACGGTGTGGCAAACTCCATTCATCATTTTCCACGTGGCTTTTTTCATCCCTACGAAATCTTATTGACTTCCTATTAAATACGATAATTTATTAGAGCATTTTTCAAGCAACTTAATGAACCAACGAACGTTATAATCGCCGTGAATTTTTGCACGTTCCACGCATTTGCGACGTCATCAATTTTCTATGCCAAAAAAAACATTCGGCCCGAGCCCCACGTCAGACTATATGTGTATCGATTAATCGGTACGACGTTGCTCCAACCTTTGAATAACTTTGACCGAAAAATGTAATTTTTCCTCGGGATTGATGTGCTATTTTGCAGCTTTTGGTTGTCCATCGAATCGATTATTTATTCAACGAAAAGGTACGAGCTGGCAGTGCTGATTGACAGGAGAAACCAGAAAATCGATCGAACCGGAGCAATTATCACTGAAACGATCGATCGGATTTGGCTAACCGAATGAAAAATATTTTCACTCGTTTATTCCCAGGACGAAACAAGCTCAAAAGGCTTTTGGAGCACGACTCGTTCCTCGAGATCGTTGTACACTTTCCTCTCAGTACCTTTCGAGGGTAAAAGCTGCGTCGATAACGTCGAGTCCTTCCAGACAGGCGAGAAAGAGGCGGTCGGTTTGTGACAGTCGGTTACGACGAGACGTCCGCTGGAAAATGGTAACTCGTATTTCACGGAGCCCTGAACACATAGCGCAGTACTTGAAACAATAATTACGATGATAATTATAGAAATTTTACGAGGCTCGTTGCAGAAAGTAAGAAAAAAGAGGAAAGATGAAAAGGAGAATTCTCCGTTTGATTTACTGCAGCGACCCAGTTACGAGTGACGGCCTCGTAAAGATCGTCAGAGTGTAATAAAATAGGTAGGAAAAAGGTAAACGAAAGAGAGGAGGAGTGGAAAGTAAAAAAAGAAAAAAAGAAACTCCACCTTTGCACGATAATTCTCGAGTGCAGTACCTATCGTGCGTTTCCTCCAACGCTTCCACCTTTCCTTCAAACCAGAATAATTTATATCGTCAGTTTTACCTTTATGAAACGACTAAAGTAACGATAAATATAACTTTTAATTTCCCTGGTGCATAGACGAGGAACACACATTCGATTCAACTGCTGCTGCTGCTGCTGCTGCTGCTGCTGCTGCGGCACGCGGTACACAGGAAATCTTGTTATGCATTCTTCAAACAGTCTTTTGTTTCCTATCGGAATATTTGACAGAAGTCATATAATTATGGCGACCTCCTTATCACAGATGCGAATACGAGTATAAGTTTCGTTGCTTAAATAAATTCTGTGAATACAAGAGAGCTCGCTCTCGAAATACACCTCCAGCTTCCTTCGCAACGGTGCAAACTGATCCGGGAGAATGAGCGAGAAGAAGGAAGAGGAGAAGAAAGACGACGATCCGCGTTTCGAATACATCCTGCAATATTTGACCCTCTCGAGCAAATTGAAACCAGAAAAATGGGCGAAAATGATGAGCACCGACGAGTACAAGGTAACCTTCGATCCTCTCGCTTAGCAAATCCAACGGAAATTCTCCGTTTTCGTTGACACGTCGAGTTCGTTGGCTGCACATAAGAACTTTTCTTTCCTCACATTTCACAACGATTGTTCCACGCGCAGGACACGGTAACCAAGTTCTTCGACGATCCGAACGAAAAAATGCTGACGATGCAAATATCGCCTGCCGGCATCCTCGTACCTTCCCTGAGCCTGCAGACCGGCGGGAAAGTCAAAATTTCATACTTCATGAGAAAAACACCGGAAAAGATCACCCCCGGTAACTACCGGGACGTCATTATTCCTGGCGACATGTCCCCAAAACCGTTGGAAGATCTCTCTGTTTTGTTCGAAGAGGTACGTTCCGCTGACGTTCTTCGTCATTGTTCGTTTCTCCTCCAAATATTGCCAACGATTTCCCACAGAAGTAGGATTCCTCGAGTGCCTTAATGCAAAGATAATAACGTTTTGCCAGGCTTACGTTCCAATTCTTTTGAATCCCAGAAATCAAGTTGGCTGGCCAGCCGTTGCCTCCGAGGATGTGGAGAAGCACCTTCACGATTTTGGAAACTCGATACGTCAGGTACGAAGTCAGAGCTGCAAATATTCTCGTTAGTCGCTCTCGAGCTCGGTCGCAAAATTACGGAAAAAGAGATTTTTGCATTTTAATCGAATTTCAGTGATTTCGTGATAAAGTTTTTGTTCAACGTGCGAGAGCATCTCGTTTGCAGATACGTGGAAAAATGAGCGGACAAACTCTGCTGCCGATGCCGATTGGAATCGAACGGATTTTCGATGTCGATTTCACCTCTGAACAACCGGTGGGCGATCGATCAGCGTATCGAATGAAGAGCAATATTGAGGAGATTGTAATTAAATGGTCGACGCAGATAAACGAGGTGCTGAGCGAAGATAATTCCCGCACGGATAATAATCACCCTACGCCTAATCTCGGTAATTATTCAAAGAGGCGCATGGGACATTGGAGTATTTATGGGGCCTCGCAGCCAGATATTGAGCGTCAATAATTATTCTAATTTATACGCTTATCGCTCGAATGATGATTCAGAAGTCGATTTTTGGCGTCAGAGACTCCGAAACCTCGAATCCATCTACGACCAGATGCAGGATCCTCGGGTCAAGAGGATGATTTCGCTTCTCGAAACTACGGAAAGTCCTTATTTACCTTCTTTTACAAACCTCTTTAAAAACGTCGTCGCAGGTTCGCAGAAATACGCTTGACTTTTCGCCAATTTTGATAAAGCCGATTTCCGGTGGTTCGAGACGCGAAAATTCTTCGCTCTGGTCACCGAAATTTTGCCTTTTCGCAGGCGTGGTCGAGGCACGTGACATTTGTCTATATTTGAAGCCACTGCAACCGTACTTCGGGGAAATCGAGAGTGCAGAATTCAGCGATATCGAGCCAGTGCTCAAAAAATTGCTGCATTGCGTTTGCCTCGCGTGGGCCAACTCGCGATATTATTGTACAACCACGCGAATAATAAAGCTCATCAGTTCAATCGCTAATCTGATCATCGAGCAGGTAAAAATGCCACTTTTTCGACGGGGAAAAAAACCCAACCGGAAAGAAACCAGAATTTTGTTCTTCACTTGGTTTCGTGTCAAGGCCACCAAATACCTCGACGTGGGTTCGCTGTTCGAAGGGGACATAAATGACAATATGATACGCCTCGACCAAACATTGAGCACCGGTGAAAATTTTCGCGAGACGTTCGAAAGTTTTCGGGACAAAGTTGGCACTTATTTCAAAGCACCAACGGAACCGATTCTGTGGACTTTCCACCAGAAGTTGGTGTTCTCACGATTGATCAAGTTCGAGGAACGCTTGAAGGAAATACAAGTAAGCGAATCGCATTTTCCAACGCGTCAATGGAAAGCCTCATTTTCGGAAGATTCGTCAAGCGTTTCCAGTGCTTTACCCCTGACTCGTTGCACTCTAGCAATTATTCGAAATAGCAGAAGATTATTTGAAGCTCGAGAAAGTTGAGATTTCCGGGCTCCAGGGCAGAAAATTGTCTCAAATGACGTCCGACATTTACGACGAATTCGTCAAAGCTTACAACGAATTCAGCTCCGTACAGTACGATATTTTGCTACCCGAAGACGATCACTTCACCGAAGATCTCAACGAATTTTTAACCAAAGTGAGTCTAATGATATGTCGTTAGGAAAGCGAATCGCATCGATGAAATGATGAATCACGTCTACTCAGGTGGACGAATGGGACCGCAGATTGGCGACGATATTTAACAAAGCATTTTCCGAGTGTTACAACATCGACGAAGTATTTCGACTGACACTGATCATGGGCACGATCGGTCTGCGACCAACGATCCTCGAACTGCTTTACGACAATTACGATTCGTTTATGACGATGTTGCACGAATATATGGACGATGTAAAAGTAAATAGTACGCAATATTTCATCCTGAATCGCAAAATCTGCTTAAATCGAACTCATCGAACCCATTGACGACGCGAATTCATTTATTTTCACATGTTCAAGCTCATATTCGATAAAAGAATGAAAAGTTGGAGAAACGAAGGGACCATTAACATCGACGTCCACTTTCCCCCGGTCGCTGGTGCTCTCTGTTTTCTCATAAAACTCAAAGTTCGCATCGATTACCCGATGGACTCGCTCAAATTGATAGACCATCCGGTATTGAACAGCGAGAGAGCGGACATACTTTACGAAAAGTACGAAGAGTTGCAGGTACGATTTTCTTCGTCCCGAAACCCCGTGTCAAAATGAAATCGCGTCGAACGACTCCGAATACGAAGATTTTCAAAATCTATCAAAAATTTGCTCGAGAAAAATCAATGCTTTTTTTCCTACGAAAAAATTACTTGGAAAAATGATTTTCATGCGAATCTCGTACAGTGATGAGTCGATAAGTTCTGGCGATTGAAGATTTTTCGAGATTTTGAATATTTTGTAACTTTCCTTTTAAAGTTTATCTTATTTCGGGTAAGAAGTTTTTTAAGGCTTTGAACATTCTCAAAGAATCTGTTGAAAAATACGGAAGAAGAAATATTCAAGGAGTGGGCAGAAAAGGTGCCGGAAATATGTTCGAGCAACCTGGCGAAAACTCTTCTCGTGGTCAACGAGGATCGTACCTTGGCGTTAAACTTTGATCGAGAGCTGTCAACTTTGTTGCAAGAAATCCGTTACATGATAATACTCAACAGAACGGACTTGCCTCAAGAAGCGGAGGATCTTTTCGCGAGAACGCCTTTTTTCTTCGAGAGCGTATACAATCTTAATCTCATAATAAATTGGTAGGCAATGGTTGGTCCTATTTAAAGAGGACGCTCGTGGGCTCTTGCGTGAATGATTGGAGTTGGTAGTTTAATTCGATCTCACACATTGGCGGATTCAGGTACAATAGAATTCGAGAGCACAGTTCACCCGTCGAAATGGAATTAGTGAAAGAGGAAATTGAAACTATCGACCAAATAATTGATAATGGGCAAGAAAATTACGACTGGAATTCACCAGGTAGAAAAGATCAAATATTTTTCATTAGTTGAGACTCGCGATTGGGCTAACGATAAAAGAGGCTTTGAAGGAGAACTTTAATTAGGGAAAAAAGGTATAATGGATTCAACGAGAGAGTGTCAAAAGATAATATCGACGAATATATTTTCGATAATTAGTCATTAATATGATTATAACTATATCGACTATCAATTATATTATTATAATTGATTTGCTAATTAGCAATTAGCCTATCTATTCCTATATCGAGTATTAACAACGATTTATGCTAAAAGATAGTTGGGTGGATAAAGCTGACTGAAAATTATCGCCAGAGGTACCGGAATACATAGAGACCCTTTTGGATCTCGTGAAGAAGTTACATCTACGAATATTCAGAGCTCAAGAGAATATCGATAAAATGCTGAAAACGATGTACGAGTGGGCGATGATTCCCGTTCTCGAACGTAAAGATTTGCGGGATGAGAATTTATTGGCTATCGGGGAACGGGAAGAGAGATTCGCCAAGAGATACGACGAGATCAAACGAACTGCCGATGAGATTGCGCGAATTCTCGATGAGAATTATAAACTCTTTTTCGATCTACTGCCTCAGTCAGAATATGCGAAAGACGAATTCGAGCTCGAAGGTGAAAAATATCCTTCCATTCGAACGTTATCTCTGCACTTTTTCGTTTTTATTGCCCCAATATTCGAGCCCGATTGCTGCTCCTCGTTAAAGAATATTATCTCTTCCCGAGGCAGAAGAGCGAGAGGAAAAACCGAAAGAAAATCCTACGGAAGGAGCAGCAGAAGGTGAAGCACCGGAGGGCGAGGAAGCCAAGTAGGTTGTTTAATAAATAAATATTCCGTTGGAAAAGACGTCGAGAAATATTTGGAATCGCGAGCCCCCGAGTATACACGAGCCGTTTGTTTTAATTAAATTAACGCACAAGAATCACGGAGCCGGTGGAAGATGCTCCTGACGCCGGATTCGTCGAGGGCGAAACTCCGGACGAGGAGAAAATGCAGGAAGCTCAGCCGGAGGTTGAAAAGACACCTTCCGAAATGCTGAGGGCTGAGGAAGAAGCTGCCAGGGAAACTGAGCTCGACGCTGAAAGACAAATCAAGTGGTTACCTTATCTCGCTTATGTAGACGACC
Organism: Venturia canescens; assembly: GCF_019457755.1. Taxonomy (NCBI): domain Eukaryota; kingdom Metazoa; phylum Arthropoda; class Insecta; order Hymenoptera; family Ichneumonidae; genus Venturia; species Venturia canescens. Next base: position 7,148,890 of record NC_057427.1, on the reverse strand, counting down.
TCACGTCCCAAGGATTGATACAGGCTGCTACTTCCAGGTTTTATAAATATTTTTATACCTTTACTATAATTCATCACTCTTTTCATACGAACTGCTTCGATAATTAAGATTTACAAGATTTTTTTTCGCCCTTTTTGCGGTGAAGATAAAAAAATAGACTTTTGAAATTCGGAGGGTTTATTTATTGGTATTTCAACTCGATGATGGAACTTTCTGACTGCGATATCTTGGGCAGATTCGGTGTAAAACTACTCCGCAGGAACCCATTTGTTTCTCCACGTGTTTTGATTTGTAAAGCAGTGGCTATCGCCTGAACTAAAATCATACAGAAATGTTGAAAATTTAAGGATTTTTTTTGAAGAAGTTGACTTTTCGACATTTTTCTCATGCTGCGTATATTTTCGATGCGAAAGAACGCGATTGAAGGGTTGAGCGAGGTGATCGTGTTTTCCATCGCGTAACGTTTCCTTTTGCCAGCGTATGTTACATTCTCGACGAAACGGATCCCGAGGGAAAGGCCTTTCCTCTCTTCGAGATTCAGCTGCAACTGAAGGAACCTGATTTGGTTTTCCATCCGTCAATAATCGTGGACGATGAGGATGGATTCTACATGTTTTACGAAGGCGTAATGTTCGACATTATGAAAATGGGCACTTTGATTCCGCGCATTGATCCGGAAAAAGTTAGCGAACGCGAGAACTACTCGGTGAGTGAGATTTCCCTGCTCCCTTTCCCGTCCTTGTTAGTTCTCGTGGGATTTTAATATTCTGGTTCGACCGAAGATCGATTTGGCTGAAGAAGAAGCGATCATTTTCATGCTCGAGGAAACCTGCAACAGGGTCAAAGTCGGTCTCGCACAAGCCGAGGATTACAGTTTGGTAAATAATACAAAAAACCTGTCATTTTCATGAATAATTCAATCGAATATCGCAACCAATTGGTCATGATCCGATTAGACTTTCGAGCCGTACTCCTGGCTGTGGCTCAACAACAGGCAAGAATATCTCGACACATTCCTGCGGTTCTCCCGAAGCTTGACCGAAGAAGAGAAGGAAATTGTTGAACAAGCGCCCGAGAATTTGCACGATTTCATTCGCGAAAAACACCCGGGTTTGGATGACTTTGCAAGAGAAATCGATTACTTCATGGACCTGTACAAAAAGTGCGACGAATTTGAAAGTGAAAAAATATTCAGCCGCTGGTTAAGAATAGACACGAAACCCTTCAAACAGACTCTTCTCAATACCGTCTGCAAATGGGCCAATTTGTTCAAGAACCATCTCGTCGATCGTGTCGTTAACAGGTGGAACGAGTTTCTTGAAAGTCAATCATTTATCGAATCCGCCAGTCGCCCAATTATTCGTTTTCTCCAATTCAAGTCGACGATTTACGAATTTCTTATTATCACCCACGATATTGTCAGAAAATATCGATCCCCCATTTTTCTACGTTCAGCTTGAAGAAACTCGCCGAGTTTTTCGACGCGGCGACCGAACGGTTCACTCAACCGGTATTAGAAGACGATCACGACGGTTTGTTGCAGACGATTTATTACCTCAAGGAAGTTCGAGACCGACAATATGAAATTGACGGCATGTTCGATTCTCTCAAGGTAACCTGCTCCGGTCGCATAAAAATATTCGTCAAACGACACAACGAATGCGGTGAATTTTTCAGGACACGATGGACCTCCTGAAAAATTACGAGGTAGATTTCGACGAAGAGATTTTCAACCAACTCGTGGCGCTGCCCGACCGGTGGACAGCTGTGAAAAAGTTGGCCATTCTGTCGAAACAACTCGTTTCACCGCTGCTCGCACGACAAATCGATATTTTGAAGAAACGTTTCAACTATTTTGAGTTCAGACAGATGAGCTTCCTCGACAAGTTTCACAAGAGCGAAGTCTTCAAGTTTGTTGATTTCGCAATAAAATATTGAAATCTTAAAATAAATTTGCAGCGAACGTTATTATGGTTGATTGCCCGCTTATTCTGCGAATCATCAAATCCACTCAAATCCTGCTCCTTTTTTCCCTATAGTTACGGTTGTGAGAATATTTATGACAAATTGGACGACATCAACGAAGAAATAATGAATTTGGAAAACGAGCTCAAAGTTCTCACGGATACTGCAAACATTTACGAGCAGAAGATCCAAGAATTCAAACACATTAAACAAGCAAGAAAGGAGTTGAAACTGCTGAAAATTCTCTGGGATTACGTAACCGTCATTGAATCCAGTTTGGACGAATGGAAAGCAACCCAGTGGGTTAAAATCGATCCCGAAGCCTTGGACCAGGAGTGCAAAAAACTTACGAAGGAACTGAGGCGTTAGTATTGATTGGATGAAAAAGTTTCATCAAATACTGGAATTACTTCGAGTGCATGCACTTTTGCTGCTATTCGAACGACCAATTGATCATTTTTTTTCAATCCTGAACTCTTATTCGGCCTTTATCATCTCGTCAAATCCAATGGTGTCATTGTCGTTGTCACGATTTACAGTTTTGGACAAAGAAACAAAAGCCTGGCCGTTGTACTCGCACGTTGAAGCTCAGGTGAAAAATATGATGTCATCGTTGAGGGCTGTTTCCGATCTCCAGAATCCTGCTATTCGCGAGCGACACTGGCAACAATTAATGGCAGAAACAAATGTAATAATGCGAATGAAATGTGATCGATTGCAGAAGAAAAATAACGAAAGCAATTTCTTTGTTGACCAGACAAATGCGATTCGAATTTACCCAATTTTCTTTCTCCCATCTGTCAAGGTCAAATTCACAATGGACGATAAAACGACATTGGAAGATCTGCTCAAGCTGGAGCTGCACAAATACGAGGAAGAAGTGAAAAACACCGTTGACAAGGCAGTCAAAGAAATGGCTATGGAAAAAATACTCAACGAACTGAAAAACACGTGGGCCAATCTCGAATTCGACAAAGATGTTCACGAGAGAACCGGGCTGAAGGTTCTGAAAATCGATGAGGAAACTATCGAAATATTGGAAGACAATCAGGTGACGATTGGTGCTCGAGTGTCAGTGGAAGCGAAATGAAACATTTTGCCAATCGAAAGATTGAAGTTCGATCGAGCAAAAAAAAATGTTTCATTGAATTTTCTTCGTCGAAGGTTCAACTGCAAAATATGTTGAGTTCGAAATTCATCGGATATTTTTTGGACGAGGTTACAAGTTGGCAGCATAAATTGAGCAACGCCGATGCCATCGTCAACATTTGGTTCGATGTCCAAAGGTCCTGGATGCACTTGGAAAGTATTTTCATTGGCTCCGAAGACATACGAACCCAACTCCCGGAGGATTCTAAACGATTTGATAAAATTGATCGTGAATTCAAGGTAAACTGAATTACGAAAGGGAAAATAATTTTAGTAAGCGTTCGATAAATATACGTGACCGAGAGTACACTTTGTGCGAATTTAATTTGTAAAGGAAATACTGAGAGACATGCTGGCCACGCCGAACATCGTGAAAGCAACCAACAAGCCCAAACTCCTCGAGCGTTTGGATGATCTCCAAAAACAGTTGAATCTCTGTGAGAAAGCTCTCACTGATTATTTGGAAACGAAAAGATTGGCTTACCCCCGTTTTTACTTCGTTTCCCCCACCGATCTTCTCGACATTCTTAGCAACGGTAACAGCCCCGAATTGGTGTGCAAACACCTGTCGAAATTGTACGATTCAATAGCCAAACTCGAGTGGAAAATGGAGGGCGATAAACCAACGAAAATCGCCAACGTCATGGTGGCGAAGGACGGCGAAAAAATGAATCTGCATGGCACCTGTGACTGCAATGGCAAGGTACCAGAATTCAATTATTACTGAAACAATGAAAAATTCAGTCAAACGTACGACCGACTGAAACTCCCAACGAATAAGGTCGAAGTGTGGTTGAACCGGGTAACGGATGCGATGCGTCGAGCTGTGAGGCACCATTTCAACCAGGCAGTGACGTCCTACGACGAGAAGCCCCGCGAATCGTGGATCCTCGACTACGAAGCTCAGCCAGCGCTCTGCGGCACTCAAATTTGGTGGACGACAGAAGTGAATATGGCGTTTGCGCGACTCGAGGAGGGCTTTGAGAGCGCGCTCAAGGATTATCAGAAGAAACAGATAAGCCAGCTGAGCGCTCTCATCACCGTGCTCTGCGGCGATCTTAACGAAAACGATCGCCAAAAAATCATGACCGTTTGCACGATCGACGTCCACGCACGCGACGTAGTCGCCAAGCTCATTTCTATGAAGGCGGAAAGCTCTTCGAGCTTCCAGTGGCAATCGCAGCTCAGACACAGGTTCGCCAAAGTTTCTGCTTCGAGATTAATATTTTAGAAAATTCCAACCGATGTCGCGGCACGTTGAAAAACATTTTTTCTCCAATTCCCACTTTCTTTTTCAATATTCATTTCGCAACTGACCATTTTTGCCGCTTTTTTTTTTTATTCAGTTAAAAATATTCTTCGCTACCCACGAAAAGCTGCAACGCTGCTCGGAATCACTCGCATCCGCACTCGGACGAAAATTGCATTTTTTTCTCACCAGGTGGGATGACAAATTGAGCGATTGTTTTGCCGATATATGCGACGCTTGTTTCAACTACGCCTACGAATACCTCGGGAATGTACCGCGCCTCGTGATAACACCGTTGACTGACAGGTGTTACATAACTCTGACCCAATCGTTGCACTTAGTGATGGGCGGTGCACCCGCGGGTCCAGCCGGTACCGGCAAAACTGAAACTACAAAAGACCTCGGCCGAGCTCTCGGCCAGATGGTCTACGTGTTCAATTGTTCTGAACAAATGGACTACAAAGTACGTCCGTTGATAACACGGGATTTGAAAGCTTTTGAAAAAACACGAAAAAATCACTGTCCCGCGAGATATAATCATGGAAATTTTGCAAACGAGGGAATTTCGTGACGCGAATTTTTGTGAAAAAAAAAACGGTCAACGATGCTCCAAAATTGACAAATTTTCAGTCAAAAGGGAAACAAAATTCACTACGATGACGAATAATAATTTACAGTTGGCTGCTAAAATGAAATCGAATTTTGTCGAAAAGTTGAAATATTTCGTCAAAATATTCCGTCCAACCGAGTTTGCTTCGATCTAGTAGAACTTGGTTGTGGTAATCGAAATTTTGGTGCCCGAGCTGAAAAAAATTCTCCGACTAAATATCAATATTTCACTAGTCATTTCGATTGAAATAAAAACGAAAGTTTTGAATTATCGATCAGATATTTCGTGTTGTTTTCGACGTTTGAAATTGAAATCGATTTTCAACGCAAAAATTTTTCCAACTTCACCAGTCCTGCGGAAACATATACAAAGGCCTCGCCCAAACCGGCGCTTGGGGTTGCTTCGATGAATTTAATAGGATTTCCGTGGAGGTACTATCAGTGGTGGCTGTTCAAGTCAAGATGGTGCTCGACGGTATAAAAAACAGGAAAAAAAAATTCTTGTTCTTCGGTGAAGAGCTTGATCTGGTAAACACCGTTGGAATGTTCATTACGATGAATCCAGGCTATGCCGGAAGGACCGAGCTTCCCGAGAATTTAAAAACATTATTCAGGTACACAGTTCTTATCTTTCCGTATTTTTATAGCCAATTAAAGAACGACTTTTATTTCACTCCGGCATTGTTTCCCTCGAGTATGTCAATCGTAAATTCCTTGTATTTTCTCTTCAGCATTTACGATTTTTTTCGAATAAATGAGAGTGATAAAAAATGACGAAAAACTCTGACGACCTTCGTCATTATTTGTTTGAAACCGAAAAGAATGATTATTGCCAACGCGATGGCGATTCCACGCAGCTTTTCAATCGTCGTAAAACCCTCTCTGTTTGCTAGACCTTGCGCCATGGTAGTCCCGGATTTTGAATTAATATGCGAAATAATGCTGGTTGCCGAAGGATTTCAAGAGGCTCGTTTGCTCGCAAGGAAATTTATAACACTGTACACACTGTGCCGAGAACTGTTGTCTAAACAGGACCATTACGACTGGGGCTTGAGAGCCATAAAATCCGTTCTCGTAGTAGCTGGTAAATTAAAACGTGGCGATCGTTTGCGCCCCGAGGATCAGGTGTTAATGAGAGCTCTGCGTGACTTTAATACGCCGAAAATCGTTACGGACGACGTGCCCGTCTTCATGGGACTGATAGGTACGTCGCGTCTGAAATCCTCCCTTTTTCATCGCAATGGACTCCGAATTGAACAATTTTTATGCTATTCGATGTTTCCGGTGTTTGGAAATCGCGTCGATTGTAGCTTCGGTACGGCCATGCGGTAATGAAAAACTTTGAAAGGCCGAGCAATTTTTGCAGTGAATCCTTATCTCGGTATCGTTAATTATACCGGCGTTGCTCTGATAGTCCTTCGTGCGCTTGAGCTCGCTTTTGCTCGTTCTCTTATTCGAGTCTGCGAAGGTCAATTTACGAAAATGAACGATGACGCAATGGAGTTTCGGGGTTACAAATCCAATCAATCTTCATCCGAATGACGTAATCGTTTTCCTTGATCCTCGTTTCATTGAAATACAGGTGATTTGTTTCCCGCTCTGGACGTGCCGCGAAAGCGTGACTTGGATTTCGAGAAAATGATTCGAGGCGCGGCCCTCGATTTGAAAATGCAGCCAGACGATGGTTTCGTTTTGAAAGTCAGTCGCTTTACGTTCATCGATAAAATGCGATAATAAGTTTCCCTTCGAGATTACAATCGCGTCCCCGGGAAGGGTATGAGACAAAAAATAAATCGATGACGATCTGATTTTCAGATTGTCCAACTCGAGGAACTCTTCAACGTGAGGCACTCCGTTTTCATCGTCGGTTTAGCTGGCACCGGAAAAACTCAAGTTTGGAAAACTCTAAATAGAACTTACTTCAATCAAAAATTGAAACCCTACTACAACGACCTTAATCCTAAAGCCGTTACGAACGACGAATTGTTCGGGGTGATTAATCCGGCAACGAGGGAATGGAGAGACGGGTACGGGTGGACAATTAAGGGGTTTAGCCTAATTAAACGGCCGAATAAAAGACTATTTTCACGAATTTTTTTGACCGGTATAAATTATCAATACGGATATAAAAAGTGTTAGGCCTGAACAATACACTTTTGAGATACACAAAAAAAAAATTTTATATTTATTTTACTCAGTTTTCGTACAGAAAAATGGAGGAGAAGACGGGTCCAAAAAAAATGGGTGTGCGCTCTTGATAAATTCTAAAAATAAAAACGGTCTTAGATTCCATAGCGCATATCATGCGATTTTTGATTTTTTCAAAAATGACAAAATAGCAGCCATTTTTCCAAAAACTACGAAAAAGCACGTTTTTTTCATCGTTTTTTACAAAAAAAAAAATAGTTCCACAAAGTTACCCATTAATCACAAAGTACAAGTGGTTAAATTTCGGTAAGGATCGGTCGAATGGTTTCGAAGATTTGATCAACGAGCCGTCCAAGAACGTAATTTTGAGAAAAACGCGTTTAAACAAAGGCAAAAGTACACTTGGAATGCTCGGATCTTTATAAAATTTTAGTATGATACTTTTAAACTTTCGAAAAATGCAACAAAAAAAATGAATTTTTTGATAATTTTAATTACCTTTTCTTAACTATTTTACCACGCTAATCACGTGTTCGATCATTCCAACCCGATAATTAACGTGCTTCAATATTAACGATACCTTTGACTAATTCCTTTCGACGGCTGATCGATCATTTTAATATTCATTTACTTTTTACTTCTTCATGAACTTCCTCTTCATTTACTCTTTTACGTTCTGTGACGAATCTTCGAATGTTCGAAGCGTCAAAATTCGCAGCATCGGAATTCCGCTTGCTATTTCCTCCTCCAACGATTAATTGATAATAAACAAAAAACGTCAAATTTGCTAGCATCGAAATATTTTGTCGAAGGCTTAATGAAGCTAAAATCGAAGCATCGGCTTATTCGATTTTTAATTAAAGGCAACTGTAACCCGTTTCAATTGAATACGGCTAGAATTGATTAATTTGACATTTCGCAGTCTGTTCTCCGTGCTGATGCGAGATCAAGCGAATTTAACGGGTGACGGGCCAAAGTGGATCGTTTTTGACGGTGACATAGATCCAATGTGGATCGAGTCACTCAACACGGTCATGGACGATAACAAAGTATTGACACTCGCGAGCAACGAGAGAATTGCACTCACCAAACACATGCGGCTTCTCTTTGAGATATCTAATTTGAGGTATTCCCATTTGCCGCACGAGAGAAGCGTGTTTTAATCGAGAATTTTTAACGCGCATGCGCTGCCAGCGTCTAATTGCTGTTACATATCCGGTATTTGTACTTACAGAACCGCGACACCGGCCACAGTTTCGAGGGCAGGAATTTTGTACATAAATCCGCAAGACTTGGGTTGGAATCCGTAAGAATAATTCGACCTCAGCTACTCGATTTTATCGATTATAAATTAACCTCAATATACCGAGCTAATAAATCTCGATGAAAATAAACTTGCCAAATAAGTTTCGATCGTTATGCCGGTGATGAATTTGATAACGATCGTTCATCACGATTACTCGAAATATTGATGAGAAGAGAATAAGAATAATTGAGGAATAACGAGTAGTCCGAAGCCCCAAACGAATCGCATTACTCCGCCACTCAATTATTCTATCGAATCGTTCGGACTGCTAATTAATATTACAACTCCGTTAACAGATTCGTAACGAGCTGGATCGAAAGCCGGGAATACGTAGAACGAGCCATTTTGGTGATTCTATTCGACAAATATATTCCGACGTTGTTAGAAGCGTCGAAAACGAAATTTAAGAAAATCACTCCCATACCGGAAATCTGCCACCTCGAAACTTTGTGCAATTTGTTGGATTGTCTTCTAACCCCTGAAAATGTTCCTCCCGACTGTCCCAAAGAATGGTAACGCCTCCGAAAACGTCGGATTATTAAAAGCTCTTTAATCATCGTGGATTCGTTCTCGATCTCAACGCAGGTACGAAATATACTTCGCTTTCGCCTGCATCTGGGCGTTCGGCTCAGCCACGTTCAAAGACCAGTTGATCGACTGGCGAAACGAATTCAGCAGATGGTGGGTCAGCGAATTCAAAGCTGTCAAGTTCCCCTCGAGCGGAACCGTCTTCAATTTTTTCATTGACTCCGAGACGAAGAAAATGCTGCCGTGGAGCGAGAAAGTCAACAAATTCGAGCTCGACTCGGATGTTCCTCTTCAGGTTTGCCCAGCAACGATAATCGTTCTCGATTTTGACGAGTCCTCTAAAAATATTCCTCGCGTTTCCTCCTGATTAGTCGAGAGACTTTTATGCCAAATTAGAGTAACCGAGGCCGCATTTTTCGGCCTCTCGAGTCTTTTATAATCAGCAGTAAATGTACGAAAATTTATTTCACTCCTCCCGCTGAAAAAGCCCCGAAAAAATGCAAAGATAGAAACTATCAAAGGGACACGCGTTCGCTGTCCAACGAAAGCGTGAAAACACTGAAATTTCGTTCACGCACAGTCGACTCTGGTGCCGACCGGGGAAACTTGTCGCTTACGTTTTTTCATGGATTTGCTGATGAAGCGAAGAGTGCCAGTGATGCTAGTGGGTGGAGCAGGCTCGGGGAAGAGTGTCATAGTCGCTGAAAAGTTGGGCTCTTTATCCGACGATTATAACATCGCGAACGTTCCTTTCAATTATTACACGACTTCCGGTGAGTATAAAACGCGAATATAAAAAGCCTGCGGTCCCGAAGCAGCCCGCGAAAAAGCCTTTTTTCTTCGTGAGCATGCATAATAGTCCGTTAAAATAATGATCGTGCAGAAATGCTCCAACGAATATTGGAAAAGCATTTGGAAAAGAAAGCTGGCCGTAATTACGGGCCACCTGGCACAAAACAATTAGTTTACTTCGTCGACGACATGAATATGCCGGAAGTCGATGCTTACGGCACTGTTCAACCGCACACCCTCATACGGCAGCACATGGATTACGGTCATTGGTTCGAAACGTGCCATTTTTTAACGATCAAACAATAAATCCAAATTAAATGACTTTCAGTCCCATTGAATCACTCCATTTCGACAATAATCACCCTCCTTTCAAGGTACGATCGATCTAAACTTACTCTCAAGGACATTCACAATACGCAATACGTGTCGTGCATGAATCCGACCGCTGGAAGTTTCACTATTGATCCTCGGCTCCAACGACATTTCGCAGTCTTCGCCGTCAGGTACATTTATTATTGATCCTATGAAATATCGAATTAATGCCCAAAGATATTCATATTCCATTGCCAATCGCGCGTCTGGAAGGCAAAGAAATTTTACTATTTAACGGGACCAAATGTATTTATGAAAATTTACTCGAGACGCGTCTGATGAAAAAAATTTAACCAAAATACTGCTTCAAGCTAGTTTATCCGAGCAGCTCGTTATTATTCATGCAAACTTTCGACGTTTTTCGTCGGTTTAAATATAATTATTATCATTATTCTTCATCACGAATTTTGGATATTTTGAGAAAAAATTGATGATTCCAAGATATTTTGATATTTTTAAGCGATTTTGTGATACTCGATCGTATTATCGTTTACAGTTTTCCAGAACCCGACGCCTTGGTGACAATATACCGTCAAATATTACAATCCCATTTGTCGAATCCACTGAACAAAATAAACTTGTTGGTGCAAAAAGTAGCAGAGCCCTTGATAAACGCCGCTCTATTTCTACACGAAAAGCTCGCGGCAAACTTCCTGCCCACGGCTATAAAGTTTCATTACGTCTTCAATTTACGAGATTTGTCGAATATATTCCAAGTAACGAAAAGCATCGTTTACGTGACTCGCTATACACCATGAACATTATATTTAAAGCTCGCTTTTCGAATATTACGAATTAAATTTGCATTTGTGAAACAGGGATATTTATTCTCTAATGGGGATACGATACCAACGCCGAGTGCAGCCGTACGTTTGTACGTCCACGAGGCGACTCGGGTTTATTGCGACAAATTGGTGAGCGTCGATGACAAACGAGAATTCGAGGCACTCGTGCTCGACGCTTTGAAAAAAAATATTCCGGTAAAAAAAACGGTCGATCCTCTGCCACATTCGAATGCTAATTCCAGTGCTATTCGTGCATGATTAAAAATAAATTTCCTCACTTTTCGCACGTTTAAAGAGCCTCCGTTTTCCCACGGTTTTTGACGATCCACTCGAATCGACTGATTATTCTGCTCGGTGCATATTTGTCATGAAAATATTTCCAGCGCGATCAATAATCGTAAACACAAAACAACGATTAACTTTTCTGTAAAATCGAGTTTTCCGGTGGCTTTAGGAACTTGAAGAAACCGCAGTTTTTGCCAAGCCCATTATTTATTGCCATTTCGCTGAAGGAATGGGCGACCCAAAGTACATGCCGATCAGAGATTGGAAAGTGCTGAGAAAACTGCTTGCCGAAGCTCTCTCGAATTACAACGAATTGGTAACATGAAAATGAATTTTAGTAAAATACTTCAAACGTCGATTTTACATGTTTTACCTGGTATTTTTTAAATTGTACTTATTTCAAGGTCGCTGCCATGAACTTGGTCATGTTCGAGGACGCGATGTATCACGTTTGTCGTATAAACCGGATTCTTGAAACGCCCAGAGGCAACGCGTTGTTAGTCGGTGTTGGAGGCAGCGGGAAGCAATCGCTGTCAAGATTGGCGTCATACATTTCCGGTCTGGAGGTAAAAAGAATACGCGAAACACTCAAAACATTTAAAACAGTGAAATTATTTCGTTATTTCGCGTATAAACGTGCGTGGACGATCGATTTGCACAGGTGTTTCAAGTGCAGCTCAGAAAAGGATATTCCATCAACGATCTGCGAGCGGATCTGGCTGGTCTGTACTTGAAAGCTGGATTGAAAAGTATCGGCATAACGTTTTTGATGACGGACTCGCAAGTCCCTCAGGAGAGGTTTCTCGTGGTCGTCAACGACATGCTCGCTTCGGGCGACATCGCTGAACTCTTTCCCGACGATGAAGTCGAGAATATTGTGAATGCTTTGAGAAACGAAGTAATTTTGAGACGATAATCAAGCCATTTTCTTATCACACTTGTCCGATGAAAGATTTGGAGAAATTTTGAGTAATCGATCTGAAAAATTCGACGCCTCGAATTCACCCTCGATCAATACACTTTTTGGTCATTCGCATCCCCCCCTCCCAACTATTTTTCATCCCATCGAACGAGGAGCGATAGAAAAAGATTTTGCAATTTATCTAACAGGTGAAACAGAGCGGTATGTTCGACACAAAAGAGAATTGTTGGAAATTCTTTATCGATCGCGTGCAAAGATATCTTAAGTGTGTTCTATGCTTCTCACCGGTCGGGGCGACACTCAGAAAGAGAGCTCGACAATTTCCAGCTTTGGTGAATTGTACGTCGATAAATTGGTTCCAGGATTGGCCCCAGGACGCTCTGGAATCTGTCTCTACTCGATTTCTCGAGGTAAAACTTTCGTGAAATCTATTTTACCCATTCTATCGAAAGTAACGGAATTACGGGAGAGATTTATACGCGTCATGAATTTATAAAAAATGGAAGAGCCAAGGCGCGCGGAGGTTTTTTCTAGTGAAACTTTAAATCTTTGCACTTTCAAACTATAAAATGAAAAGTTCTCTCTCGAGCTGCGCATCGGGGGAGGATCATTGAACAAAACCGACCTTCGTCACGATCCAATCGAGCCTTTTTATTCATCGATCGAATCATTCCCCGTCGACAGGGGCTCGAGGAACTGCCAAAAAAATACCGTCCATCGGTATCCTTGTTCATGTCCTTCGTCCACACGATTGTCAACGAAACGTCCAAAATTTATCTGCAGAACGAAAAACGTTACAATTACACTACGCCCAAGTCGTTCCTCGAGCAGATCGCTCTCTACTCGAAACTTTTGGCTGAAAAAACTTACGATCTCAAATCGACGATCGTAAGATTGGAGACGGGTTTGACGAAGCTGGCATCTTGCGCAGGACAGGTTCGCCTTTGAATTTATTTAAAAAACGTCTATTTTCCTACGAAATTAATCCTTTCCCGAACACAATTCGACGCTAAGCAGCCGAAAAGAGTTCAATAAATAACAAAACGAACGTAAATAATCGGCTTGAAGGCTCCTTTCATTCGCGTCTTCTTGTTAGGTCGACAACCTCCAAGCGGTATTGGCAGTCCAGGAAGTCGACTTGAAGAAAAAGAATGAGGTTGCCGACAAAATCTTGACCGAAGTAAGAGCGGAGAATACTAAAGCCGAAGTTGAGAAGGCGACAGGTAAGTGGGAAAAGTCTTATTACACCGAGTCCAACCTCGTGAACTAAAATGCTATCGTGGGGAAACGACTTATTGTCTAAACTTTACGAGTCTCGAGTTAAGTGTCGCAGTATTGTATGCAAACTTGATCCCCGGCTGTGTATATTGTATATATACATTCATAAGTTGTTTCTATTGTTTTTAATCATATTTAAAGCATCCGAGGAGGAAGCAAAAGTTGCCGAGATAAAGGAGCGAATCACGGAAAGACAGAAACGGTGCGACGAAGATTTGGCGAAAGCCGAGCCAGCCGTGCGTCAAGCCGAAGCTGCTTTGAACACCTTGAATAAGGTTTCAACATTTTCCTCAATATGCTTATACGTAAAGGACATTCCGTGTCGGATTTATTTTCGAAAAATTCATTTCCTAAAAACGTAGAGTGTTTTTAAAGACAAGCGATCGATGAGAGCTTCGTTCATCCTCTTCGAATTATCGCACTGTTAACGGACTAATTTTTCAAACGAAAAATTACGCTTGGAGAACAAATAATGAGCGGAATTAACTTCACAAAAGTCTGAAAGTTTTACGATTTTACCTCGTTCAAGCTCAAAAACGTTGAAACCGATTGAATACGTTTTTACCGTTGACAACAACGAACGAAGACGCCGTAGATTTGTCGGCAAATTGAAGAACTTTAGTTACAACTCGGGAACGAGTTTTGAAGCGTGATTGCAACAAACACCTGCTCCCTCGACGATAATGCCGTCCCCTCTCTCTCTCTCTCTTTCTTCCGCTTTCTCTACCACGCTGCTGCCTCATTTTTTGTCCGACGGTTTGGAAACTCTTATTTTTATTTTTGTCCGTGTGTTCACTTTGCATTTTTTTCACCTGCGACATAGAACAATCTTACGGAACTTAAGTCATTCGGTACTCCGCCGGACGCAGTTGCGAAGGTTGCCGAAGCTGTGCTCGTTCTATTTTCACCGAAAGGCGGCAAAGTGCCTAAGGATCGAAGCTGGAAAGCGTGCAAAGTCATGATGGGCGGTGCCGATGCATTTTTATCGTCGTTGCGCAATTACGATAAGGAAAATATTCATCCCGACGTCGTAAAGGCTATACAGCCTTATATAAACGATAAAGGTCAGTCGCGGAAGCTTTTCGTGCATAATATTCCGTTACGAAGTATAGAAACAGGCGAATATAGAGAAATAGAAAAACATCAAAGCCCAACCGTTAACAGGATTTTTAAAAGCGTTCGCAAATAAACTCCGTACCCCCATTTCCGTAATGACCTTCTTTTTATATAACGTCTTATCCGTTAGTAATAACGCGGACGTTAATTTATAGCAGTGCTTTTTCTCGATAAGTGTGTGTGTGTTAAAAGAGCTTATCGCAAAGAGCTTAAGCTTACTGAATGTTGAGAAAACTTTGTCGTTGCGAATTTTCACCGAACAAACGAAAATCAACATCATTTTCTCGGCTTCATTCCATTTTTTTAAGGTGCACTTCATGCACGAAACAATTTTCTTAAGAAATTCTTGAAATTTAGACAGAGTTTATATGATTAGACGACTGACGCGCGTATCAAATTTTAAAGTGTTCGTCTTATTGGTTATTGAGATAAACGCGTGTTTAAATATGAAGAAAAATATGCAAGGGACTGTGCGTAAAAAATCGTTCATCTTTCCATATTACGAATGAACGCTTATATTACGAAGTTTATGAAAAACGTACACAGTAACAATGAAGTCTATAACGAAGGTTTGCTCGTGTTTGCACATTTGCTTATTTCGTTGTTTGTCTTTGTATTAATACTTATTTCTTTATCCAATTTCCGTTGTGTGTTGCCTTGGTCGGTGATGGATCCCCGATTAATTAAAGGCTTTTAATTTCATTCGCGAAAAGATAAGTTGAAAAAATGTATTTAAAGTTTTGAATTGATAAATCTGACATTAGTTTAAAGTGATTATGTCTTTAATTAGGGAGTAAAAATCGATCCACGATCAGACACCCATAAAATACGATCCTTCGGGAATGATCTACCTTAACAGACGACGAAAAAATGTTCGCCGAGCAGAATCGATTCGGCTGAAGGACAAAGCATAAGGAATCCAACTGCATTTTGAAGCTTTTGAATCCACTACGCTTTCGTCCAACTGCAGGGAATTTCGTTAAGGACGGAAGCGGTATTATTTAGAGAAATATGCATGAAATAATGTCTTTGGCAACTCCGAAATAAATCAACATGTTTCTCTAAATAATACAAGACTGGTAGTTTCCTGTGCGGTGAATAGTATAAATATTTGGTGCTCTTGAGCAGGATGAGAGCGTCACATTGATCGAAATTCCGTTTTCCCTCTGCTCGCGGCAGATTTCGAGCCTGACTTCATTTATTCCAAGTCGCAAGCTGCCGCAGGTCTCTGCAGCTGGGTCAAGAACATCATGGTTTTTCACTACATCAACGAGAACGTGAAACCACTCAGAGCTGCGCTGACACAAGCAAACGCCGAGCTCAAAGCAGCCCTGGATAAATTGGCCTCTCTTCAAGCTCGTTTGACTGTAAGATTACCATCCCACCAAACTTTACGTTTAATTTGAACGAGCCGGCGTCCGCAACAACTTCCGCCTCCCCTGCGACCGCATATTCAAGCCGAGTTATTTATCAGGAACTGCAAAAAGTCCTTGAAGTTCTCAGCGAAAAGATGAACGTTGCTCTCGCCGAAAAGCAAAAGTGCCAGGACGAATGGGACTCGACCGCGATGACCATCGATCTCGCTAATCGACTGGTCAACGGACTTGGCTCCGAGAAAATTCGCTGGGCTGAGACCGTTCAAGTGTGAGTTTACAAAAATCCAAAAAACTCTTCCCTAATTTTTACTCCGTCAACAACTGTATATAAACCAATTTTCCCAGCAAACTCCCTCAAACTCCGTCTTGATGAAGCGAACGAATCGAGCCCCTTTGACGAGAAAATTATTATTCAAAGTTCAATCTCTTTGAGTTTCATTCGCTCTCAGATTCTTCGAGTCGTTTTCGCTCGTAAAATGAGAAAAAATAAATAAAAAAAAACGTCGTTTTACCGAACCGCAGGCTGAGCCAGTCCGGCGAAACGATCCCCGGCGACGTGCTCCTCGTAACCGCTTTCGTGTCGTACGTCGGTTGTTTCACTCGAAAATATCGTTTGGATTTGATGAACGTCCATTGGATACCGTTTTTGAATAACCTGAAGGTTCCGATACCTCGAACACCGGACCTGGATCCGTTATCACTGTTGACCGACGACGCGCAAATAGCTCAATGGAACAATGACGGTACCGGATTAACTAGACTCGCCTGACAACGTTGATCACATTATCGCGCACGCGTTATAATTGCGCCACAATAAAGGACAAAGTTTAATGAATTGCTTGGAAATCAGGGCTGCCGAGCGACCGGATGTCCTCGGAGAATGCAACGATCCTGACCAACTCGTCCCGGTGGCCTCTCATGATCGATCCTCAGCTCCAGGGAATAAAATGGATAAAAGTTAAATACGGAATGGAATTAAAGGTGATGAGACTGACGCAGCGCAATTATCTCGATCGCATTGAATTCGCGATCTCTAACGGACAAGTGGTTCTATTGGAAAATATAATGGAGAGCGTCGACGCTGTCCTCGATCCTATTTTGGGCAGAGTCCTCGTGAAGAAAGGACGGTCAGTAGTTGATGTTGCGCGTTAAGATAATCATCGATTTTCCTAAATTTGTTTTTGCTTCGAAATGCTCGAGAGTCCGAGGGCCTGACGAGCTTTGGAACGATCGATCGGAATGCCCCGGACGGGAGAAAAGATTTTCAGGCTTTCAACGTGAGACGATCCTTCGACAGAATATGCGTCGAGAAGTGAAAAACTCCACCGCGGCATTCCGAGCTTGCTCCCGCTCGACCCAGCGATCTTCGCTCCCCTTTCTGTCCGCCCTATCAACCGCACACGCTCCTCATTAATGAGCAGCTTTTCGTCGATCCTGTTCACGCAAAATGACGAGATCTTATAACCCGCGCGCAGTGCAATTAAGCTCGGCGACAAGGAGATCGACTTCAACCCACGCTTCCGTTTGATACTGCAAACCAAATTGGCGAATCCTCATTATAAGCCGGAGATGCAAGCGCAAACGACACTTATTAATTTCACGGTCACGAAGGACGGCCTGGAGGATCAGCTATTGGGCGATGTCGTCAAAGCCGAACGCCCCGATTTGGAGTCGACCAAAGCCGAGCTCACCAAGCAACAAAACACCTTCAAAATCACCCTGAAGACCCTCGAAGATGATCTTCTCCACAGGTCTCCATTTACCAACTAAAATAACTCGATGAATCGACGAAATCGAGGACGAGACGACAAAAATGTTGGATACCGTGAAACGATGGCGAATCAAGCCCGATCTTTTTCCAGGTTATCGTCCGCTGGACCGAACGTCCTGAGCGACGTCGCTCTCGTCGTCAATCTCGAAACAACGAAGAAAACCGCCGCCGAAATTGGGGTCAAAGTGGTCGAAGCGAAAATAACAGCCGCGAAAATAGACGAGGCTCGCGAACTGTACCGACCCGCGGCATCGCGAGCCAGTTTATTGTACTTCATTCTCAACGATTTGAACAAGATAAACATGCTTTATCAATTTTCGTTGAAGGCCTTCAGCGCGGTTTTCCAAAACGCAATAAAGTTCGCCGAGCCCTCCGAAAACGTGAAAAAACGAGTGGCCAATCTCATAGACAGCATCACTTATCTCGTCTTCGTTTACACGAGTCGCGGCCTCTTCGAGAGCGACAAGCTCATATTTCTGTGTCAATTGGCCATACAGGTAAAGCCTCGTGTCAAAAAAAAATGGTAAATTCTTCAAAATTATTTATCGCTCATCGTTTACCAACCATTTTCCCCGCAGATATTGTTACACATGAACGAAATATCCGTTGACGAACTGGATTTTCTTCTGCGATATCCGTACACTCCGAACCTCGTTAGCCCGGTTGATTTTCTGAACAACACCGGATGGGGTGGCATCAAGTACTTGAGCGGTACCGACGAATTTCGAAACCTGGACAAGGACATCGAGGGCGCTGCGAAGAGGTGGAAAAAGTTCGTCGAGTGCGAGACACCGGAGAAGGAGAAATTCCCTCAGGAATGGAAAAACAAATCGCCGTTGCAGAGATTGTGCATGATGCGATGCCTGCGACCCGATCGAATGACTTACGCGATCCGGTAATCGCGTCCTCGCTCATTCCTCAAACTCAATCATCGTTAGAGTATTCAACGGTGTGTTTTGTAGCTCGATGAAATTCAAGTTGAACCAACTTTTAATTCTCCTCCCAAAGGAACTTCGTCGAAGAAAAATTAGGTCAAAAATTCACCGAATCGAGATCGCCGCCTTTCGAAAAATCCTACGAAGAAACGAGCTCCGTTACTCCCGTCTTTTTCATCCTATCTCCTGGTGTCGATCCCTTAAAAGTACGAAAACTTGAAACGTTCTCGATACAAGTTCCTCCGCAGGGCCAACCGTTTTATCTTCATTCTCTTCATCTCCTTTTTCCCCTTATATCCTTCGTCATGCCCGATTTTTTATCTTCCACTTTCCGTGCTCTTTATCTCTTTAGTTTTATCTTGTGCACTGAAAGAATCATAGTTCCTTTAAAAAGCTCGAGGAGCCATAAAAATCAAGGGACGAGACGAAATTTCGAAGATTTTCAGTCGACGACTCGATGCAAATATTCACAATGAAGGAATAAACTTTTTTGTTTACTGTAACAAGTTTTCATAACTGCCGAGTTATGAAAATAGTTGGAGCATGAACGTAAAAAATGCGTGATAAAAGCAGAATTTATCGTACACTTCATTATTTTATTTTCATTTACTTTTTTTTCATTCCCAACAAATTTAGAGCACGAGGAATGCCCTTCGTTCAATAAAAATTTCAATATTTATTCCCTCCTTTGTAGAAGCTCGCAAAACTTTTATCGAGCGTAACAATAAAAAAGAAACGGAGACGCAGCCCCGAAAGCGCTTTACGAGCCTTGAAAGTGGACTTATAAATAATCTTTATACTCGTCTCCACGATCGAGTGTTCGAGGCTAACTTCAATCGTGAATTTTCGAACGTCAAATTTACTTGTCACTTTTACCACCCACCGGATATCCGTTCACTCACGCCCTCGGTTAAATTTTCCCTCGGAATTCTATCGAATACCCTTCAGATTGAATTCAGCCTGAATAAAATAATTGGTGCATGAAAACAGGATGTTGAGAAACTGGGAAAACGATTGGGCTTCACTTTCGACGGTCGTAATTTCCACAACGTGTCTCTCGGTCAAGGGCAAGAGCCCGTGGCTGAAGAATCAATGGAGCTCGCAGCCTCGAGCGGTCACTGGGTCATACTTCAGAACGTCCATCTGGTGAAGAATTGGCTGCCAAGTATGGAAAAGAAGATGGAACAATTGACGGAAAATCCACATCCGGATTATCGTCTGTACATAAGCGCGGAAGCGAGCCCGGATCCCCACGAGTCAATAATACCCCAAGCAAGTATTTTTCCGAAAAAATCATTTTCCCTTCTTCCTCCCTTTTCCAAAGGTTCCTCGCCAGCCACAAAAATTCGATAAATTGAATATTAATGCGATTACGTGCACGCTCATCGAGCAATAAATTCTTCCATCAGGGCATACTGGAATCCGCCATAAAAATAACCAACGAGCCACCGACCGGCATGCACGCGAATATTCACAAAGCTTTGGACAACTTTAATCAGGAAATTCTCGACTCGTGCAGCAAAGAATCGGAATTCAAAGGAATTCTCTTCGCGCTGTGCTACTATCACGCTGTCGTCGCTGAGAGACGGAAATTCGGGGCTCAGGGATGGAACAGAGTTAATATTACAACAATATGAATTACCAAGCCTCGAGCCAACTTTCCGTGATGAAAAACTCCGATTGTCACGCTCGAATAATCTCGTTTGCGATCAATCGGTTTATCTTTCTCAAGGAATGACGTTTCATCGAGTTCCCGACGAGCCTCAGCCCCGTTTCCTCACAATTCTCCCACTCTCTTTTCCAGTCTTATCCCTTCAACGTTGGCGATCTGACGATAAGCGTATCCGTTCTTTTGAATTATCTCGAAAACAACACCAAAGTGCCATGGGAGGATCTGCGCTATTTGTTCGGCGAGATAATGTACGGCGGTCACATAACCGACGACTGGGATCGTCGCTTGTGCCGAACTTATCTGCTCGAATACCTCCAGGCCGAACTCATCGAGGGAGATCATTATTTAGCACCGGGCTTCTTGGCACCTCCGAACAGCGATTATCAATCTTATCACAAGTACGTCGATGATTATTTGCCCTCGGAGAGCCCGATCCTTTACGGACTACACCCGAACGCTGAAATTGGTAAGGAGAAACGATCGGTCAGAGATCGCGAGCTATTTTCCCTCGTTAATTCAACCTTCGATTATCCTCCCTCGCACGTCCTCCCCTCCGAAGGTTTCCTCACGACGACCTCGGAGAATTTGTTCAAAGTTTTACTCGAAATGCAGCCGAGAGACGCCGCTGAAACTTCCGGAGCTGGACTCTCCAGAGAAGAAAAAGTCAAAGGACTCATCGAAGATCTCCTCGATAAGCTGCCAGAGGAATTCAACATCCCGGAACTCATGAGCAGAGTGAGACTTTCGAACGATTTTTTCACGAACGAGCCGTCGCCTGTGGACACTCGAGGAGGTCACGCCGTGTGGCAGCCGGATTTTTTGGGGCCTCTCGCGACTTTCTTGCGGCAAGGAAAAAAACTCGGATTTTTGAAATTTCGAGAGTTTATTTATGGGTATTTTAACTCTGATATCTCGGGAGGATTCGGTCTCCACGATTCCAGGGATTGGTTGATCTGAGATCACAAAAGCACAGAGCGTTTCGATTTGTAAAGCAGTGGCTGGCGCCTGAACTAAAATCATTCAGAAATATTCAAAATTTTAGGACTTTCGTGCGTTTAAACACAAAATTCCAATTCTCAATAATGCTTCAAAGCGCGAAAGTCCTCTAATTTTAAGCCCGGATCAACCAAAAGTCTGTTTTTTTTCCTCGCCGCAAAAAATCGCGAAG
Source organism: Venturia canescens (assembly GCF_019457755.1). Lineage (NCBI taxonomy): Eukaryota > Metazoa > Arthropoda > Insecta > Hymenoptera > Ichneumonidae > Venturia > Venturia canescens. The sequence continues at coordinate 7,127,464 of NC_057427.1, read as the reverse complement.
AAACCCCAAAAAATGTGGCTGCCACGCGAGGTGAGCCCCTTAACGACTTTTATTTATGCCTCGAAGCAAAAAATGATGGATCAATTATTCATTTTTTCTCCCAAGGTTGATGATCTAACGCCTTTCGTTATCGTCGCGTTTCAAGAATGCGAAAGAATGAACATTCTGTGCGGCGAGCTCAAACGATCGCTTCACGAATTGGATCTCGGAATGAGGGTGAGAAAACGATAAATCATAGAAAAAAACCTATTCGCGAATTTGAGAATCGATTTGCGATGAAAAATTGACAATCTCAATTTCCGCACATTGGACGTAAACGGAATAATTGAAGGGGAAATCCTCATGAAAACTGGATTACAGGGCGAGCTAACAATCAACGCAGACATGGAGGAACTACAGAATTATTTATTCATGGATTCGGTGCCGCCCACGTGGACGAAGCGAGCCTACCCTTCGATTCTCGGGCTGACCAGTTGGTTCGCCGATATGATAAATCGTATCGGTGAACTGTCCAATTGGACGACAGATTTCAACGTGAGTTGACGCGTGTCACGGTGCGCGTTTCCCGCAAAACATTCCTGGAGAGAAACGAATGAGCGATGAAAGCCCACGCTGGAGTCGACACCTCCAAACGAATTTTTTCATTTCGATGCTTTCCTTCTCCGCAGCTTCCGTCGTCCGTTTGGCTCGCTGGATTTTTCAATCCCCAGTCGTTCTTGACCGCGATAATGCAACAAACCGCTCGTAGAAACGAATGGCCGTTGGACAAAATGTGCTTACACTGCGACGTCACGAAAAAACAAAAAGAAGATTTCAAGTGAGTTCTCTAATAAATTCACGTCAAAAGTCCACTGCTTCGAGTCAAAATTGTCCCGAATCTCCAAACTCAGTGGAATCTTACTCAAAACTTTATATCTCTTTTAAGACAAAGTATTTCGAAAGATGAAATCAAAGGAATATTGTGAACCACCTGAAAAATACTGGTATCGCAACTCTTTGGGTCAGCAATTTTTGTTTTCGGGACTTTTTGAACAATTTTTAAAAACCAGGCAAATTACTATAAAATTTTTCTTTAAAAAAAAACACGAAATTTCTATTGCGTCGAGTTTTCGATCAAATTTACCTCGCACATTGAGTTTTTATTAGCAGATTTTATATATTTATACAGAAAAGTGCGACTCGTCGCGATGATATCTTGGTATGCATCATGCGCCACGTTATTCTTAAGATTATTACGTAATTATTGGACATTCTCTAACAGTGGTAATGTTTGAAAAAATAATAGACAATATAGACGAAAAATAAATATATATTTCTAAGTAATTATATAATAACTTAACACAATGTATCTGCAACTGGGGAAGTTTCCAATGCTTGGCTGTCGTGTCATCCCAAATGGAATTGAGGAATGTTCGAGTGGTCTCAGTCCTTGGAACATGAGAACCAATGAGTTGTGTGTGTTGAAAAATGTTGTCATTACGTTAGCGAATATATTTTGCTGCTACAAAAATGTTCCAGCGATGGTTGGCACGTACGAAGTTCTTAAAATTCTGAAAATTCATGCTGAAGTTTTTTTGGAGTCGCTCTGCAACACAAGGAAAAAATGAAACATGAAAAATGGTTAGGTTTAGAATTCCGACGATCTTATGCGTCCGAATTAATCAATTGAATAACTCAATTCAATTTAATTTTCTGTATGAGCACGTTTTTTTTTCAAATATTGAGAATTTTCAAAATTCCCTCTCGTTTGAGCTACAAAAAATGTATTAATCTCGTTCACAGCGCCCCACCGCGAGAAGGAGCCTTCGTGAATAGCTTGTACATGGAAGGAGCTCGTTGGGACTCGACATTGGGTGCAATTACGGATTCCCGGTTGAAGGAGCTTTTCCCACAAATGCCGGTTATTTATATCAGGGCGATAACCCAGGACAAACAGGAAATGAAAAACATGTACGAGTGCCCGGTTTATAAAACAAGATCTCGAGGTCCGACTTACGTTTGGACCTTTAATTTGAAGAGCAAAGACAAACCAACAAAATGGACTCTTGCCGGAGTTGCTATAATGCTACAAATTTAAGATATTCCTTAATAAACGTCATTTTTGTCCATGACATTGTGAGAGAAATGTTTTCAAACTTAAATCTAACCGTAGTTGCTAAGGTAGTTTGGATTCGAAGTAAAGTTTAAATTTAAAAACCCACACACACTTGGTTTCGAACGATTTTTTACAACGCGCCAGTTCTCCCCTTAAAGCGTCGATTGAGGTCGATGGCACAGTGGTTCATTGAACGTGCACTAGCGGGTCGAGTGGGTGGCGCATGCGGACCGAGCAATACAAACAAAAATGTAATTTCCCTCGAATTCATACGAACTCGTGTTTCATGAAGTGCTCCAAAAATGGACTTTATCACAGAAACCGAATGACTTTTTGACACGATTTTTCATCGCTGACCATGTAAATAATCGTCACTATGGAACATTTTGTATCGATGTTAGCATCGTTTTTGGACTAATATTTGGAAATTTGAAAGAAAATCTTAAATTTCTGGCACAATATAAAACTGCTGCTTCGTTATTAATAAAAAAAAATTAATGGAACGAATAGTGACGTACATCATTTTCAAAAATCTAAGCTAACGTCCTGTTGCTTGAGCTTAGCTGCTTTTCTCGAATCCTCCAAGCCCCGAAGGAACTCTTGAAACAAATGTAACGATTTGTTCAAACTGGTTTTCTTGTAGTCCTTAATTCTCTTGGTCGCAAGTGAATGTTCTCCTTGGACTGCTTTGTCTTTAGCATCGAATGTATTTATCTCGTCGATGAGTACACTTATCGTCGGCACTGTCATCGGATCAAACTTCTCGATCGTTTTTGGATTCAAAGGAATACAAACTTTGCCGGTTTGTGGATGCACGCAGAACGGAGATTTCAACAAGTGATTCATGCCTTTGCTCACGTGAATATCCAGACGAGGATAAGTGTATTGAAGCATTATTTCTTCCAGGAAATGACGATATGATCGCCACTTCTTCAATCCCTAAAAAAATAAGTTTTTTTTTTCAGGAATCAAAATGTTGATCCTCTTCAGCCAATCCTCTTCGACTCATTCATTCGAATTCGATTTCTTGACTCACCGACTGCATTTGATTGGTATAATATTTCGTAAAAGCATCCCATCTGTCGACACTTTTAGAGTACTTATCAAATAGATTCTTCACTTCGGATTTGACCTCTTCGTCTGGCAGTAATTCGAGAAATTTGGCTACTGCCTCATCTGTTCCAAGTATGTCTTGTTCCTCGATGCACATTGTGACGAATCGTGGTTTTATCAATTCGATAGCTCTTCTAAGGAAATGAGAAATCATACTAAGTTCGTTCAGATTCAACAATTTAATGGGAGCAAGGATGAGATTGACCAAAAAAATTTTTCCGTTAAAGTCAACGATTCTTGCTGTTAAGTGTTAATAGCTTCGAAAACGGACTCTCTTTGAGAATGGAGCAAAAAATTCATTGTCGGTTGCTTAATCGATACCTTATGGAGTGATGAACTTTGTCTCCGAATAGATTTATTTTCTTAGCCATAAAATCACCGCCTGACAGTATCTGCAAATATTCTGCAACTGCAGTTCGAGCAGCCACTTCTAAACTCCTTGCTCGATCGTCACAAACCCAACCGTGAATACCTCTCCGACCAGAAAATACCCAAAGAATATGGTTGTATCCAAAATCCTCTGGAGCAATAATGCAAAAAAGTTAAATACTTATCTATTGGTCTAATCATTTTCATTGGTATCAGAAAGGTATCGAGGATCAATCTTCGCAGAATACCTCGTAATGCAGCATCCAAGATTTTACAGGCGATGACCATGAATTTCCAACATTTTTTGCAAATCTCTGCACCCGAACAACAATTTCTGACCTCGTCGTAATCCGTCATGTCTATGTCAAAAACAAGCTCTCGCTCAATGGGCTGGAACTTTATAGCCTTTTTTTCTTCCTTAGGGCTGAATAATAAAAAATAGAAAACAATGATACGTACTCCTCGCATTAATATTTTCATCCGTTATGTTATGCATCTAATAATTTGAGTTCTATGTTAAAAAAAAAATCCATTTACTTAAAATATCTATATTCTAGTACAAAATGTAAATGAGGTATATTTTAAAATCCGTAGAAAAGTTTCGATTATGGTGAGAATTATAAGATTGAATATTTTATGTTCTCAGATGTTATGTGAAAATGCTCAAGTATTCAAAGTTTTTAATGACATTCGTTTTGAAAAATAAGTTTAATAGATATTGATGGAATTAAAAGAAAAAACTTACCTAATATTGTAAACGGCACCAATATCGATTTTGAACGGGACGAGTCTTTTAATTTCCGCTTCCATGTGTTTGAGATCCCTGAACGATTGGAATCGTAAATAAACATCTTCTTGAAGTGTGAACGAAAACTCCCTCCGTGAAAAAGTTTCCTCTGCAATGATGAAAAAGAAAAATTTATGGGTGGAATTTTGTAAAAAGATGAGCTACTAAATTTTTATAGAAATATTCGAAAAGTCACTGACGTTTGCCATAGCTGAGCCAGCGATAATAATCTTGAAATGGGAATAAACGAGCGTAATAAACCGGTAGAAGATCGCCCAAGATGTCCATTGTTGTGCTTTTTGGCGCCTTTTTTTATTTGTTAATAGGAAATTGAAGAACGTTGAAAATCGATTTTGACGTTAATTCGTGTCGATTGTCGCGAATCGAGAATTATTTTCAAAAAATTATTCCTCTTGTGAGCAATCCAAGCTCAACACACTCACGAGAAACGTAACAATTTTTTAAATGTTTATTTCGCGAACGAAGCCCGACAATCGAACAAAATAATCCCGGGCAGTGAGCAGAAACGACGAAATCTTGGCAAGATAAACACTCCATTGAAATTTCTGTCGATAAATTTTTAATGATGACTGTCGCCACAAGATGACGGTAGCGATCAAAGGACAAATAGAACGGCTTCCACTTTACTTACAATTAATCTGCTCGAAATGAAATCTGTCTAAATAAAATCGAACGAAAAACGTTTCCTTTACTTTTTAAACTCAAAACATTCATTTGAGCACACTAAATTCTCTCCATAGCATATTATCCCATGAAACTATCTTTTATTTTCTGAACTTTTCTCGCTGTTCATGCAGGGACGAATATCTGTTCGTTCAATCTATGAAAACAGAACTTATCGACGGAGTTTTAAAATAGGTAGGCTCACCAATGTATACAAAAGAGTTGATTATCAAGAAGTATATCATTGTAGATCACCGACTGAACTCTACTGATACTAAACGCGCGCGCTGCGTTCCGAGAGAGAGTCTGAGTAGCCACAGTTGTCTCTGTTCCTACATTCCACCAAAAAAAAACTGACAGCCTTCATCACGTCTTGATTTTTCGAGAAAAATAACAGTTACACCTTGTTCTCTAATAAAATAAGAACAGCGTATAACTCACATTTTCTTCGAAATATCAAACTACTCGGAATAAACTGTGTAACAGTATTTTTATCGACCGAACAACTGATAGATCTTTTCAATGGGAGTGCGCGTTCCAGTATTATTATACAGTTCAGTGTTGTAGTAGAGGATTAGTAACCATACGTGCAAAGTGCTGTACAACGATATCGTAGATTCAGAACATTATTGAAATCGATAATCAAGAACTTTAAGCTCCGAATTAAGGGAAACGCCTGTCTGGAATAGACGGTTGCACGATGGTTTCTCTTTTGAAAACTTCTGTACACTTCAGTAGCACAAAGGTAACGAGACACATGAATAAAGACGTTGAAATACATGCATACACGTGTACAAGATTGGCTGCGAATTAAGTGACAATTCGAATACCCAAATGGCCCACTTTGAAACACAATCAAGTTACATAATTTTGCTAAGTCATTACTTTTTTTTTAACTTATAATATTGATGGGAAAAATCCAAGACGCTTTGGCCCCAATTTGGAGCCATTCTAATGTACATATTTACTGTCAATCGTGGCCGAACGATTAGTCGACCGAAATGTGAAATAAAAAAATTGCAAAATCCACCTTTCCATGTGAAACAAAAAATTTTTTGTTCATAATTTGTGTCTTTCGAAAATTTTGTGCATTAATGGAAACTTTTCTACGCGAACCTTGACTGACGCTCGTTCATTAATCCTTCGACGCCATTGGTCGAACAGGCAAAGTAGAGCGGAACTTCGAACAGGTTTCGAGAATTCCAAGTCGAAAATCGTCGAACCCGAAATTTCGTATATGTGACCTGATTTTCGTAATTGATTTTAATCTCGTCTTCATAATATCCCTCGACATAACAAATGTTGCTAACTATTGTATTTTGATTTTTTGTTTGTCAAGCTCAATGGAAGATTACGCGGATCGAGGATTTGTGTCACCCAGAGACGTTCCAGGTGTTATTCCCGTAATTATTCCTTATGAAAAAAGAACCAAAAAAAAAATAAGAAAATATAAAAAGCTTGAAAAAATATTTTTTAAAAATATTTTTGTTTCATTGCAGAGTCAACACTGCAGTTTCTCAAGATTCGGACGATTACGACTACATTCAAAAAAGCCGTTTGCCAACGATGCACTTTCAAGCCTCCTTGCCACGTTTGCCAATACCGAAACTCGAAGATTCCTGCAAAAAGTATCTCAGAGCTCAGCAGCCAATTTTATCGGACGAAGAATGGAAAGAAACGTCGAAAAAAATGCAAGAATTTCTCAGCAGCGATGGACCGCAATTGCAAAAGAAATTAGTCGACCACGATTCGAGAAACAAACACACGAGCTACGTCAGCGAACCTTGGTTCCACATGTACCTTAAAGATCGAAAACCCGTACCAATCAATTACAATCCCATGTTGGTTTACGATCAAGAAATCGATCCTCGCTACAACGACCAACTCGTGAGAGCCACCAACCTCGTCGTGTCCTCAGCCAGATTCATGAAGTCTCTGAGAGACAGAGTTTTAGAGCCTGAACTTTATCACATGAATCCCAAAAAATCGGACACTGAATTCTTTCGGAATTTCACGAGGATTTTACCTCCCAGCATCTCATGGTACGGAGCATACCTTCTGAAGGTAATTCGAGTTTTCACTGAGTTTTAATACTTATCAAGAACAATAGTTACAAGAATTTTGCTGAAAATTCAAATGATTCAACAGCACAGGAATGAGTGCTACGTTATTTGATTTCTTTGAATTCCTTCGAGTGCTTTTTCTCTCCAGGTTTTCCCCTTGGACATGTCTCAGTATCCAAATCTTTTTGGGACTGCGAGAATCCCAGAAATAGGAAAAGACAGATTGCTGAATAATCCTAAGCCTCGTCACATAGTTGTCATGCGAAAAGGTCACTTTTATTCGGTGGACATTTTAAACGAAAATGAAAAAGTTCGACCGGCAAGAGAAATAGCAACGAGTTTGAAAGCCGTTTTATCAGATGAGAGATCAGCCAACGCCTGTCCAATCGGTTCCTTGACAACGTTGGATCGTGACGAGTGGGCAAAAAATCGCCGCGAATTATCGACGCTTGGAAACAAGAAAATTTTCGATAAAATCGACTCCGCAGCGTTTGTACTGATACTCGATGACGAAATCGTCAACGACGATTATCATCGAATATTGAGAACGTATTTGCATGCCGACGGCACCAACAGATGGTTTGACAAATCTTTCTCGTTGATTGTCACGAAGGACGGCGTCGCTGGAATCAATTTCGAACACTCTTGGGGCGATGGGGTTGCTGTTTTACGATATTTCCAGGTGCACCATCGATTCACGTTCTTCAAAGTTTTATTCGAATCAGACATTCGATAAATTGGAAAATTTTTCTTCCTTTTTACCAAAAAACAAAAGAGAAACAATTTATTTGGGGACTGAAAAACTGGATCGACTAAACTGGGGGGAGAAAGAACTGAAAACCATTTTCTGAGCTGTTCCAGCAATTTGGGAAAATTTTTTAACTTTTTTTTCTCGTTCCAGGATATAAAGAAGGACGTAGAAAAAAAGGCGCGACTGCATCCGGACGAGATAGCGACTCTCCCAGTAGATTCCTCCACAATAACAAAACTTGATTTCACGGTTGATTCTGCAATGAAAAAAACTGTTGACGAAGCGATCGATCGATACAAAAAATGGACGGATCGGCTGTGCGTGGATTACCTGATATACGATGGTTTCGGAAAAAAAGAGTGTAAAGAAATCGGCGTGAGTCCAGACGCTGTAATGCAAGTTGCTTTTCAATTGGCACTTTATAAATTGGAGGCTCGTTCCGTAGCGACGTACGAGTCGTGCAGCACATCAGCGTTCAAACACGGTCGTACCGAGACTGTAAGGTCGTGCACCAATGAAACCAAGGCATTATGCTTAGCTATAATCGAGCAGGAAAAGTCGGGAGTTTCGATGGATCACTTGAAAAAATTAATGCTGGCTTGCAGCGAAGCTCATGGAAATCTTGTCAAGGAAGCTGCTATGGGTAATAATAAATATTCACAAATCACTCCTACGATAAGTAATTGAAAATAACAGATTTGAAGGAAAGTCACAAAATCTAATGAATTGTTTTCACTCTAAAAAATTCGTTTCATGGTCTTATCTCATTCGAATCATTTTTCTTTCACGTAAATTGTGAGCCACCTAGTAAAATATCTGCACTAAAGATAAATGTCTAGAAAAACTTCAACTCAACTAAAAGAAATCCATAAAATTTGAAACTCCTCAGGACTTTTTATTTATTCCGAAATATTGAATCTCTCAAAAATCATAAGGTGAAACAACCACGATGAAGAATAAATTGCAGAGGTTTCACAACATTTTAACATTCGCAACGTCGATCACGTTTTAGGTCAGGGATTCGATAGGCATTTGTTCGCACTGAAGGATTTATGGGACAAATCTAATAGCTCGGGAGGTTCCCTGCCAGCGATATTCAAGGATCCGGCTTACGCAAAACTCAATCACAATATATTGTCAACTTCGACGCTTTCGAGTCCTCAAGTGAGAGCCGGCGGTTTTGGCCCGGTCGTTGAAGACGGTTATGGAATCGGGTACGACAAATGACTAAAGACAAAAAGATTAAGGATTCGAACGCACTCCTAATCTCCTAATCATTAGTTCGCTCATTTCGTCACATTATTTTTCAGTTACGTGATCCAAAACCACCGACTGGGTTCGGTCGTTACGAGTTACAAGCCACATCGCCACGCGGAAGAATACGTGAAAAGTTTAAGCTCCGCGGTGAAAGATCTTCACGCCATTTTGAAGAGTTAATGATATCTAATGTTTTACGGTATACCACCGACGTATATACACATATATATATATATAATTAGATGCTTTTTTTATACATACAAATACTTTTTATAGTTCGTTTACGGACCTATTTACTAAAAAACAAATGTTAACGATGCGAGAGCCGGCCCTCGTGCATCAATTATTGGCTCCAGCTCAATATAATTCATGGGGAACCACAAAGACCGGCTTTCAAAAATAAACGGGAATTTTAAACCCTTTGAGAAATTATATTTTTTATAAGAGCCAAAAAAAGGAACATTTTTACGGTTGATGGAGAATCAATATTCTGTTATCTCTCTCTGTATACGTTTGGAATCGTCATGCAATATAGAAAACAAAATTGTTAATCAGTGCAATAAAATGACAATAAAACTTGGAGATCGAGAATAAATGATAATGGCATTATTTCAACTGACATACTTAACAAATAATAATTATCAGTGATTTATTGAAGATTGTGAACTCGAAAGGAAACTCGGCCTCCTCTGACGGGTTGTTTTTTGTTTTGTTCTATTTATATACACATTTTTGTTTCATTTCTTATATGTACTTAATATATATCGTATATATTTATATAAATAACGTAACGGATGTTTCGTTAATCGTGAAATATATATATTAATTCGTTAAATGAATTTTGGGCGCGTATATTTTGTGGCAATGAGGAACGCGCGGAATATTTATTGTTCCTATTGTTGGATCCTACCGTTTGAAACACTTGGAGCGCCTGTGGTTTTATCATTTTTTTGCTAATGTGAACCGCTTCAGCGGATTAATCGATCGCGCCTTTCATTAATCGCCCGAATTAACGTTAATTATTCTTTTGTTTTTTCCATTACTTTTTTACATGACGCACGGGCCGAACGCGATTTGAAGTTTTTTTTATTGTAAACGCTGTTACGAGAATGTGCTTAAGAGCTGTTGTTGCCCATTTTGGCCTTGGAAGTCTGAAACACAAATATTATGAACGTGATACTCAATATTTCTTTCGTTTCTTCTGTCTTATGGAAAATAATTCGGCGAGGAGCGGATGCTATTTTCTTACCATATAAATGCCAACGATAAGACCGAAGAGTCCAATAGCCGAACCAAAAATCTCGACGATTAAAATTTTCACGAAAAGTGCCGAATTCGCAGCGTCCGACAACGCCGCACCAGAACCAACGATTCCAACCGCTATGCCGCAAAATAAGTTTACCAGACCGACCGCTAAACCAGCTCCAAACATCAAATAGCCTGCCAACCAATTCTGATTCCTTATGATCTGCGATTCCATCGCCTTTTCCCATGTAAACTCTTCAAGCAAACCCGAAAGCACGATTGCTGTTATGAGACCGTAGATCGCTACAGCTTCACAGAATATAATTGATATGAGATTTTTCGTTTTGATCCTTGGAGCCTTCACACCTGCACCCACGATCGATACACCGGTCGTGTGAATTCCTCTGGAAATTTCATAGTTTAACATAAATTATTCCTTATGTCTTATCATTAATAATCTTTTCACTATTCTCTTCAACCTACTAATGTGTTGCTACCAAAGGTGTAAATTATAGGGAAATTGCTCAATTTCTGGACATTGAAAATCAAGGGACGCTTTCATGGAGGAAGAGTGTAAAAATTTTCACATGTGAAACAATAATTACGAAACTTTTCCAGGGATTTTTTGCCTTTGAATTAGCGAAGAAATATGTAAGAAAATGTTTATCACAATATGACAATAATTTTGACAGCTAGTTTCAGAGATACACAGATCTGGAAGTTGCTGGATTTTATATTCGAGTGCTCAAGTGCTGGCTACAGAGTTGATTTTGGATTGCAGATTAAATGAATATTATATTTGTACTTACAAGGCAGCCCCAGTCACGGAAAGTGCAACTGCGAGACCGATGCCCAGAGTGGCCCACATGTAGGGCGAAGTATGCTCTAAATACCTTAAATGTCAAATATTCTATTAATGTACAAGTCTAAAATATCAACCTAGCTTCAAATTGAAAATTTACTCACCATCCTAAGCTTATTCTTTCACCCTTCCCAGTGAATACATGGTACAAGACTGGAAAATGAATGAGGACAAAAAATATTACTTCATTGGGAGAACATTGATTGATCATTGAAATTTTTTGTGTCAAAAAGTTGAAGGAAAAAAGTCGAACGAAATACTGCGAATTTGGAATAGTTTTGAAATAAAATGACTCAATTATCGCGATTACCGAGGTATTTACTTGGAATATCCTTTTCTTTTACACTTCAAACAGGTGGAACCAAAAATCCTGAGATTCACTTTAGCAGTTGAGTGTGTATGGAGCAAACACGTAATTTTTCGACCATGATGAAAGGGTGATGTGAAGGAAAAACTTTGAGATGCAAAAATTTGCAAACATAAGACGAAATATAATGAATTTCAATGATAATTGTAAGATAAGAAATGTATTAACCTAGAACGGTGATCGTTGCGGTTGCAGTACCAGCGAACGTAGTTCCCAAGATGTACCTCATGATATGACTTATTTATAGTACAGTAGCGTCCTGAAGAAGAGGAAACTCGGAGGACTACCTCGATATCCTGAAAAGGGTTTATCTTAATATTCACGAACACACGCACACAAAACGCCCATCTCGACATGCCGATGAAACACATCGTTGATTATCGATTAACCGAAATTTCACTCTTACCGTTTTCGTCGAAGTCGTGAACGCAACGACACGCAACTTTTATTTTTTGCTCCTTCAATGTATCCAGAAAAAGCCTAGTTGAACACACAATTCACCTAATATTAACGAGATTTGGAAGAAGAAAAAGAGGATCGTTCACACCCGTAATGTTGTCATGTGACGAGCACAGGACGCAGACCAGCAGACACTCGGGATCAGGTGAAAAATATATCTTTCTCTAGCATTCGGCCATTGGCTAGAAACACAACGAATCATATTGGCTCCACCATCTTTGCGCGAGTACGCGCGAATGTTCGAATCCTCATTTACGCAACAAAGTTTGTAAATCATCTTTTCATACATTTTCGGAACGTTACCATTTTATAACACAATGAGGTTATGTATTGTTAAATTCTGAGGCCCAGTTCAGTCTGTTTTGTTTTTGTACCCCCTACTCCCCTCTTCGTTATATTGGTTATATTCCTTCCTCAACGAACTACAGTTAATCTCGCCGTATTTTTTTTTTTTTCAAAAGGAAAAGTTTCTAAATAAAAATCAACAAAACCAGATCGAAGAACTGTAGAGGGCGACGACTTTGAAAAATTTATAAGAAAAATTTTATAGAAAATATGAAAATGTCAAACTTTTTTTTCGTCTTTCCGAATCTTGAAAACACGACGAAGCACGTTAATAATAAAACTCAACTTTTTTAGTGATTATACAATCCACACATAAATTTCCAGAAAATACGTGAAAAAATATATACAGACGGTGCTGTACAAATAACCTGAAAAAGGAAGAAAAGCGACGTTCGACTCTCCGGAATTCTCTCATGCTAAGCACGAACACTTTACGGGTTCAAGTTGTCACGATTTAAACGATCGATTACAGCAGACGAACGTAATACGTTGAGTTCCCAAATACACATCATGAGACTCAAGTTTATTACGTAAGAGAAGAGCATCTAACGCACCCCCATAATCGTTCATTCAGTTTTTCGTTCTTCAAGAAAATAACCTTTCAATAATTGTTGTTGTTGTTTTATTATAATTTTGTTGTCGTAACATCGCATTTTTTTTCCAAATGAAAAATTGATTTAACGGATTTTCCTTCTCTTATTATCGTAAGCGGATGGAGCTTGTGTATTCAGTGGAATTTGATGAAGCCGATTAAACGCCATATGCGGCTCACGTGAAGTTCGACGCGGCAATAGTTGCGAAATATTGAGCAGCGAAAAATAAAAAGTAGAAAATATCGAAATCACCGCGTTCCGTTTGTTTGTTCCTTCTATTGGTATGCAAGGGAGCAGCACTAAATTTGTATCCCCGAAATGTTGAGGGGCCTGTAATGACTTATATATAAGAGCCCATGAAACGCTTACGAATGTTCAGTCGTTTTATTACATCGAGAACGTAAAAGGCTACGCGAACGTTGTAATTACATCTCTGTGCAGCACTAAAATGTTGAAGGTACACAATTGAGCTGGAAGTGGAATTTTGACGTAAAAATAAAAACGCAATTTAGTTCGAATCTGTTATTTCAAGTCGTTTGCTTTTTTCAATACAAAACCAAAATAGGAAAATCGCTCGGCTCTGTTACGAAAAAAAAGAAAAAAAAACAAATATTCAATTGAACGTTTTTTTATGAATTTCTCATAAACCGAGTAAAATATTAACGACAAATATGGTTTTAATTGAAATTTTATCGGATTTTTTATACCATCGTTACCGAATGCAAATAAAGTCACTCATTCCCGCTATCAATTTCCCGTCATTCGTTTTAATTTTATTTAACATTTTTTTATTTTTCAGTATTTTTTTATTATACATTTTTTCGTTTATTTTTAGCAAATTATTTTAGGTGTTTTGCTGGTTGTAGTGAAGGCCGAGTACGAATCTTATCATCCTCGAGGCTGGCGTCCGGCAGGACGACCTTTCGAGCCAGCTGGAAATGATCGTTTGCAAACTTATGGGAGTCCGCCTTTGTCAGAGTCGTATGGAACTCCGATAAGGAACCCGGCTCACGAGCGCTTCCCAACGACAACCATTGAAACTCCGAGAAATACGGCAACTGTTGTTGAAACACCTGAAACGAGGACTACCACTCCGAGAAGCAGAGAACCAACCACGAGTCGCGATCTCGAGGATCAAGATTACGACGCAAATCCTGCCCTCGCTATTGCCAATTCATTCGCTTTTAATCGCCCCGTTTACGTGTACAATTCATTTCCTTTTCACGCTGGTCTCACGTTCGTCAAATAAATTCATTATTTTTTTATTAAAAAATGTATAACGATTAAAAATTTCAATAAAAGTGTTTTTTATTTAATTTCACGTTACTCATTCAACGAGGAAAATCCGTGCTTTTTTCTCTTTTCTTTTCACACCACAGTGAAGAGGCAAAAATACTGCAATTAGTAATCAATTTCAGAGTTGGAGTTGCACTTATTTATTCAAATGGACTTTAGTGCTGATGAACGTGTTTGGGACCGAACGGAGGTCAGTAATATTGTTGAGATAGGATAAGAAAACTTTATTACTGTGTAAAATCACAAGTAATCCGATGTCGTAACTTCGTTCTCGATCGACTTTCTCCACCGGTTTTCTTTTTACCTCGTTCACGTAAAGTTATTGCACATTTCGATGGAAACGATGACGAACTTAAAATTTAATGTGTCACTCATGACGATGATACCAAGAGCCTCGAAAGGTCCGATTACTTTTGGAATTACGCTTTGAAAAAACATTGGTAAAATTTTCAATAAAAATCCTCACTTTCACTCGATCCCTTCATATATAATATGTATATATAAATATTTTCATGTTTTTCCTGAAATTTGTTGAAAAACAAACGTCCTTAACAGTCCGTTCAGGTTGGAGACTGAGCCATTTCCAGTGTATGTGACGTGTTGTAACCAATGTTTTGATATCTGACGGGATAAGCTAACAAACTTCCTCTGTCCCAAGTGTATAGCTCCTGCAAACAATGGGGAACGAGTATTTGAATGAGAAAATTCAGATCGACCTTGATATTCAGACGAAATTTTATTCTCTCTTAAAAAAATCAATGGTTCATTCAAAATTTACCTTCGTTTTGTGGCTGTACCGTACCATCGTTGTTTTACGATAAGGATTCGCAAATGACAAATTAACGTCGAGACTCGTGCTCTTGTATAAATCCAAAGCGAGGCTGTGGTAATGGGGAAAAAAATCGGGAATTAAAGAATGAAAAAGAAGTAGAGAAACATTGTCGTTGCATGGAAAATAAAATGGTGATAAAAGTTTTTTTTTTACCTTGTAATTGAGTGCTACACGTACCGTATTTTCATTTCAGTGTCGGTGACATTGTGAACGGCGTACAATACACCGCAGGCGATGAACATTTCTCCAAATTTGTGATTGTCAATGCTTATGTTCCAGGCCTGTTGAGCTTTCATGGAAACTGCGTCGATTTTCATCACAACCGTGTAATTCGATGCTAATCCGTAAATAACCCAGAGACCTGAAAGAATATTTATTGAAATTGGAATGTTGTGACGAAGGGCCACTAAATTCAGTGGCCAATAAAATAAGCGGACGATGCGAATGGTGAAAACGTGAAAAAAGTTCTCACCGTTTTCATCGACATCGAAATCTACGTAGCTGTAATTGTGATCGATTGAATAAAGATAATTTTTGGTGTTGACTGCCAAACCGGGCAAAGCAAGTTCGGCCTCGGCTCGACCAGACTGCAGATCAAAGCGTATAACGCTGTTGTTATTTTCAGGATTGTAGAAAAAAGATCCGTTGTAAACGACGTGTGCGTTGCCCTGGAAAAGAGAAAATCCCAACGCTCTATTTCTTTGCCTCTTCTTCTTCCAAATTTTTCAACGGACGCCTGCAAATATGCGGAAATCCATAGAAAGAAAAAAAAACGAAAGTTCGTTGTATTGACCTTGAATGGTTTTTGCAATTGTATTCTGCGAGGAGAACCAGTTTTGAATTCGTTACGATTTTTGTACTCGAAAATGTACGAAGTGTTGTCTTGTCGCGTGACCCAAAGTTTCTCATTCGGCACTTCGGAGGGGCGCGGTGAAGAATCGTACATCCAACAACCGTGAGGATCTTCCATGGACCCTTTGAATACTGGTTTGCCAACAGCTTCCAACACCCCCTCTGCGAAATGAACGAAACAAATGATAATTTCCTTTTTCCAGATCCATTTATAAATCCACTTTTCATAAAACAACAATTCGAGCAACAATTTTATCGATGAGGAACGCTGATTCTTCGGTTTCTACTGCATCGATCAATCATTTGATCATCAATCGATTGAATGATGCTTTTCAAATATCTAGAAGATAAAAAATAAAACAGACCTGCGAGACGAGGCGGTAAGCCAGTGTAAGTGACGTTTGGGAAATAAAGAGGTTTGACATCGAATCGTCCACCGTAGTCGGAGAATCCGCACTTTATATGAGGACAGTCATCGCAATTTTGTTGTCGTGGACAAAGTTCCTCGTAATCGACTTTGGGTGGAGCCCGCGCACCGTAAGTGACTTCGTACTGAGATCCGTAATTGGCAGCATTTATTTTTCTTTTGCTATCTGAAAGGATAAAGCAACGGTGGAAAGAAAAGTGGAGCGTCGGTAAAAACGTAAATTAAAATAAGTTTGAGAATTGGGCCCCCTTTGACGGATCGCTGCGAGTTCTACCTTCGACGTACAGAGTTCCCTTGGCCATGTCGATAACGTTCTTGGCATTGCAGTGGTACATTCCAAAATCCGAGGGACTCATTCTCGTTATGTTGAGACGCATTTTCAACTGAAACAGCAAAAAAGCGTTTGGTTTTTCATTCGATCGAGAAAGATTTGATTGGCATGCTGGTGATTTTGGTTTGTGTTGTTTTTATTATTTCTTCGAGTACGACGAATGTGAGGGGAGACGAGGATTGCTTTGAATTGCATTGGAAAATTGTGGTTCACCTTGTAAATGTCCCTCTTGTCGAATATATCCATACGATATTCCGAGGAGGATTGGATGAGTCGACCGTCGCCGCGTTCCCACCACGTCACGGGTTCGGGAAATGCTTCGACCTCGCACTCGAGTACGGCGCTTCCATGATTTTGTGCTCGTATTTTTTGCTGACGAATTCGTATGAAAGGAGCGACTGCAACGATTTTATTCTTTTATTTTTATTTTCCCATTTTTTTTTTCCTTTTTTCTTTATTGCCTCGACCCGCACATTTTTACTCCCCCGGATTCGTTGCGACTTGTTACTTTTTTTGCCTCTATCTTTTCCCACGTCAATCACTGTTTTTCATGGCTTGTGTCAAGATTTTCATTAATTCCTCGAGTACCCCGCAGAGTTTTAATCGAATAAACTTGATTGCGAAAACGCTACGATCAATCGGTCAAATTTCAATGTGACAGAAGTCCACTCAATTCCTCAAATAAGCACTTGGGGGGGAAAAAAAAAAACAATTCGAAAATGAAATGAGATGAAAGAACTGAAGAAATTAATCATTTGAAGAAAAATTTGATGAACGTACAAGCGAGAGATCTGAAATCGAATGATACAAATAGGAAAAGCGATTAATGAAGCGTGCGAGGATGAAAAACGCAGGGAATCTTTTCAGAAAAATTCCTCGTGCGACTTTTGCCACGCCTCGCGCAGCCACACTCACACGTGCGCCAACATTTATGAATTCACGATGATTTATCACAGAAATACTCGAGTTCGTATATCGGCTGATGCGCCGGGTCTCTTATGCTCGCAGATTTTCAGACACTCGAATAAGTACTTGGCAAATAATATTACGGGGTAGATAAAGCTCGAGAGAACGGAAGGAGAATGAGAGCGAGTGGGATTGGGCTGAAACGCCGGCTCGTATACGATAATATCACTCGCCGTTGAGACTCGTGTGTATCTCTGAATATTGTTTGTGCATCCACATGAAACATGCACAATTTCAGGCTGAGCCAGGGATGCTGCTTTTCCCGAAGATATACAAGGTGTCGCGATAGTTTACCGCGAATCAGCACCGAAGCCCATTTCCCTGAATACTCGACTGAATTCCCACAAAGTTCGCTCCAATTAGTTTTCCAGGGTTTCACTGAACGATTACGAAAGCCCCGAAAATTCATGGCGTCCGAAACGCAGCGATTTTCTCATCGTCGCGTTAACAATTCTCATGCATATTTGAGGGGCGAGAGATCAAAGCTTTTTTCATTGGCTTTTTTACTCTCGAGAATTTCCAGTAAAATTGATCAATTTCCGGCAATCAGAAGGAAAAAAGAGGAGGGAACGATAATTTGTCGGAGTTTTTTACCGCTCCAGAGAAATGTCGACTCTTCGTCTCCCCCTCCCGAGGTTTTGGAAAATGATTTTTTTGTCGGACTCAGTTTTGCTGATACTTTCGATAAAGATATTCGAAGGGGCTGCTTGCTTTTTTGTTCACTGAGGAGAAAAATTTCTCGTCGTAATAAAGTAATTCGTAGAACGAAAGCACGAAGCTCGTAAACTCTTCAAGCATAAAGCGGAAAATAGGGTTTTTTTATAGTTTTTTTCGAGAGCTTTTTCATCGGTTTATTTTGGTTTTCAACGCGTTAAACTCGAATACTCACAGTGTACTTCGAGGTTGGTCTTGTAACTGGCTCGTGGAGTGACTCCGTTGTCAGCGATACAGATATATTCGCCCATGTGTTCTCGATTAACCGCCGTGATGTTGAGCGTGTGGCCAATTACGGAGGACGCTGGTACAACAAGATTAGCAATTAAATACACAGAACATATTTCTCTACGAATGCAGAATTTATAACAGCCTGTTGCAAAGTGAATTATTAAATCAATGTTTGCCGCCATAATACTCAAAGAAAAAACTCCCTTTCAGCCCTCTCTCATTCTCTATTTATCCACAGGTCCGTCGTACGCTTTTTCTTTTTCATATTTAACGATATAAAATTTTCATTCACGAGACGTTTCGCGCGTTTAGTGCGCTATTTAACGAATTTTCTTTCGCCCCCTTTCAATTTGTCACAAAACTTTAACATTTCTTTCCTCATTTTATTTTTTTATATCGTTAAAAAATGTCGCTAATCTCGCCAATAAATGACGAACATTTTGGTGGAATTTTGGTCTCAAAAGCATTTTTAATGCGAGTTTCAAGGGGTTTTTTTCGTACGTTAATTTCTAAAATGAATTCACCGATTGTTTACTCAATTGTTCCGATTGGTGGCTCTCCCCTCGTAAATGGTTCGAGATTCAGTATTGTCCGTCGAGCCTACGTCGTCTGTAAACCTTTTGCACAATTAGTGCTATTTCACGACGTCGACTGTGCGGAGAATCGGAGCATTCGTTTGCTTGTTAGCCCGAAGCCCCGTTAATGGGCATGTGACACGAACTTCAGTCATGTCGACCGACAAATTTACACTGATTAAGTCTCGTTCACCGCAAGAGGAATTCGTCAGATGATACACTGACACGGGGCATCCCCATTTGTAACGTCGGAGTTGACGGAATTACTGAATAATAGGAGGTCTAACGAAATTTCATGTTCTACTCCAATGTTTCCTGAATTTAACAAACCCGAATCGAACTATGTGATGCTCAATCCCGTACGGAGCACCGACAAAAAAGCTCCATTCAAATTTCATTATACGAAATTTGATTCGAGCGAAAGAATAGCCGGTGAAAATGAAATCCATTTGATCGAGCGACTCTCGCTAATTGTACGTACAAATATATTTCGTACGAAACAATTTCATGCGAATGTAGTCACTCTCGACGAAAAATTTAGCTGTTGAATTCATTATCCCCCCCGGTATGACTGCTCAAAAATGGTTCGTCGGGTTACTCGGTTATTCAATTTATCACGATAATCCTCCTTCGATCTTTCGGTGATACGATACTAGACGAAAAAATATTGTTTTTCGTACTGGAAAATGTTCGTCAAAATTAGTTCTATTCCATCGTTTTCTCTCCACTATTTTCCAACTCGATCTCTTCCCTTTTTTCTGGTTTTTCGTTCAGTCAATTAAAAAATTTTCCCAATCAAATCTTTTTTCGTCCATGGCTTTTCGTTGAAGCTTACAATTCGACTGTTATTTCTTCATCTTCGTTTCGTTTTCGCTCGTTTTGTTTTTCACTTATTTCGTTCGTTTAATTCATGAAATTGTTTCATTCGATTTTACTCTCTTCTATTGTTTTGCAGTGGCAACTTTAGTTCTAGCGATCAGAGCTGATTACTCAAAAAAATGGGTTCGAAGCGTCGCGTTGAAGGTAAAAATCATTAATGCGATACGACGGGCAAACTGATAGTTACGAGAATCTCATGATATGAAAATGAGGAAAAGAGAACTTCGTGTTATCGTGAAATACCGTGCCAAGCTCCCGCGGGCATCGCGAAACCAGTGATTTTCGACCACGATACCGTGGGCTGAGGATTTCCACTGACAACGCATCTCAAACGTACATTAGCACCTTCGGCGACCGAAACTAAACCGACCGAGTTGCCATCACCTGCAGAAAAGGCCAGATTATTGCTCGTTCTTCCGCAAATTTTCAGAGGAATTACCCATTAATTTCGTCGGATTTTCATCTTTTTGTTCGATGTCGGAAACACACCTAAGATCGACGGGGCGATGAGTAATTCGCTGGCTTTTGTTTCATTACTCTTCAACTTCCAGGCCACTATACCAGGCAATCCGGGCTTCCCGTCTCGACCTGGAATCCCTGGGCTTCCGGTACGTCCCATGGACCCTTTAACATCAAACGTTCCCGTTCAATTTATCCGGAAATATTCATCAAACTTCAAGTTCCCAGTACAGAGAAAAAGAACTTTTTTTAGATTGGTTATCAAACTCAATTCCACTTCTTGATCAAAGTTTCTGGTCTTTTTATTGGAACATCGATGACTCATCGACTGGATTTTCAGAGGTAAATATTTTTCGATTAACCCGAGATTCCAGACCGTTTCTGCTCTCAAATCTTGTCAAATATCATGCGAAATTGCAGGGAAAAAACTTGTCATGTTAACGAAAATGTAAATGAATGTGGGAGACCTAAAAGGACGTTGGAGAGGGTCCAAAAGAGTGGCTGCCTCGAAACAGTTTCTGTACAAAGTTCCAGGATAAGAGTTCCAATGGGACAGTCGAGAAGTCCATTATCCCAAAGAGCTCGAGTTTAATAAGCCAGAGAGTCTTGATTAGTTTCTGGCCTCTCCGAGCTCCCGACAAGGTCGTGCAAATTAGTCGTTCGCGGCTTCACACGCTAGGGAAATTTCTATAAAATTACAAGGGGCGAGTCGGGCTTGGAATTTGACGAGAATTTGCAAGTCTTTAGCTCCTTTAGCAACTCAATCGAAGTTCTGTTCTCGCGTCTCACGTACGTTTCTTCTAACACCGCTCTCTCGAGCATTTTTCCACAAACATCGAAAATCTTTGAGAATCAGCTTCGAGAATTCGAGATTCGGGAACGTCCGGTTCGATCTTCGGGATTTAACGTTGTCGTGGAAATGCATACGCACAGGACGAGGGATAAAAACTCACCCTGTGGCCCCGGCGGACCGCTAGGACCTGCGGACCCTTTTTGTCCTCGTTTTCCTGAAATAAAAACCACCGACGCATTATTTCGTGAATATTTTTTGAAAATTAAGAACGTCGATGAATGCGATAAAAAAATAATCAACGGTTAAGAAATTTAAAGGAAGGAACCAAGTTTCGAAATGTTGGGAAGCTTTACGCGAGAAATTCGAGGACGAATTTCGAAGCGAGCGATGGAGAAATCGTGTTTCATCACCCGGAACAAAATGCCACCGAAAAACGGTGTGAAAATAAACGCGAAGCCCGAAGGGCGTGTACGACACACATCGGGCATGTCTCTCACGGCAGCAATCGTTAAAATTACATATTTCGCGTCACCGAGATTCACAACTCCGCGTGAGTGGGTGGGGATTTAGCCCAAGGGAGATTTTCCATGTACTTGAATATTCGATGCCACTTGATGGCTTCGGTAATGTAGATATAACCCGCTTTTCACACGTTATGAAATTCAGATATTCTGCAAAATCTGGATGAACTCTACATACATGAAACTCAATGTAAATCCGTTATATGTTACATAATCTTATTTTCCAATGTACTTAAATCCCCTCAAGCTCGAGTAATACGGTGAAACGTAATCCACGTTTCATATGATCGACGTTAATTCGTTTTAAAATAATAAACATCGATCCCTTATTTCCTATCCAACCTTAAAGGATTTTTTATAAAACCGAATGATTTACGAGTTTTTATGAACTGAAGCTTGCGGCGGAGAAATTGAGTTTTCTTATTATCGATTTTGCACCTGGATTCGAAGAATTTCTATGGGACTCATGACTTTTTAGCGAGGAAATAACGTCTTTAATTTTCGAACGAACAGCATCGACGGAAGAATTTAATAAATTGTAACGCGGAATTTGCGTTAAGCGAATGAAATTGCGACGAAATATTCCAATCGAATGTCCTTTTCGTCGAATTTACGCCCGACTTCGAAGAATTTCGATGAAATCAAATAATTCGCGAATTTTGAACATTAAATTGTTACGATTTCATACGAAATTGGAATTATTCGACTAAATAAGTCGGAAGCTCCGAATCCTTAAAAATTCGCTGAATAACGAGGCGATATTCAGTGCGTGTTCGCTTATACAAATGACACGGCTAGACGGAAAAATGGAGCGGAAGAAAAATCGAGACGATAATGCGGATTTGAGGAGTTTCGAGGTCCAGCTTGGGTCGAGTGGACGGTCGAAGCAGCGACGAAACGAAGGTACCGTCGGTGCCGTTTCTTCCTGGTATTCCTGGGGTTCCGTCGACACCAGGTTTGCCGTCCAAGCCCGGAAGGCCGTCGAGTCCGCTGCGTCCGGGGACGCCGTCGAGTCCGGGTTCGCCGGGGATGCCATCTCTTCCGTCGAGTCCCGGTTTTCCAGAGTCTCCCTTGGGACCTCTCTCGCCTCGATAGCCCGGCAAACCGGGTGGACCTTCCGGCCCGACCGGTCCGGCGATTCCTGGCAATCCACGATCACCTCTCATGCCTTGGGGTCCCGGAACTCCGGGCAGTCCGGGGGGACACAACTCCGCTGACTTTCGGCACAAAGTGTCCATCGCGTCGACCTGCGAAAACGTCACTTTCGTCTCAAATAAACCGAAACTTTTCTTCACCGAGGTTCTCGCGTTCATGGACCGCGGAGCCAATTCGCGGGCTGCGATCGCTGTCAGGGCGCCTCTTACGGCGAATACGGAGCGACAAAAACACTGAAACTCTTACGCCCGTCGATCCGACCATTCGGAGCGAAAACAGACGATCCCAAATGACGTTTTATGTCAGAAAAATAACTCGTGCTCGGAAGAAATCGAAACGAAATGGCTGCTTTGAAAAAAAAAACGTTTAACTTACCGGAACACGCGTGTCAGCTGTCAACCAAACCCAGCTGGCAGCGTCCCCGTTGGGGACGGCGGGAGCCGAAGTATCGCCCGAAGACGCATCGTCTGGCGACGCCGCCAATTTCTTCGTATCTTTCAGCAACTCTTTCACGTCACCGATCTACGACAACAGAAACATTTCGATTGTACTTTTGTGTAAGAGTCTCTTTCTTGTGTTTTCGTTGGAAAAGTTTCAAATCAGTTGTGCGTGATCGCGGAGGGGAAACCGTTTCGAGGGAACTCTTGCGGAGTTATTGTTGTACGAACTTTCTAGATGGCTCTGTCAATCGTTGCGCGAGCTCGATTAGTTCTGCTTCTGCGAGTGCCTAACGACGTTCTTTCGCGCTTTTTTAATGTACGGGAATTTTGAGGTTCTTCGAAATATTCGGTTCAAGATTGACTGTAATTTCGTAGTTGAAAAGTCGTTGGAAAATAAATGAGTGGCGAACTCGGTGTGGAGGAGCGTTCTAAAATTTCAATTTTCTAAGAGAAACCTTTTTGAGTTAATAAATCAAAATTCCGGGTTGGAATTTCATCGAGGAAATCCCAGCGGGCATAACGGGCGATGAAAGTGAGGTGAAAAAGAGGGTCGCCTCACTTTGGGAGAAAAAAAGCTTGATCGAATAATTTAGGAGAGTGAGACAAAAGAAGTGGAGAGAGAGAAAGAGTATTTCCCCTTTCTTTTTTCTCTGTTCTCATTACGATTGCACGGGAATTTGGGCGATTTGGGATATTCGCGGTAATCCTCTGTGTTCGTGATAAATCTTGTGTAAGGAAGGAAGGTCACGACGAAACTCGCTGCGAACTCGGTGGAAGCTTGCCTTTTGTCCATTCGACCGTAAGCTCCTATCACGACCCTCCCATTCACGGATACGAGTTTAAATCTGATTTACGGCGTTTCGGCACGCACACACATTCACGCGATAGTGCAAGAGCCCCGGCAACCGGAGAAACAAAGACGGAAAAATCGAGAGAAAGAATGAGAGGTTAGGGAGCGAGAGAGACGCACATCCGATTAGGAGACCGCGACCGGTGGCGCGGTATGCGTGAAAAAACGGAAGTAAAAAAGCCCTTTTCTCTTTGAGAGTTCGTGCGAGGGTCAAGGAATAAACAAAAACCAATACACTTTGTACGAGCCTTTAGTAAGGAGCGAAATAAATTTTAAAAAAACGAGTACACAAAAAAATAAAAGGAACGCGACACTCGATACTTTCTTCTCTTCCCCCCCCCCCCCCCGGCCCTGCACCACTCGCGTTCCCTCGCTCGCTATCTCTCGGATTTTCCCTCCTTTTTCTCAAGCATCGCCCTCTTATATCGTGAAGAAACTACACTGCACATATTACTTCACTGAATCCTCGTCTCTTCTCGTGATCTTTAGCCCCTATCGACGACAAGAGAGTATAAACCCGAGCACTCGAGGACACACGCCATGGGCAGAGAGACCTCTCTCGTACTTGCCCTCTTCATTTCCGGACGTCAGCAATGTGACGAGCACTTGGCGATATAATCTCTCTCTACGAGCTTATATACCTATGAGCCCCACTGCTATAATATCTGTATATAAATGTGTACAAATACTCTCACAACGATGGTTATTGCCGGCAATATGTTGCAGTAAAAATGCATATGATACGAACACTTTCAGAGGATATTCACACCTCGTTTTCTCGTGGACGCGACGCGAAGAATAAAATGGTCGATCGATTGAACCGAAAATATCGAACGAAACGACTATCGCCGGGACGATAGTTACTTTTAAAGGAAAAATGCTTTCAGGCACGAAATCATGGCGCTTTGAATCGACGAAACACGATTTTTAGAAAAAATTACGGGATAATTGACAGTTTCCGGAGGCTCACATTTTGAGGTTAACGAATAGACGATCGAGAAATTTCGTGGGAATCTTGTATATTTTTGCGTACTTTTGCTTCGCGTTTGGTTGCGGAAAGTAAACTATAATAAGAGAAGATTCGAACGCATTTCTGATGCGTTTGAACACGGTGAATCACTTTAGAAACACGATGAAACAGCGGAGGAAGATTGAACAAACCAGCCACTATGACGGAGAATTTGTTGGATCTGTAAACTTTTTTTCGGAACTTTTGACCGCGACAAAAAGCGGGGGAAAAAGAGGAGCGAATGGAGAAAACGAGATCGCGTTGTAAACAAGCAAAAGTAGGAAAGTTAGAAAAAGGGTATTTACGAAAAAAATAGGAGTCTAATTAACTAAAAGCGGAAAAAGGAACGAAAAAAGTACGAATAGCGCTGCGGCGGAAATGGCGGAACGGGAACAAAGAGCCGGAAGTCTTTCGCCGTAAAGGCGGCAAATATTCGAGTGTTGCGGACTTCGCCAACTTTGCCACCTTTTTCGTCGCAAACTCTTTGCATTTTGTCTCACCAAGTACGAAATTTTTGAAAAGAACCTGTTGAAAGATTGCCCTTTGAGAGGTTATGTCCCATGGACTCTTTTGTCTCGCGGCTGTGAATTCACCAATTTTACACATTCATTTATCAGCAATAAATATTTTGTAGAAAAAAAAATCAAGAAAAATATTGCAAAATCATGCATTTCGCATTTTTCTTTCCGACTGACTTCCTCGTCGCTTCAGTTCTCGTAAATAATATCATCGCCGCGTCAACATACGTTGTATTCGATTCTGCCGCGAAGAGGGCGCTCTCTCGTGGTAACGAAACGCGATAATCGTCCGGGCCAAGTTTTGATGGTGTAATTAAGCTCGGGAGCGGAATATTTCAACGGTGAATGGAATGTGAAAAAAAAATATAATAAGCTCGCCCCGAACATCCGTGCTTCGGCTAGTGGTGCTCCGCCTAATAAAAAGCTTGAGAAGAGTGAAAACTTCTGAAACTGGTACGGCAGCCCTCGAACCAAAACTTCCTTTCGCAACTTTGTGTTTTGCAATGAAAGTTCTTCGGGACTCTGAGTACTTGTATGCCGCATAAATACGTATCTACAGACATATATATTCCGATCGAAGGACACATTTAATATTCTCGAGCAACGGTGTGTTGCGGTCGACTTTGCGATGATCAGTTCCGTTTACGAATATGAAAACCCGTTGTTCTTCGAACGAAAAAGTGTCAATTTTCATGAGAATTGAACATTTCAGTGAATTTAGTAAAGTAAAAATTGCCAAATTAATTGGCTATGAATGTTGACGATTTGTAAGGCCGACTGAGAAACTGTTATCGCTAAATAAGCATCGTTATCGAATTATGGCTCATTATTGCAACATTATTAAAATTGATGTGAAATGCTAATTAATAATGTGAAATAATAATTAAACCGAATGCCACGGGAGCTCGAGCGAATTCGGCAAAACAGAATTTCAGTGTATCGGAATTCAACAAAATGGAGGCCATTAAAAGTTGAAGGGACAATGTTTACAAATAAAAATTAAAAAAAAATAAAAATAAAAAAAAACTGTGAGGAAGAGAGAAATGTAACGAAAGAGTAATGTTGAATATGCGTATAATTACCCTGAACATGTCCGGGACCGAGTTGTCCTCAGCAGCGGGAACCGCACTGCTACGCTTTCGACGTGTCATCGTAACGTCGAAACTGTTTGAATCGTTGCGCATCTCCGCTTCGAAAGCTCGAATATGAAACTCCAATTTTGTCACGTACGCGTACAGATATACGAAGGTAACGAACTGTGCTACGAACTGCGACAACACGAGATAGATCAAGAGTTTTGTTTGCAGCGGAGTGCCAGGGGTGGTGGACTTGGCCGAGGGGCTCGTTGTGCCGCTCATAACCGCGCTGTTTTCGTTCTCGAGCCTGTCATGTACGAACGTATATCACCCAATCTGCATACGTTCTCCTTTTTTATTTTATTTCTCTCGTTTTTCTTTCTCGACTGCACATGCGATTTATTTTTTCTCTAAAATCAAAGTTCCGTTACACTCGGGTTAGCGAACGTCTGTAGAGGTTAGGTTCGATGTCAATTCGATTATTTCTCTCCGTATTTTCGGTCATTGTTAACGGCGCGATAATTAGCTGTTGGCAACGATCGTCGAGTTATTGAAATATTTTATTAACGGTTATGTGGCCATGGGGTTCTCGAACTAGGATTTTTTATTCCGAGATTTTACTTCGCCGCTCGATTTTTCATGGCCTTTTCGCAGCTCCGACGGAGAAACTTTATTTTTGCCTTTTACCTCGTTCGCGCAGCGCCGCGCGAAAAAAAACGCGAGTCCTTGGAAAAACGAGGATTTCGAAATTTCAATAAAAATTCAACGAAATTTATCGCTAACGAAGGAAAACTGCGCCGTAGGAAATTTTAATAAAAGCTCCCCCGAGCGTTAATTTAGATTTCAAGTTACAAGCGGAATTCTAACCCAAACTTCGTCATTTTTTGCCCTTAAAATATTTCAATGGAAAAGTGTCGTCGTCGTTACGAAAACCGTTTGAATATTTATCCACAGTGGAAAATTCCCCTCAAAGGGTTTGACGGTTGCCTCGTGGATTCGGAATTTCACGCTTCGTACGTTGAGAAGTGAAAAAAGAGGTTATGTTCACACTTGCCACCGCAGTTCGAGACGTGCCGAAACGGTGAATCGACCGTAAAACTTCCTTCGCAATTAGCCTCGTGCCCTTATTTGTCTCGGAGAATCACACAAATCCGACATATTCAACAAAATATTTCAGTGACTTTTGGGACACTGCGTGTATTTGGAATGATAATATGATTCGTTTGACCGAGTCCGCTTACAGTCGCTGGGTACGATCTCAACGCTGGTATTTCATCAACTCAACAAAGTTATTAATATTGTTGTTATTGTTATTATTTTGTTTGAAACATCGTAACCATGATTGTGTATATGGTTTCAGTGAAATAAAGTGCGGAATGTTACCTCTCGATTTGTGTACTGGCCAATGAAAACGAGTCAATTTTATATATTTGTCAAAAGAACGAAAACATAAATAAAAGTCTCATCGTGTTTGCGATTTATTCGGTATTGAAAGCTCGTTCCGTTTCCACACGGGAGAGAAAATTGATGATGAATCTCATCAAGTTTCGCGAGATAATCGTCGTTGATGTTTTTCAATTAGAATTATTAAATCGCGTACTCGCATACAAACCAACGTTGGAAAAATCAATAAAATCTGAGTTTTAAGATTCCACGCGTTCCGTCAATAGACAACGAGTGAGAATTCAATTCGGCGGGAAAAAAGTTCGTCAGTGTTCTCGTTTTCTCAATCGATTCCGGTTCGAGTGACACGCAGAGCTCGATACGCGAAATATATCCGTCAATAAAATGGTGGAAAAATTCTTAAATTTCCTATGCATATTTTCATTTAATTCGATAAAAAAAAAAACACTAAAAGAAAAGAAATTGTGAAATTGACGGTCGGATAATTGCACAACAGGTTAAACGGTCGCGTGCAAACGTCCGAAGCGCTAAGAAACCGAGAAAATCGAAGCTTCAAATAAGATGAAAAAACCTCGAGTGCGATATTCATACCTTGAACATTCCTTTCGCCCTCCCCAGTCCATTACTTTTTTCTCTTTGTTCCAACAATTTACTCTTGTCTCGGCTCTATTTCATTTACAGCGCCCCCCCCCTCGTCAAAGAGAAAAAGCTCAACGAGATATGCGCTCCTGCCCTCTTGCGAGCATCTTACAAAGGAGAATCGTCAAACTGTCAACCGTAAGATTACTGTGCGACGAACGAGACCGTACTATTTTCACTCGGTCGTAAGTGAGCCAACTGCAATTTCGTCGTAAATTAATGACATGGTCTTTCCTATGTGCGCGTCCACTTCAATCTTTACTTTTATTCTATTTTATTTAAATATTATTTCGTCGATATTTCAAGAGGAATAAAATACCAGAGCCGTTTCGACGTTTTATGGATTCGTAGAGCACAACTTCATCTCAAAGAAACATTGAAAGGCAAGTTGCATGACATACGAACTGAGAAATAAAACGTCAATGTTCCTTCGTAGCAAAAAGTTTCAGTATTTTTCCATCCCCGATATCGACGGCTCCCGAACAAAGCCCACGAGCTCGACGTTTTTGAGGTTAATTGTGACAAGCATACGCGTTCACGAATCTTCGGCGAACGGTTCTCGCCGGCCCAAAGTCGAATTTATTTACCTTTTGTCAATAAAAAGCTGAATCGTAACTCTGTTTAGCGGAAGTATGAATTTCGAATGAAAAATAGTGAAGTAAAGAAATGATCGGTACATGGGAAATCCATTAGTTTTTTTTTTTACAAGAATCAAGATCTCTCGGCCCCTCTAGTTTTCTCTCTCGGTTTCATTTATCGGAGCACGTTTCACGGCATCAATCGTCAAATGGATTGACGTTGATGTCTCGAGCCCTCTCGAGAAGAGAGCGCTTCGCCGCGTTGAATCGGCAAAAAACTTTTAAATCCATTGTTGAATAAAGTATACGTGACGGCTGATCCAAACGGAATAGCGAGAGAGAGAGAGAGTTGTGCCATATAGTTTCAGGCTTCGCGTGCAGCTTTGGAAAAACTTTTTAATTCTCTGATTGACGATCCTTTGATATAAACGCTGGATAAACTATGCTTCGACTTCGTTTAATTCCGAGGAAACGGATTTAATTATAGATGCAAGCGGACGAGAATAACACGACGGAACGGGCTGCAAGTAGAAACGTCAATATTTCCGTTTCGTGAGGTTTCCGCGACAGATTTTCCATCGATAATTACAGCGATCACACCCCGCGTTGAATTTCGTAATATTTCCAATAATTTTGTCGCTTCTGTACTATTCCTCGAGTTTCATAAACCGTAACCGCTTTTCCGAATGTATAAAGCAGAGCCCCGAGAGACGATAATATCCGTCGCTGGTAATCGCATATCCAATCGAATAACCGAAACGAATACGAATCTGGAAGATAATTACAGCACTTCGTGGACACAAGGGTACGCGGCGGGGGGTGCAGACACACTCGAGAATCATCGCTAAGCGATCGTGTAATAAGGTTTTAGTCCCGTGAAACATTTGCCCGATTCGTTTAATTCCGACCGAACTATTATTAGTTTAGGTAATTAATGAATACCCTCTTCAAAATTGCTCCAAGGTATGTGCGCTTCTTGCTCTCGAGCAGGAGCAAAAAAGGCGGATTAAAATTTCAGTCCGTTCGCGTCTATTAATTATTATCGACTTGGATAAAAGGAAAAAGTCTTGCCGAAAGTTCCCTTGGCTGGCTGGCGCGTCATCGAAAATTCTGACGTTCCCGAAGAGTTAATCCCGTTTTTTAACGTTTCCGGATAATGATTAATGCTCGGGGGTAATGAAAAAGACGGTGAAAAGGATTTTTGAATATCGACGCCGGGGCAGAAATGTTGGACAAGCAAACGACTGGATAAATCATCGGAAAACTGTCAAAATTTTTATTTTTTAAAAATAGTTATAAAAATGTTTAATTGGAAATAAAAATACGGTTGGAGTGCTTTCGAATAATTTCGTGATCGATCGAGCCCGGTGTAAGATTATAAGTTTAAAAAATTGAGGCTCGAAAACTCTGCTCACGAATTTCACCGAAACTCTCCCACGAGCTTTCGATACATCGTTATTAAGCCAATTACAAAAAGGTATTTATTTCACGTGTGTGTTCCCGGAAAGAGGATCGAAAAGAGAAACGAGAGGAATTACAGTGCGAGAAGCCGCAGTTAACCTCCCAAGTTTCAGGAGCACTAAAGGAAGAATTCAAACCGTAGAAGCGTGGAAACAAACTGAAAGTACGTTTAACTCTTATAACTCGATCTCGTACTTATATGTATTTGAAGAAATAATGAAAACGTGAAGAAACGCTCGCGAACCGCATAATAATAATAATTCCCGGAAGTTGAAAATTTTGATAGACGTTACTCGAATAAGGGGTCTGTGGCCGTTTCACCGCGCTTTGAATAATAATAACGAAACGAGAGCTAAAAACGTATCAAAGTTGGGGAATTAAATGTGGCGAGCCGTCCAAATTCATAACGAGCTTTTATACTTTGTACGTCGAGTGTGCCAAACAAGTTATCAAAATATCAGCGAGCTCTGAATTATTTTCCTCAAATCTATGACACAATAATTTCATTAGAATTTCGCAATTTCGGGTATTCGCTCGTTGATAAAAGCACTTAAGAAATCATTTTAATGCTCGTACTTTATTCGTCAAATGAGATTATAAATTATACAACAATCTCCTTATGAGAGAAGTTGACGCATTTTCGAGGGGAGAATAAAAAAAATCTACCTCGCATACTCGATTCCCGCCGCATGCCCCCGTCTTCGTACGAGAGAAATAAAAAAAACATTCGGATGAAATGCGAGATGAGAAATTTCTCCGCCGGGTGACAATAAAAATTTCCTCGTGAGCCGCGTTTTTGAGTGCGTCGCATATACTAGACGTAAGTGGTCGCTAGTTAACCCCCAGTGTACCAGGATCGATGGATTAAGAGGTTTACGTCATCACTTTAAACGCCCGAAAGTATATGAGAAAAAAAAAAGAAAAAAGAAAAAGAAAAAACTGAGCCTGCGACATTTTTCTTCATTTACATACACGAGCACGTACGAATTATTCCTTACGACAAATCGACTTGGTAATCGTCAGGGAAATGTAGGCAAAGAAAAAAAACCGCCTCGTTTTGATCGAGTCATTAAGTAGAAAAGGGCGCAATAGGTTTGGCTTTCGAATGAATTTATGTCGACGCGAGGCGCTCCGTGTCGGAAACATCTTCGAGTGAACAAGTTCGAGGAAAACGCTCGTCGTTAGCTTTAATTCGCCAAGTGATTCAACGATTCGGAGAAAAATAATGCATAAAACTGTCAATCGAAGCACTTCAGTTTTCAACAAAGTCCTTGGAAGCTCTCACAACTTTTTAATTACGCTTTAGAATTAACTCGGAAGGGTTATTTGAATAAAATTAATGTTGCTCCCAAGTGCTCGACGTCAACCGCGCGTGATTTTGGCGGCAAAAAGTGACGCGGCCATAGAAGACGTTGTCGAGCGAGCACTCAAAGTTCGCACCATTTTTATTACGAACAAAAGTGTCATCGCCGCGAAATTTAGTTTTCAATAACAATGTTGATTATTTAGGGGGAAGAAAGAACTGAAAGAACTAACGAGCGTTTTCTTCTAGCGGTAGCATCGACGAGCTCTTGCATCCAAGAATAATTTAACAAAATTACGTTCGCGGTTAACGTGAAAGTGGAGGAAGAACACGAAAGGATGGAAAGAGCCGAGTAATGGAAGGTGTAAAAAAGTCACCAGCAAATTCCCTCGATTTCACGCACGTTAATTCTTGCGAAAAATTCTCCGGACCGGCTATTTTAGCAAGTTTGAGCTTTACTATTTTTTATACGAACACGTAGACACTTACATGCCTGCAACTAAAAAACACGGGATAAACACGCGTTACACCACTGTACGAGGAGGTACGACGGAAAAGAGCCCGAGCCCTTTGTTATTGAAAGAAGTTCGCCCCGCTGCCACACGAGCAAGTGCACCGCACGGCGTCCGCGAGCGGACTGATAGTCACGAAACAACGCTTGCTCTAAGTCGCCGCGTCGCCACATCCGTACACCTATATCACAAATGTATGCACTTACAGTGAAGACTACGGACTTTCGAAGGGGATTTTTACCAGCGGAATATCATTTTTAGGTTATAAAAGGATCCGTGTACAAAAACTTCGTTATTATTCGTCGAAATATTGTCTATTATAAAATCAGCACTGAATTTCGCAATTTACAAGTATTTCGACCTCGAAGTCAGTCTCGCAGAACAAGGACGCTGAAAATCCAGTTGAAAAAGTGCCTCATTGGACTACTATACTTACGGTAATTAGGTACTCGACACAATTAAACTCAATTGCTTGCGAACCTTCCCGCCGGGGTGGTTTTTTTCGAGGTTTTCACAATTGTTAAAGATTTCTATTACGTCAGATTGTAGTTGTGCTTTCACAGTTCGATTTATAGTTCGTTTACACGGTCGCGCGGATTCGGGAACATTGAACTTCGTCTTCAGACGATCAAAAGGGAAAAGAGGTTAAAATAAAGAATATTTTATTGGCGAGTGATAAAACACAAATTCCCATTATTTCCAACGATTTAAAGTAATCTTCGGAACAATTTCCTTTTCGGGGTTCCCTGTTTCTCCAATTTTCGGGCTTAATTTTCCGGTTAGGTTTAACAGGATCAGACTTTAATTGGATCGATGCAATAACGTGCGACACGCCATCCGTTTCGTGAAACAGCTCGAGCCCCTCGTGCGTGGGCTTGATTCCGTGAAAGCTCGACCGAGGGCAGGAGCGGCGGCAGGAGCTATTCAATCGTGTAAAGTTAAGCCTGCAACAATCTCGTAGCAGACGGTTAAAGCGACAATTTTGGCTCGCGCCACAAATGGCGGTGTATAATTGCATGAAAAATTGTAACAGAAAGACTTTCGAGAAACTCTGAAACTTTCGTCGTGTGCTTTCATGCAAAGTGTTGTTTCCAGCGTGTTATGAATGGTCCGAACGTCTGTGTCATCCGTTTGAAAACGTTTGGATGTGATCGAGAGTTGCCAGTTTCGTTTCTATATGGATGAAAAAAACATCGCGTGAAATCTAATTTGTGTTGACATCGTTCTTGTCGTTGCAGCAATTTCTGCGTCCATAAATCGTTGGAAAACGTTTTAATGCGATCAAGACTTTCCAGCGTCGTATCGTACGCAAAAAAAAACATCGCGAACGACCTCTAATTCGCGTTGATATTGTCATTGCCATTTCAGGAATGGCCGCACGACGGTTACAGTGGCGCTGCGGAAGAGACGCCCATTTCTTGCGAGAGAAATGGGATGCAATAATACTTAAAGAGAAATAATCGGACAGGTTGGCCGGCGCGCTCGTTGATGCAACAACATCGAGTAAACATCGTGTGCACTATAGATAAGAGTTAAATGAGAACCTTGGGAAACATAAAGTGAGAAAACGCTGTGTTTATCCATGTCACTTCTGTTATAACGAATTTGAACACTGCCTAAAATTTGAGGAAAATTGTCGAATCAAAATATTTCGCAGCCCGAAAAAGCACAGCTCACAAATAACCTAAAATTGACGTCGTATTAGATTCTCGCAAGTTTTTCAACTCGTTTGAAACTCGTGAGATAGTGTTCCTAAAGATTTATTACGTGCATGACTAATTTGGAAAATTCTGTTAAATTCGGTACAACTTCGGGATCTCCGAAATCCTCGAGCTCCGTACAGGTTAGCTCAAATTACTTGCGATAGAGGTTTATTACGAATATTTTCGAAATTTAAGAACCGAGGAAAGTTTCGTCTCCATATATATCGAATGAACTCACCAACTCGAACCGTTGAAAGGCACTTACGTGTGCGATGTTCATCCTTCCTTACCCTCTATTTCACTCGGTCTATTTCCGCTACCGCAATATATTCTCCAGAGCAAACTGAATCTAAGGCACATAACCAGCGATCGTATGCCCCAAGGGCCAAAATATCTCGTGTATTCCTACCGCACTTTTAACGCGAACTCTTCGACTCGTTCGAGACAAAGCATTTTTTTATGGAACGACCATTTTTTTTCTCGACGATATTTTTTTACGCACCATCAGAGTCTCGTAAAAACTTCCAAGTATCGTTAACAGCTGGCGCTTCCGTACGTATATGGACGTTCGTACCCTAAATCGAGAACCTTCCACCACTTTTGCCATTTTTTAGTTCGATTCATCATTTTTGTGAACGATTTTATTTTTCCCCAAGCACCATCTTCAATATTTTCTGACCTTCGGTGTGCGAAGGTACTAGAAATGTCGTGCAAACAATGCAGAAATTGGAAAACCGTTAAAAAAAACGTTCTTATAGGTTGGAACGACGGCGGTAGTGATTGGTCCGTTAAAAAGTGCTTGCAAATGGAGGATACTCGAATTCCATAAAGTGAAAATATGGAAAGTAGCTTATCAAAAATGTTGGCAGACGTGAAAAAAGATATTCAAAGGATGAACATGCAAATTCTACGGGCTTGAAATGAAAAGAGGTTATCTATATATGCGGGGCTGGGCAAAGGAAGCGAAGTAAAAATTCCGTGAAGATTGGAAGAGTGGTGCGAAAGCCCGAGATGACGGGAATCCTTACAAAGATCCTCAAAATTAGAGCTTTCCCGCGAGCATCCAAAAGAATTCAAAAGACGTTGATTAAGGCGAAAGAAGTGGTGGGATTAAAGTATTCAAGACATTGCGGCTTTAAATTGGAAAAGGAGATGCGACGTTACGGAAGTTGTAACAATGAGAAACGCGACCAGTCATTTATTCGTCCGTAGAGCGTTTGTGAGCTGTTAAAACGAGCCACTTTTTCTGCCCTCATATTTCTGTGTTATTTCAACCAACCGCTCTTCCCGGCACTCGATATCGTTTGAATAAAAATGAAAATACCTTCCGTTGAATTTATTCGAGGAGTTTATAAAAAAAATGTATTTCCCGCAGAAAAAAATATTCAATTTCGTCCCAAAAATACCTGATAATCGACGCGTTGACATTTCCAGCACAAAATCTCGATACCTGAAAAAATAACGAAACTCGTGGACACAAATAAATTCTTGGGAATATTCAAACGAGTGTTTTTGTCTTCGACGCCATTGGCACTTTATTTATTCATGGTACAATATTCTTTTTAAATCCTCCTCACTTTATATTTTCATTCGAACTTCGATTATAGGAGAATTCAACACTGTTTTTTGCTCGGTAAGTGCAATTTTCATTAAGCTCATAATGACGTGTGAAACTAACGAAAATCGCAGGCACACGAGCCGTATAAAATGATGTTCATTCGGAAAACACAGCAACATATTTGCTGCGAAGAATCTACAGAATTTACTCATTGTCAGTCTGTATATGAATGTACATGTTTAGAGCGAGAGAATACAGTGGCGATCCTACCGTACAAAAGCTGCCGGATATACTCACTGGTACAACAGCTTGCGAACACCTTGGTATAATGTACAAAGGATGTGTTTCGTGTTCAACACATACATCTATCTTATACATAGTGAAGCATCGAGACGTGCATTCAGGCTACACGTATGCAGAACTAAACTGATCCACGAATGTATGGGGCGTTTCAGTAGAGTCTACCAGGGTGTATAAATTTTAATTCTTCATAGGAAATAATTTCGAGTCGAATCTCGAGCGAGGCGGATACGAATCAGTAAAAATCAGTGACCGAGCTGACTCCACGTCTCCCGTGGAACTAGCCGAAAGCGTAAGAATAAGGAAGAGCAGAAAAAGTAGTTCCGAACAATGGTGTGGAGGGGAGAGAAAATGGAGGAAACTTTTAGAGTAATTCGTTGGAGTTCTCCCTGAAATATTACGAGTTAACTGTTTACTTTAATTTTCTTTGATTGGATCGTACAATAAAGGAAAGATGGAGAGTTTCATTTCGAATCGAAGGTTTGTATTCGCTGGTGCAAAAGTGTTGGTGGAATTGAATTCACGGTGCGGTGGCGAATTCGTTGGGCTCAGAGTTTCAAAGACTTTTTGACAGTTTGGTTTGTTCAATGATTTACGTAATTTTTTCAAGAATTTCTTTAGTACTTGAAGAAAAGTGGAAAATTAATCACTCTTGTTTATTTTTATATTTAACGAGACTGCTAATCGGTGGCTAGTAAATTTGTTGCGAAAAGCCTCGTAGGCGTACATGCAAAAAGGTACAATGGCCCGTGTCTACGCTCGCACGGAGGAAGCTTTGGCTTGTCGCGTCGTGGCACATGAATGGGACCTTTTTTACCGACTCATCCCTTTTCAGTTCGAGAGCAACGTTTTTTTTTACACGGTGTGATACACGTCAGAATCGAGGTCGGAGGAAGACGAAATTTTTGCGACTATTTGCAAACTCGCGGAAACGAGAAATGAAGCTTTCAAAATAAAAAGGCTTCGAGATAAAGGAAAATACCTCGCGTCAGTATCTTGTCTTAACTAATCGATGGAATATCAAATTGCGTTCACTCCTCCAAATTCCCCTTATTCCTCACAATGTTTCGATTCAATATCCTCCTTTTAACTCTTTACATCGCTCCAATTATTTTCGTATTTCCGATGCAAAATGGAATTCAATTATGGAAATTCGTCCGACCAGAGGGAAAGCGTTTCGTATTAACCCAAAACTATTACGAACGAAGATGACAAATTATACGCATTAGGTATGAACCAACGGAGCTGTTGAATCGAGTGATTTGATGCTGATTTATATATAAATCCTCGTTTCACGCGGGAACATACAGAGTGTCCTAACCTCAAAACCTGTTTCCGAAAGCTCTCGCGAGTCTCAAACGACTAATCCGGAATAATAGAAAGTATCCGATTGCACCATGTTTTTGTTTCTTTCGAATTTCATTGCGCACACACGTTTCACCGTTTACTGAAATTGCGACCAGTAAACCAACGAAAATCTAGAACCGAAACTCGATTAGCAACGGAAATAAACAGCGGTATGTTTTTTTCCGTTTCACGTGACATCGAAGTGAAAATGAATTGTCAAATATTTATATTTCATTGAATAAAATACCGGGATTCCATCAAGTCATCACATTTAAATTCATGACACCCTCTATATTTAAACGTCCAGGATTGGCACATAAATCGTACAGGTGTACGTGTGCACACGCATGAACATAATACATACGGATAAATAGCATGTAAAGGGGTGTATTGGGAGCGAGGGAGAGCAGCAGGGGTTGAGGAGCCTGGATTGGGGAGTGTTGACCGATCCGTAATTTTCATTAAATTCGATTTCCTCGTGCACAATTGAAATTTAGCGATAGTGATTTCATACACGTTGAGAGGTGATACTGACTGCTCCCGACTGGATATGGAATCGAATTGCGACTGAGCCGAGACTCGAGTGACTGAAAGAGCAGGAGAGAGAAAGACTGGGGGCGAGGAGGAGGAGGGGGGGGGGCACTGGGCAGAGGAATGAGTGGAACCGAAACGCGGAGGGATACACGATTATAGTCCGAATAACGATTTCGTTACATCTTCCTTGGCAAGTGACAAGTATTCTGTAACCTTCAAATGCACGAATTAGACATTAGAGTGAAAACCAATATCGGAATATCCACGACCGTACGTTTATTATTCGTCTGGTCAACGATTCGCGAACGTCGAGGAAATTCTTCTAAACGTTCGAAACTCGCGAGCTCTTATATGTATACGAAAAATCCAAACGATAAACAATAAAATTGCAAGTATTTTCGTACAATTCAGTTGTTTTTTTTTCTCTTTTACACAAATCCAACTCCGCACGTAGTTTTAAGAGTATGGATCACTCGGCTAACCTCACTTTGAATTTTCGAAATCGAAATTCTTTGACACAGTTCGCCGCAGGACGATGTCAAAAATCGGCTGACAGAGCCTTTTTTAATCGGTCGAGCTGTGTGTCCCAGAATTTCGATTTCGAAATTTGCAACTGATTCCCACTCACGGTTGCGATATACCGACCGATCCATCCCCTTAAAACATGAAAAATAAATCGCTCAACAATGTTTTGTTTACACCTTGATTGACGTAGAACTCCTCATATATTCCTGCATACACGTGACGGAAGTTTGCACCGTACACCCGTAAATATATACAAACACACGCAAGCCGATGATGGAATAAACAATACATGAATATTGTATATGCATGTATGTACAGCACAGTTCATTTCATCTCTATTCAAGGAGCTACAAGGATATTCGCGAACAAACGTTTAAGCCGTCTCCTACTCTCTCGGGCTTATGTACCCGACATCACAAAAGCTACTTTCCCTCAAGAGATATTCACAATAATGATATACCGCCATTGTGTGTCTCCCCCCGTAACGTGCATAACCTACAAACGAGCTTTTTTCTGTTTAGTCCTTTGATCGATACTCGCCGTGCAAATAGTTACGAATTTTTCAATTTTTTCAAATAATTCAATTAATTTGCGTGTACTTCCCTCCATTTTTCATCCC
Source organism: Venturia canescens (assembly GCF_019457755.1). Taxonomy (NCBI): domain Eukaryota; kingdom Metazoa; phylum Arthropoda; class Insecta; order Hymenoptera; family Ichneumonidae; genus Venturia; species Venturia canescens. Next base: position 7,088,067 of record NC_057427.1, on the reverse strand, counting down.
GATGATAATATCGTGGTGACGGGAAAACGTCGAGTGTCGTGAATCTCCGGATTATTTCGAGTTTTTTCGCCGTCAATGCAATCGCGAAGCCGCGGCGTATCTCCGAACTAAAATAAACGCATCGTTGATCGAAATTAAACTCGCATTTATATATTCATTCGTATATTGTACTTTATTAAATCGTTTATACATAAAATAACACAAATTCGCATGATAAACTGTGGTTGTGTGGAAAACAGAAAACGAGATAGCGATGTCCGAAGGCTGGCCGCACGAAGAACGTAACGCCGCGCTGTCGCTGACTAAGTTAAATTGACTGTGTCAAATTGAATTTCCAACTATGGCAAACACGCAAGTGCATCAAATGGAAACCGAATCGTAAAGCGGAAAGCTTGACGCTTAAATTATAATAATCGGATAAAAGACTGAAAATCATGGAGGAGTTCGGGAAGCTTTGAAAGTTCGATGTCGTAACACCAGGAGGAGCGCCAGGTACAGAAATACGGGAATTTACGAAACTGCGGAAACGGTGAGTCTTTCGGGAGTGTAGAAATGCAATAAAAGCGAAGAATTTTTATGAAAAATAAATAAAAATCAAGCGGAGAAGTAAAAATCGAGTCGGAAACATTTACCGACTCACAACTGCGGTAACCTTACGTGACTTTTTTTTTTTTTCTTTTCAAGTGTAGAAACGACGATACCTCGCGCTGTATCGACGCAGAGCCTCTTTTTTCAAGTCACGTATTTCTGGCCTACACTTATTCGTAACGTAAATTTCACCGAGGTATAAGTGAATTGGATTACGTGCAGAATCTACGCATCGGGGCTTAATACTTAATATGCACCTAGTACCAAAGTCCCAAACAGAATATATATCTATATTTTGTAGGTATACAAACGAATGAGCGACGACGATGGCAACTCGTTAGGGAATCGATGGCAGACAATAGTTCACAGTCTCGGAAGCGAAAGCCACGAGAGTTGATGACGTCTTACGACATATCTCGCTCGTAATGCATCAAAGAGATGCGTCGCTGATTGAAATGTGAGAAATATCGACGGATTCGAAAAGCAACGACACAATTAATATTCCGTATTGAAAATCGTCGAAAAATCGAGTTTCATATGTCAACGTCGAGAAAAAAAATGTTTTCATTTCACCTGCAATTTCGTACTTTTTCTGACGTTTTTTCGAACGATGCTATTCGACGAAAAAGTGAAATAGGGCCAAAAAAAATGTGAAGGAATTCGGATTTAATGAACTCGCGCTTTTTCCACATTTTTGGTTGCACATTTCTGGGGAGGAATATTACGACGGACAGATACGACTCTCGGCGGGGATTCACATGGTTATCGGTCATCTCTGCGAGCCCTCATCCTCATAGCATTACTCGACGATTTCCATGCCCGGTGAGCATCTGCATCGTCGTACTTATAAGGGCTGTATTCATACGCGACAGTTTCCACTTATGTTCGATTCAAAGGCACGAAGGACAGTTTAATTGCACGATTAAACTCGAAAACGTTCGTACGAAATAAAAATTCGAGAAGATTCCCCTTGACGGGTACGACGAATCGCGAAATACGATGCTTGCATAATTTTCGTGTGTTCGCGAACGCTCATTTTCAACTGTCGATGTGGGGAACTCCTTCGTTTGTTCCGCCATTGTTTTGGACAAACGCTCGCAATTTTCGTGTATTTTTTCTACGAACCTTGTTAAGATAGAGACGAGGTAAATAGGTGCAGCTGTCCGCTTACCAGCACGAGGATATCTTTTGATGAAACGAGTGAGCAAATGAGCTTAACAGCATTTCTCACGTCCCCCAGTTTTCTGCGCGTCCTAAAATGGCTGACAAACGTTTTGTTTAAAGTTCCTCTCCGCGACGAAGCTCGAGTAGACGGATCAACAAATGACTATTACGATGATAGATACGCGATAAATAGGCGGAGATAGTGTAGGATTTATAAAAAGTAAGTACACGAAGCGGTGAGTGGATTTCACCAGTGGATACACACATAACGGGCGAGAGAGATCGGGAAACGTGACGATATTCGCTCCATCATGCTCGACAAACTCGACGAGCGTCTCTCTCCGCTGGCGTCTTCATATGTATGATGTTTGTCGTCAACCGTTTTCATGTTCTCCTCTTTTTCAAAAGAGGAAAAAAGAAAGAAAGGAGGGAAGAAAGAGGAGAAGAAGTAGGGGGTTGGAGAAGGGAGGCAGCGAATAAAGCGCGGATAGAAGTGGCGCGCTAGGGAAGGGGGGGGGGGGAGAGCCCGCTTCCCGCGGCCTCCCTTGTCGTCAGTACGAACTTGTACGTGCAGGGAGGAGGGGGCGCGCCGTGTCGCTGCTCGTCGTCGCTTTACCGTCGTAGCAGCCTCAGCTATGGTAACTAACGTGATAGGATTCACATAGCTTCCGGTTTCGTCACCCGAAGTGTGTAAGAAAAAGAGAAAAACAAGGAGCGCGAGGTGCGAAAAAGGGAAAGGAAGATGGTGAAAAAGGAAGGTGATAAAGAGCGGGAGAAAAACATCGGGGAAGAGACTGCTGCGCTGCGAGAGAGGACGAAAATGGGAGGATCGAGGGAGAAAGGGAATGTGTATTCAACGCTATTCAAGTAGAGACTCCAATGATGTATATTTATGCACATAGAGATACATGTATACGTCGGCGGAAGACGCTCTATATCTAAAAAGTTGCTCTCTCATGTGCCGACTCACTTACGCCCTCTAAGCCTTCTCTCCTCTTCGCGCGTCCACATAGCGTCTCGCTCCTCTTTCCCGCGCTTTTATGTAGCCAAACTCTCGTCTCGCTCTCGCTATGTACTCCGGCAAATCTCCCCTGTCACATTCAGCCCTCGTACTTCATACCTTATCAAAGCACCTCGCACTATACTCCGAGACTTATTTTTCTTCTCGCGCGACGCGATATCCACCCACTCCCGCAATGACACGAGGACTCTTTTCCTCACTCCTTCCTTTCGTATTTTTTCTTTTTTCTTCTTATTCGCGATTTTATTTCCTCCTGATTTTCAGCCCAGCTCAACCGCAAGGATCGAGGGATTTTTTATATTTACCGGTGTTGACCAGTTCGATAGCGAACCGACTGTCTTTTTTAAATTTTCACACTTATTTCGTGATCTCTAAACTCGTAAATATTATTTTTCGTTTCTGGTATTGATCTTTTTGTATTTTTTTTTGCTTTATATGTGATGTCATCTCGGCTCAGTTACCCGAAAAGTTGGGCTCGATAAAATTCGATTTTCGTACATTTTTCACGATCGAGTTAACCCTCGAATATATATATATTTTTTTTTTTTCGTTGGCTTTTTTCATTGTAGTGGAACGGGAGACGGAATATTTTTACCGCAATTGATTGGCAATAATAAAAGCTACGCGGTTTAGTTCCAAGCTCGTACATCGCTCTCGACGAATTCTACAATTTACTGCAATTTTTTGGGGCTTTCATCGAGAACATTGATCGATTTTGAGGACGAAAAAATAATGGGATTGCTGGCCGTCAACTCAGATGTTTTTCATTCGAACAAATTTTACGGAAATATTCTTAAAGGTTATTTCAGACTCTTCGATACGACGATGAGCTTCGAAACGAGATTCGCTCCTGTTTATTTTGAAGTGATAAGCTTACACTGTAGAAAAGAGACGTGGAAAAAATGGCGAGACGAATAACACACACAGAAAGCGCATCGGCCGCAGAGCGGAGATTTCTGCTTGGAAAATGCTCGAGCGTACTTACGTTGAATTTTCGATCGGTTTGATGTACACAAAACGATTGGAAACTACAACGTCGCTTGCAGAAATATGAAAAAGATTGGTCCAAGCAAAATTCTCTCCGATGTTATTTCACGGTTACTTGATATCGTTAAAAAATATTGGTTGCATTCCCCTTGCTTCAATGCACATTTAACTCATCGAGCTGTGTTCGTTTTACCCGTGAACTCCCCGCCCCTTCCCTCCTCCACCATTCTCATACCCGATCTTTTATAATTTTCCGATGCTAGCGGAAAAACGTCTCTCGCCGATGTTTCGGATACGTGAGCATTCATATATGTGATATGTACGCGGGGTGTCTCGAAAATAACCTCTAAAATCAACGCTGCGAAACCGCGATCGTACAGTTTCAGAGAATAAATTACTCGGCCATTTTTCCCTGCTCGACGTTCAAAAGACCATTCACCGATAAATAATCGACATTTTTTCAAATTCCTGCATGGGTCACACTTTTTTAGGTTATGCTTGAACGGTTAAAAAAATGTCGGAACGGTCGTCAACACGAAAGTTCGAAACTAGGAAAAATGTTCATTTCACCGGCAGGTCGGAGAAAAAAATTTCGTATTTATTTTCGACCCTTCGATCCATGGCTTCACAAACAAAAAACCCAAAACAAAATGGCTAAAAATTTGAATGGTATACTCACGATTCTTTTGCCACCCGATGTACAGAACAGGCGGTAACACATGCACACATGTGAAATACGAAAAAGTCCGTTTATAGCGAGACCCATTCGGCATCGATTTCGCATTTCAATTTCCATGACCCACACGCCAACTCATTCCCCATCGCGCACAGATACTAGTTTTCCCGCATTGAAAAAGAGTTGCGAGCTTGTTTTGCATTCTTTCTTTTTCTCGCTTTCTCTTTCGTTGTTTTTCCTTTTTTTTTCTATTCTTTTTACTCCGTACGTCAAACTCGTTGAGGGACATGATTTTCATCGAGATAACGTGCCACGAAGCATAGTCGTCCTGAGTCACTACTTGATTTAAACGTATTTTTCCATCACCCTGATCGTATACGAGGCATTCGCCGTCACGCGAGACAGCCCATTTTTTTTATCCTTCTATCTACTGTATAAAGATTATTAAATCAATTCCGACTGGGATCGATTCAGCTCGACAGCGAACGCAGATTTTTTCTACCCATCGAAAAGCAAAATTTATGGAAAATCGATCGAGCAAAGTTCTCAATAAATCGTACACTTTTTCCCTGTAACACTGTTCATCGAATGAGGACGCACGATCGTGACGAGGAATCCGACTTCCGAACTCGATTCTCTGATTTCGACAAATATTTTTCGCACCTGTTCCCAAAACTTGGATATTCAGAATTCCGTTTTTGTAACAATAGAATTTCACGGTGTGATCGAGCACTTCGTTACGAAAGAGTTTCGATTTTCGGACACCGACACATTTGGCGTGCCGGCGCGCAGAAGCCGACGAGAGCGCCGAACCTAACCTCACTTTCTTCGATTCTCAACTCGTTGCGAATCCACGATCGCTCAGTTTTTCTTGTAAATTAAATTTTCATCGCACTCCTGCAGCACAGTGAAAACAATTCAAATGAAAAATTTGAGTATGACACAAATAAAAAAAAGCTGCCCGCGTTTTTTATTCTGAATCGCTTATTCGACGGTTTGAGAAACCCTCGAAACATATGCTATCGAAAAGTGCGCGAATTTTTTGGTGCTCCTTCATTGGATATCAAATCAACATCCCTACAAGTCGATCGATTAATTGGACACAACGAACTTTCTGTTTCCCTTGAAATCCCGTACAAACTCCTGAACTCATCGAAGCGGGTTCGGGGATTCCAGCAGAATAATGTTTGCATGCATCGTAATTGGGAATGTTTACAGAACAGTGATACATGCTCCCAATTATCGTCATATATCATGATACATATTTCGCAGATATATCGTATATCATGATTGAGTCAAAGATCGCACGATACCGAGAAACGTATCCCTTGTGTAACGTTGTTATTTCGATACACACAGCACTGTTGTGTTACGAGAAATTTCCTGCTAAGAAAGCTCACAGCGAGATGTCAGAACCGCTCATTTGAACAACGATTTTTTCAACTTTTCGTTCGAGGCGAGTTCAACATACTTCAGTGACAATTTCGAAAAGTTTTTTGTGATTTTGATTTTTCACATTTCTATTCTTAACTGTGTAACAATATATTGTGTATGTGGGTGTAGCAATAAGACAGGGAAATGGAAAGAGAAGGAATGCGAGGATAATATATTCAATTTTATTAATGTTATTCGAATATTCGTGTGAAAAATTGTGCGATTGATAAATCTAACGTAATTTTATCGAAATAAATCGTTACAATCGTTTTAAAAATTGGATTTTCTGCTCGTTGATGAAACTGTCATCGCTGTTTCGAACTCGTGATCGAAAAATGAATTTTTTTTTCACAAACTCTGTACATTTAGCGAAAATCGAAAGTCTTCGGTGTATTTTAAGAAGTTGAAGTTTGCTATCTACGAACTGATTTATTTATGGGACGTTGAGTTCGTGAATTTTTCGTGGAAATTTAACGGCTTCGATGTTGAGGTGTACACATATATAGTGAGAATTTATGCCTGAAAGGATTTACCGATGTTTACCCTTGACTAAAGCTCGCTCTGAAAAAAGATCTCGAAGTTGGGGGAACGCGAATTTACGGTCAACAGGGTTTTTGTTACGAAAAAGGAACGCCGAGAGATTAACGACGATTGCAGTTTTCCTTAACCCTGAACCTCCGGCGTTTCGACGCGGCAGGCTATTTTTCTATGGTAAAACTTCGAGAGGCCTTTCGCAAGCTTCCGGACGAGGTTAGGGCAAGCCCAAAACTCTCGAATCATCATGAATAAAAATTCTCTGAATAACAATGGCGGACATGAGGATTTGCTTGTGTATAAAAGAGCTTTCGAAAAGTCGAGACGTTTTTGGGGACCTGCTTTGTCGATTTTCTTCCATTTTGTTTCAGCGATGTGACGGAAATTTTGTTCTCCACGAATTCTGACGAAAGTAGATGAAGAAACTACTAAAATTCAATTTTCTCCTTGTCGAAAATCCCAGGAGGCTCCGAGCCCAAATTCTCAAAGTTACGAAACTTCGAGTGCAGAAATAAACGACGAAAGACGAGGAATCGAAGGAAAATCGATTGATCGATTGGACGCGTGTTATTTATTGGTAGGCAAAATCAGCTGATGGTGAAAGAACTTTACACGATTGGATAAGATCACATCAATTTAATGGTGAATTGCCACGAGGAATCCGAAATACCCGAACAATTGATTTACTACCAGGAAACGAATGGCTTCCACATTTCAGCGTTTGGAACACAGATGGCGCATCGATTCTCCAATTCGCGATTATTCCTCGACGGGTCCTCGATAGTGCTTGATGTTCACAGATATGTACGCCGGATATGCCAATACGCCGACAGTGAAAACCAATCCATGGAGTACTTTTTCCTGAGAAAGTTAAAAAACCACAGTTTTTTTAATAGATGAACGTTTTTTTTAAGGATTCTCAATGCGCCCTGCTCTTGATTCGATTCCCAAGCCAGTTCCGACTTCGAATGAAAATTTATTTACTTTAATCGCCAAGCGTGTACGCGCGCGCGTTCGATTCCTCTCATTGGCCGACTCGTACTTCGAATTGGCAAAGTTTTCGAAAAATTCGTATATAAATACACACGGAAATCAGTGAAAAAAAAAAAAAAAAAAACAAAATACACGAAAACTTAGAAATTTGTCAAAACACGTAACGATAAAATTATTGAAAAAAGATATTTTTTTAAATTCTCAAATTGTAATCCTGGTATCTCATGATTGATAAAAAAAAAGGAAAAAAATTCTCGTGAGGAATTCAGGAACTACGCGAGATTCATATTTTACATGTCACGTGTTATGTAACGATTGCGTGGCACATGTATATTTAGATTTTTTTTAATACTCGGGCGCTTGAAGTCTCCGCTTGTTCCGATGCTCTAAAAATGCGCGCGCGACGAGGATAGCAAAAAGTCAACGAACCGCAGCGCCATTGTTTCTTTTTATTGCTATGCGCCCTTTGTACGTACGCGAGGTCATTGTAACGAACGCGAAATAAATTTACGCGTTAGTGAAGTATTCAAGGAGAATTCTGAGAATTTAAAAAATTCGAGTACAGCATTTCTCATAAGTGGGATTAAAATTGAAAAAATGCGAAGTGAATATACATAAAGCACTCGTATTAAATGTGTCACGTTACGCTTTATAAATCTTGGAACTGTTTTTCGTCATTCGCGTATGACGAAAACTTTGCTAATAAAAATTCGATAAAGTACGAAATAATATTGCGAGATTTTGGTATAAATCTAATCCAACTACCTTAATCCTTAACCTTAAAAAAACAATTTTCATCGGACATTTATGGTAGTTCCTATTCCAAAGATCGTAAGAACGCGAAGCGCCACACAGCACGTGCGAGGCACGAAAACTGCCTCGCGTTTCCTTCCCTTCCCTTCGCCCCAAAATTCTACGATCATTCTCCCCCCACCATCGATCCGCTCTGAAATACATGAATTTTCACCGCAAAGCCCGGTTATACGATTGTACAAAACGATAAACGTAAATTATAGTGCTAACTTGTTCCCATTTTTAAGTTGTTACAAAAAAGGTGTGAAAATCAATTACTAATCATTATCGGCTTTACGATCTTCGCGCTCGGGGATCGGGAAATAATGTGCGCCGGGTATTCAACATGTAACACGCGTTACGCAGTCTCCCCTCTCTTTTTTGCCCATCCCCTTTCTCTTCAGACCCATAACAAGAGATCACAAACATAACCGTCATAATTATAAATAAAATGTTTACACGCTGCGACGATCGAGGATCGAGACGAATAATTAAGTAGTTGACGGGAAAATAAAGGATATTCAAAAGTTCTTGGTGTTTGATGAGAATAAATCAATAAATACGAAATTTGACCTGAGCGGCTGAAGGTCGGGCGAAAAAAAACTCGACGAGAGTTGGGAGAATTATATGGACAGTCTTCGAGTAGGCTCGGAAGGCGTCACAGTCATGAGGCTTTATTATTCCAACGCCCTGTTTTTTCCGTAAAAATTATGGTTTGGGCGAAATCATATTTACGCGTTATAATAGGAATATCAGTGTATATAGATATACATTTGTCTTGTGTTACGTGAACTGAGTGGACGATGGGAATCGAATTTATACGTGCTCAAAGTGCCCGGCCGAATTCCCCCTAAATTTTGTTTCGTGCACGTAAAATAAATACATGTATATACACATTGAGGAAAAACTTACCGTTATGGAGATTCGCACACGAGGTGGAGTGGTCATGCTGGTTTCTCCTCTTGCGACAACATTTACCGATTTCGGAATATTCGTTAAAAGTTTACTGGCGCGAAGCATTTTGGAGGAAAATAAATAATCGGATATAATTTCACGACGGTCTGTCGAAGACTGAAAGATGTGTTCGGGCTCGTAACACGCAGATGGCGATCGAAGTGTTCGGGGATATTTCGTAAAGCACAGTGTTGGCGTTGTTGTCTTTCCGACAGTTTGACAAACTTAAAATTTCGTCGATCGGTCAATTATGCGCGCGTCTCAACGTATTTGAAAAAAACTTGAGTTTTATTGATAAATTAAGAATATGATTTAGCGGTTGTAATATAGTCGCGTTGGTCCGTTCCTCTTTCGTTATAAAAGTTTTCTTATCGCAAGTATCGATAAGAATTTCGTGATAGGACCGCTGTAAGCAGACACAATCTCGAGAAAATTTTGCTTCCATGTATCGCCAGAGTGCGTACGCGTGCGGAGCGTGCGAACAGAGGATTTTTTTCCAACGAACACTTCTAAAAATCAGTTCCACGTACAGAAGAAACGTCTTTCCAGACGATGAGTCGTGTCACAGTAAAAACCATGAACAAATCCCTTTTGGAAAATTTCTGATAAAATTTTTCTTTATTTTCAGGAAATTCGATTCACTACGGTGGAAGTAGGGCGTATAAATTTTTGAAAGTAAGTAGAAAAGTTACTAAGTTTTTTTTCACCCCAATGCTTTTTGTACGAGTGTGCTGAGAGGCCTGAGAGATCCTTGCCGGTCTCGTAGGATCAAAATGGCGGCAGGACCGTTTTGCATAGTAACAAAGAACTCGAGTGAATTTCCATTTCCCAAGTGTAGAGGAATATATGAGTTAAGGAAATTGTATCGATCTCTGTTCATCGATCACTAACGAATCATTAAATTACGAAAATTGATCAATTCGGTGAACAATTTTAAATCAATGTGATTCGTCAGTGATTTTTTATTTTCTACCGGCTTATTTCTTTGAGCGTTACGAAATGTTTGCAAATTTAAGTCGTGTCAAACAATCTTTATAGCAATGAAAAAGCATGAAATTTCGCCTAGAAAATTTAATGGTTATCATTTTTTTCGAAACTAATCTCCCCAAGTTAACCTTGGTCATGTTAATATTTTTTTTATCAGGTATATACGTTTCGATTCTAGCAAGTAATACTTATTCATTAAAACCCCTACAATTTCGAGATGGTTCGTTAATGTTTCCAAATCAAAAGTGAAACTCTAGGATATTTTTTCAAATAAAGGTATAAATTGTAATGAGATAATTATATTAAGGAGAACGCGGACAAAAATTGCAAAAGATTATGAATTCAAAAATAACAGATAAATATCCAAGTAAATTCTTCAGCATAATTTATAGAATGATACTACAATTATTCAAGAATATAGAGATTAAAATTTATTCCACCAAAAACTGCCTATGGAAACTTATTATCATTTTCCAAAAAAAGAGGTTACAACTATTTTTGTTGCCAAAAAAAGACGTAAATAAGAATGTGATTCATTAAAATAAAAATATTTTGTAGTTAATTGTCGTTGACACGATAACAATTAAAGTTGAATTGAAGTTAAAAGGGTTCACAATTGTAAACATAAAATAACGAACCAGGGCGTAATACGAACCAATTGTTTATTCGTTCTTCATAGTCTCAATAATTTATTACACGAATGGAAATTTGTGGCAGAGAGCACTAAGTGTCAAATCAAGTGGCTATGCCAAATTCACTAGCCTGATCCGTTTTGAAGGGGTCAGCAACATTTTGAAAACTTATTATCCACGGTAATTCTTGATGTTGACTGCAATGTACGTAGGAAATGCCAATAGACCGAAAAACATAGCCATTCCATGCATGACTTTTTCCTGCAACATAAAATAATGAAAATTAATTCAAATTACGAAATAGAATATTGTTGAAACTCTGCATTCACTTTTTAATTTGAATTCAAGTCAAAATGGTTGAGTCTGATTTCATTTCAATTAAAATCAATAAATTTTTCCAACGACTCAATTTGTACTTGTGTATTGCCATTTTTTAAATCTATTTTTTCTACACTCTTATGTTTTGGTAAATTTTCTTAAAGTTTATTGAACAATTTGTATGACGGCGATAATTCTGACTGGGTGCAACGAATCAGTAATTTTCAAAACTTTCACCATAATCTTTCATTATCTGACCAGTGCAAAAAATACCTTAAAAAAATGCACATGACGTTACGCCACTAAGATTAATATTTTTCAATGTTACGCAGCTAAAAGCTTTCGACGAGGGAGGTGCAGGTTGAATAAAGAATTTGCCACCATGTTAGACTACATAACAAATGATGAATCTATTTTGATGAGTGATGAGCTAATGTTGAATGTTATGAAAATTTCATTGAAAAACATGAACATTAGTAGCAATAAAAAAAAGGGTGATTTTTTTAAGGACAGAAAAATGGAGCTGCTTTCACATGATTTTGATTCAAACACATTTTGTCATAAAGTTCCAAGGATTCGACGCGTTTTCATAGTCATTTCAATGTTTGCATAGATCGAATTGCAATGTCGAAAAAAATCTCATTCGTATTACGCAATAACGCAGCAAGATACACGTAAAAATACATCGTTTTTTCAATTTTGCTTACAGGAAACGAAATTCGGACTCTGGGTCGTGAAGCGATCGTTGTTCTGCTGGGAATGAGAAAACGTCCCGTAACTCGGCTGATCGAGATGGCTTTCTGAGCGGCCAACATGTTGTCTCTACAACCGACGAGTTTTTCACTGTCGTGACAAGTGGAAAACGCTTGATTATCCTCGACGAGAACGTTTCGTAATAAAAGCGAGATCGGATCAGCCAAAATCACGTTGCATAGGAATAAAACGTTCTGGGCAGGTTCTGCGCACTCGCGAGTCAATTTACAGTTTAGCAAAACAGTTTACGTTTTATATAAAGAAAAATCGATTTCGAGTGATGCCTCCTGTCATTATTATCAATCGCTAAAAAACTGGCATTGTGAATCTCAGTACTCTTTCGATTTATGCACTTTGCAATTCAGATTATTCGAACGCTACTTTGATTTGCGTATTCGATCTTTAACACGGGAGTTTTCATGCAAAATCGACAACTATTCGAAATTCTATTTTATACGTCAGCGAAACTATCGTTTGTCTCGCAAACAGAACTGAGTTGAGTCATTACGAAACGAAAACTTATCGAAACACATTTTTTTGCATAAACGTCCTGTAGTTTTGAATAAAAATCAGCTTTTTTTTTTTTGATAATTTTCAAATATTCCTAAGACTACACTTTTTCAGATAACGTGGACAAGCCTGTACGTTACTATATTGTGGGAAAATGCAGCTGATTGCAGCGCTGCATGCTGGTGCTAAATAAAAAAAGCGCTGAATTCAAAAATGTTAATTTTCACGATTTTTTTCATTCAACATTGTTTCAACATTTTTGATGAATTTTTATTGTTTTTGCGATTACAAATTGCAACGAACCATCTTGCGTTAATCTAACACTTCTGAGAGTAAAATTAGACTGTGTCAGCCATATTACCGCGGCAACCCATAATAAAACCATTTTTTCAGAAACCCTCAAATGATCTACGATCTTTATTCATTCATGCATCCTTCCAAAAAACAGAATCCTCGTCTTATTGTGTCCATGTTTTAATGGAGGGGATAACTAGCACAATTTTCTCCTTGCTCCCGAAACAATGAAAAAGTGCAAACCAATGCCAGTTTACCGAAAACTGAAGAATTTGAAGCCACATTTGAAAAAGGAAGTTCGCTCCAACGATGGTTAGGAATGTCACAATCATAGAATTTTCAGTTTGCCTAATATGTTAAGGATGAACATTTTTTAAAATCAGTTCCAAACAACGATTCACTTGTGGGTGAATGGGGTGAATGTTCATCGTTCTTGTGATATTCTAAATCTAGAGTAAAAAGAATCTCAGCTGAGATTTTGGGTTGGCAATCCTGACAGCAGGAGCTGCTCCATTATCACTAGAATTGCATCAACGGCGATATATTTATATATATTTGAATGAAAATATATGCACGGAGGCTATACATATATAATGTTTATCGTATATATATGTATATATCATGAATAGTATTGCTATATTTCTTAGTAGATTAACCCTCTCCTCGAAACTTAATACTCTCGGTGAACCGCAAAATAAAATATGTAATGTGTCCGGATAGGTTTCAAAAAGAAAGAAAAATGATCGCGATTTCTCATAAAATATTAACAATTTTTCATTGTGCACTCGATACAGTAAGTTTTAGTCATTCGTTTCGCAATTTTCGAATATTCCCAATCACTAACTGCTCACGCGCAAACTCGACAGCCTTCCTGAAAGTACATACGAGTACATAAAAGCTATGTGAACACGTATATAGATAAAGTTACCGAATACCCCAAATACATAGATGTGTATGTGTGCGTTATGTATACGGGATCTCGATGTACTGGATCTACACACGAAATGAAGTGACAATGTTTCGAAGAAATCGTCGCGCACCCGACGACGCGATTTTACGAAATTATTGTGTTAAACCGTGAAGATGCTTGTAGTGAGTTAAGAAAGTGTGTAAAACAAGGAGATTTAAAAATAGTGGAGAAAAAAGAGTTGAGTTTTTTTGTTCCTTATGCTCTGGTGCTGGTGTGTTCCTTCCTCACTCGCTCTTCTCTCGTGTGCTCGCGATGCATTCGAATGTAAACATGGCCGACAGCGTGTTGTTGAACCAGTGTTTGTGTATGCCCACTACGGATTACTTTAATCTCAAGTCATAATAATCGAAGATAAAAAATATGCTCACAAAGGACCCAGGTAATGAAAATAATCGATTATTATTGTAATTTTATTAATATCTTGAAGAGATCGATGGTTATTTGGGAGGAAATTTTCGTACTAGTGTCAATCGGTCATGCATATATATATATATATATATTCATTGTACATAGATTTCCTTGGATATATGTATGCCAATTCGTGTGTTTCGGGGAGAATGCAAATTCCATTATTTCACGAGTTTCGTCGTTATTCAGGTCGAATTTTTTTTCGTTGACGGGTCAAATACGATGAACGCTGTCCAACGCTTTAATATTCGTTCTTTTATTTTTACGAGTTTGCAGATAATGTATCCCTTGATCGGGCAAGTTGTTGTATGGAACCAAAAAAAAGATGACAAAAAAAAGAGAAAACAGCTGGATTAGCGTTTCAGCTGACCTGTACACAACTCGAATTTTAAAACTCTTATTTCAATCCATAACTTTTTCTTATCTTTTGTGTTTCATCCAACCATGATCGGATCACTTTATACTTTCAGCTTTTCTCAAAAATTTCCTCCAAATGTTTAATTCTTATTTACAAATTTTATAATGAAAATACTGATTTCTCGTTTGCATCAAAACATCGTAAATTTTTCCCATATCCTTTCCTAACAGATTGATACGTTTGAAATGTTCCTTTTAGGTCAGTGGCAGTTTTAAAAACATTTTGCAACTATGACCTACTTAGTACGTTTGTTGCCAGGCTTTAACCCTGCAATGTCAACCCATGTTTATTTTGAGCATTTTCGAAATCTTACATGTTATAAAATTAGTAGATTTTTCAAGAATGATAAAGTTAAAATGGAAAGCTTAACCGATGGTGATTGACGGTACATATTGGAATACAATGTGAAGTACATTTCCTATATATACTTTTTTCTGCAAAAGTCGAATAAAAAAAATGCTCACAACGGTTCAAACATATGCCGAAGCTTCAGATCTGATAGAAAATATCTTCAAATTTAATCCAATTGGGACAAACGAATCTACAATCGTTTGGTATTGGAGAAAAAACAAATGAAATAATGCCTACATCAATAAAGATTTGAATGAAATAAAAATAAAGTCCATTGAAATCTTTCAGGCTGGTGTCTGGGCGAGCGATGAACGTATTCCGGATTCTGATACCGTGCGCGTTGCAGCCGAACGAAGAAAGCGACGACAGTGTCGTCAACTGGCATAGCGGCGGAGGTTGTTGGTCACTGGCGAGAGGACAAAACAATGATTCTCATATGACCCATAGAATGGGAGCTTCCGCTTCTACTAACTTCCCTGCCAATGGCGGAGATCCCGTACAGGCAGCGAGACTTTCCTCTTCTGGAAATACCGAACAATTCGGTATTATCGTTCGGTACGGTTGACTTTTTGTAACTACATTATGCGGTGTCTTTCCGGTTGATAACTAATTGAAAATCATGTTGAGAATAATTCTGTTCCTCCGAACAGGAATTTTTGCTCGTTTTTATTATAGAGCTTTTTGCTTTTTTTTATTATATCAGAGGAAATTCATAATATACATCTCACTATTTCTGTTCCATTATATTTGATTCACTAACGTTTTTATTCCTCGCTATAAGATTGTTTTATATATCATAATTCATTGACATTGCACATGTAAGTCATAATGACTTTAACATTTTTTAGTAGACTCTCAATAGGCACAGAACCTCCTGGTTCGCTGTAAAAGTAAAAATAGAAAGCAAAATTATTTGAAAAACTGTGATGGAGTAAAAAATATTTACAGGATTTTAGTAAAACGATGTGCTAAGAATATTCTTCGCACAAGTTGTTAACCATGAAATTCATAATCCAAATAACTAAATTCACAAAACTTGCCTGAGAGAAAGCACCAACATGTTACATGGATAAGAAGCTGATTTGAGAATGGGTACAGCAGGAAAAGAACGACCATCGCAAACGTAAAGTGGCTCTTGTTGATAAATCTGAAGCCAGGCGTCAAGAGCAAATAATTCAATCATCGATAATTTTTTTATTTTTCCAAGATAAGAAAAGTCTTTGATTTTTTGAATACCGACCGATTTAATGGCTTCAGCTGCAGCCCGATAATTCGAATGTGTTGGCTCTTCTTTCCAGGGATCAATGCCCTTATCCATTTTCAGTTGATATTCATTCACTTTTTTCATTCGATCCCACACTTGCTTTATATGACTTTCAACTTGGGCATGAGTGTCGGCGGCTATTTGATTTTTCACCAAACTGATGGAAAACTTAACTATCGTTCTGGGAAACGAGAACAATTTCAATTTCTGAGTAAAGAAAAAAAAACTCTAATGAAAGAATGTACCTGCAGGGAATCATTGTAAAGTTATGAGGATCCGTGTGATTTGTTTTCGTTTCAAAACTGTGGATACTGACGCTGGGCAGTCTCGAATTATGGATTACGATACGAGACTCAATTCCCTTGTGTCTGAGTTTTCTCACACCAATTTTTCTCTTTAAATCCTCGGTATTTACATTCATATTTTTAATGGCTTCTTCTTCTTGCATCGATGGACCTACCACGTCTTTCATCAGCTAAAAAGTGTATTGTTTTCACGTAAAATCATTGTCCATGTATGAGAAAAATCCCACATTAAATTTCTGTTTGGAAACTACATTTCATCTGACTTTTTTAGATTCCGAACGGAATGTATTTACATTTGGAGCAGCGAGCTTGTCGTGTTTGTCCATAAGGCTGGAAACGAGGTGCACGGCATCCATCAGCGGTTGATCGAAAGCACCGGCATACTTTTCACTGTCAATGTCATTCTCAGCGCAGTTAATGTCCAGCGAAAAATGGCAAACCCCTCGATATCCATATCTCAAGCACGGAGTTTCCACTATTTTTTTGTCGATCGCCAAGCACACGTAATCGACGTCGATGAAAAATTCTTTTTTTCTTGACAAAACATCTTGGAGGGTAGGACTGCTCGATTCAGCCAGCCCTTCGACGATGAACTTCACATTTACTGGCACCTCGTTCTTCGTGGCGGAATAAACTTTCAATGCCATCAACCAACTCAGCAGTGCGCCCTTTCCCCCAAGTCCACCATCTTTTTTCGTATCATCCTCGTTGATCGTTGAAGAATCTATCAGCAAATAAGAAGAACGATAAAAAGAGATTTTCGTTTTCACTTTTAAGAATGAATTTTATTTTCGTTCCAAAATTCACTTACCGACGTGCCCATAAACGCAGATAGTTCTGAAGCCTTCGTCGACGATCAATTCCCCGAAAAGAACGGGTGGATATTCGGTACCCTCGGCTGTTTTGTTATTTTTTCTCTCAACAAGTTCCGTTTCCACTTCGAGAGCATTCAGTTTCGATTGAAAAAGTTTCAGCTTCGGAAATAGCCATTTTTCGTTATATGACATTATTGGAAGATGTTCAGAATGAAATTTTGAAGAAAATATTGTGCTCTACCGCTTTCGTAATTGTAGGAAAATTCTTTTCGTTCTGAGACTGACATGGAATAGCTCCGAATTCTTGGACAATTTGTGACGCAGTGGCTTGACTTTTGTCAGTGTGTGCGTACAGCTGTGGAAGTTTCGTGCTCGGTAGTTCTTTTAGTTCCCCGGAATCGTCCATTATTCGAAATAACGAAGAGGCCAATTGTGTGGTGGCATGGACTGAAGTCGAAACTTTATTTTCTCCACGTTTTCGTCGTATTTTATTTTTCGTTGAACGCTTTTTTGTTTAAAATTATTATTCTTATGATTTCAGAGAGCGAAAGAAAAGAGTGACGGGCTTCGCGACGTTGCGAAAGAAATTCATACGAAGACGTCGCTCTTCGAAAGCCTGCGACCATGGCCGTGTCATCAGAGAACTCGTCTCAACGTGGAGTCCTCTCGAAGCTGGAGCCTTGCTCGAAGAATATGAAGCCCTCGCAGCCCTCAAGGACTTGCACGTTCAAGCCGAACTCGCTAGACCTCCTGCCACAACCTTCAAACAGGATCTCTCCACTCTTTACGATTACAAATATTGCACCGACGTTGATCTCGTCTACAGGGGAGCTTGCTTTCCAGTCCACAGGGCTTTGCTTTCAGCACGATGTCCCTACTTCAGAGAATTGTTGGCCGGTTGTCCAGGTCCGAATTCTTCCATTTTCTTATCGTATTTTCTTCGCAATTGCTCATCAACAATAAATACTATTTTTATCATGGTATCATTCGATATCATTTTGCTGGAATGTTTCATTTTTTAGGCTACGGAGCTCGTATATGCCTGGACTTGAGAACGCCAAGCCTGGAGGTTCAAATGTTTTCCGCGCTTTTGCGTTACTTGTACACCGGTGACATATGTCCACACGACACGTCGCTCGACACGAATTTATTACGACGATTGGGCGAAGAATTAGGAACGCCGAATCTCCTTGAGCATGATTTACGGTATTTATTGGATACCGGTGATTACGCTGACGCGGCATTGGTGTTCACATCGGACAGTGATTATCAGAGACCGGATAGCGGAAGTTCCGAGTATGGCTTTCGCCCGAAACTCGAACTCCCTTGCCACAAAGCTATTTTGTCCGCTCGTTCGCCCTTCTTTCGCAATTTGATACAACGTCGAACGAGATCCGGGGAGGATCACACCGAAAGGGCCCTTCACATACCCACGAGAATCGTTCTCGACGAGTGCGTCATACCCAAAAGATACGCAAGAGTATTGTTGCACGCTGTGTATCTTGACACCGTCGATCTGTCACTTATTCTTCGTGGCAGCGGCTGTGGCAATAGCGCTGGAAGCCTTGGCGAGGTGAATTCCTACATTTTTTTTCAATAATATTTTTATGATGAGAGTCATCAATGGCCTGTGATTATTTTATTTATTATGGATTGAATGCGGAGTTTTTTTTACAAAGCTTCTGTACAAAGTGAATAATTCATGCCTTCAACTAGTTTCGTCTTTGTATTTTTCGTTATTTAGGTTCAAGCATTGACGCATACGGGACGAATGCGACCGAGTCCTCTCGAGGAAGCAATGGAGCTCTATCAAATCGGTAGATTTCTCGAGCTCGACATACTCTCTCAGGGATGCGAAGATCTCATTCTCGAGTGGCTCACTCAGGATTCTCTAGCGACGGTTTTGAGGTAAAATCGCTGAAAACGAAATTCCTTCAACTTTATTATAATACAGTCAAACAATGTTGTACTGAGATATGAACTTTGACCTCCGTAGATGGGCCAGCCAACCACACGGTTCAGCGTGGGTGCACAGACAAGCACTGCATTTTCTTCGGGAAGAATTTCAAACGGTCGTTACGTCTCCGATACTCCACCAATTGGACCACACCCATATGAGCAACGTTCTCCAAAGTCATTTCCTTCAAGCGAGTGAACTAGAAGTATTACAAGCTGTATTGAAATGGGGTGAACAGGAACTTGTCCGAAGGATGGAGGATCGTGAACCCAATTTGTTGAGTCATACTGTACACTCGGTGACCCGAAAAGGCGTGAAAAAGCGAGATCTCAGTGACATCGAATTACGTGAAATACTCAGTGAACTTTTGCCTCTCGTCCGAATGGATCACGTTCTTCCGGCCAGCAGTGAAATATTGGCACAAGTACGTCTAAATTAAATGTCAATATTCGATTGATTCTCAATTTCCAAACATGGTAATTCGTCAAAAATTAATCACCAAGAACATAAAATTTTTCAATATTTTTTATACTAATGATTGAACTCTTTTTTCTCGAAAAAATCAAAATATAGAAGGAGAAAATTCTTAGAAAAATAGTTGAAAATTGTCGGAAATGGTGCGGTTAAAAAACTCATGCTTCGAAATTTCAAGCAGGAAAATTTTTCAATAGTTTTATCCGGATTGTCTTCAAGGTTTTTTTTTTGTTTTCAGGCTATTAGAAGAGGTCTCGTTTCGACACCGCCGAGTCACATGATCGGAGATGAGAGAGAAAATCTGCGAATAAACGCTTGGATACGAGGAGGCAAGAGGAATGGTCTGTTCGTGAGGCCTCGATTATTCATGCCTTATTACGAAGAGATAAAGGTAGGTAATTTAATTTTCGCGCTTCGACCAAAGCCGCTTCGTCAGTGGAGTTTCTTCTCTCTCTTCGTCTTATTTGTAATTTACTATTTTTTTGTCGTTACAGGCTCTAGTCGAAGAACAAATGGTTCAGGAAACCGAATTATTGAGATTACGGAGGGCTCGCTACATTCCTGATATTCCCGACACTCTCTACATGGTCGATGAAAAACCAAGGTCGATGGGGGCAGTCGGGGTGGACGTTCTCTCTGCAGCATTGCCAGGTAACAAATTGTAAACTATTTATTTCAGTCCGTCGCAGACATCGCTGAAAACCAATCAATTCTTGCTATTTAATACAAGAAAATGAGTCATCAGAGAGGAAAATTGAGGGAAACGTAATTCATCGCACCGCAATTTGCTACGCGGCAAAGTTGAGACTATTTTGTCATTCCAGTCCCATTCAGTCGAATTATTGCTAATTTTTTTTAAGAGAAAAAAATACTGGTGCATACCTCCGGTGTTTAATTACTGTCGATGAGTGGCCAACAATTTGTAGAAATTGTAAGAATTGAAGTCTCTTTTGACTCAACACTATTTATCTCGACTCCACGAGGAATCGTTTACTTAATTAACTCTAACGAATAATTATACTCTATTAACCTTGGTCTTAACAAATCGTAACTTGGCATTTTTTAAAATTTTCATTATTTAATTTCTTTTCTTTTGTTTCTTTGAAATATTCAGTACCAGACTCGGCCACAATGTCGGCGATGCTTAAGCGTGAACAAAAGTTACGACAATCCCCAAGTTGCCAAAGAGCCGTGAGCTTACCTCTCTCATCGAGACACGAGATTAATCGACAAGTCAGATTACGCGTCGTGAGAGAATTCAATCTGCCGGACGCTGTTGCCGATCTTCTCGAGGTAAGTATCTCTCCTCTTTTGTATCCTTCTTAATTTTTTGCAAATTAATTCTCGATCACTAACTACTCTGGATTTCGAGAGACAGAAAACGCACGCGGATGGAATGTCGTCCAATAATCTCGCGCAATTGGAACAGTAATTTTCATCACTTTTTTCGCATAGTATTTTAAATATCCAACTCTTCGAATTTAATTAACTTACACAAATGATCGAGGCACGAACGCGTCGAATATTAAACTCTCGATCTTGAATTGCGTTTGATTGGCGTTCAAGGTCAAGGCGCATAGGAAGTATTGCACGTGTCGAATTGTCGCGAAAATTATAGCAGGGAGGAGACAAAATTTTTTATACTTTTTGTCCAAATCTCCAATTTTATAAATAAAAAATATAAATAAATTCTCCATCACTCTAGCAAATTGCCTCAGACTTACAAATTTTTCGTTTTCTTCTTTCAGCCAAAAATTTCAAAATTCCCCAGTCAAATTTGAATTTATTCCTCATACCGCAGTTTCATGCATACAAAACAAATATCATTGAAAAAGATGCCAATTTTAAGGAATTCCAGCCCATCCTAGTGGTTTATTATCGTAGATTTTCATTCTTCTTCCTGGGTTCGATGGACTGGAAAAAGGAGCTGATATTTTTTTCTTTTTGCATATAGAGCGCCGACTCAGAGTAAAAGAATATCTACGAATTCTCGCCCTTTTTGGAGCTGATTTCGGAGCTAACAATTGATGAGTTCAATGCTAATTGAACATTCTATGAACAAAATGTGATATTATTTCAAATTAAATGTACAAATTTACAATATTTTTTAGATTCAGTACACAACATTTTCGATTTATGTATAAACGATCAATGAATTTTTATTATGATAGGACGCATCATTATCATTCCACACGTAGTCGCACAGCATGAATATCTTTTGAATGCTTCTGGGATTTCGTTGTCGAGAATCGTTAACTCCTTATTTTATTTCGCAGTGATGATTTGCACTGTTCTTCACTCCTGCAATTTTTCTCGTGCATTGATTAGCATTATATGCATTTTTTGCATTTTTTGCTTCAACCATTCCAATTATACACTTCTCCAAATAAATGAGAGTTGGTGTTTAATTTAAATTTGTAAAATAATCTATTCACAGTGAGAATAGAGATTCCGTTACGATGGAATGGTTTTGGCATTGATAAGTTTCCTAACAACTCGAATCGTTGTCGTTTTTTGTCCCACTAGTTTTAAGGTATACAGTGAAGTTGGATCTATTTCCATTGCTCAAAATTAATTTTGTAGCCTACTGAAAGGAAAATCGATTCCATTGCATGCGAGCGTTGCTTCTGGCTTTAACATTGTTTTGTGTTCAACAGGTTTGTATTGGAAGTTAAGGACTATTTGATGAGCCATCCACGCTTGTGGTAGAATTGAAGGGTGTGGAGCATTTTCTGATTGTAAATTTCACCGCCGCCGATCGTCAGGAAGTTTTCTTTGCTCTTGATGTCCTCCATTTTGGGAACGACGTCGGGTTTCGATTTGATGACTTGATTCATCATGAGACACTGTGGGAATTTCAAAGTAGCACATTCGTTGAAGCGCTGATGGAATTCCTTTTTGGGATAATTGGTAGGATCGACGGTCATCGATCGGAGAGTATCTGCGAAGGCCTCGTAATAACGGTCGATCAAACGATCGAATTCTTCTTCGATCACTTGCTGCGTCGGACTGGAGATGAGAAAGAAAATGAGGTCCTTGACGCCGTAGTCATAAACGCACAGTTGAAAATCAACGATTTTCATGTCGACGACACTTTTCGTAGCTTCGTCATGCTTGAACATCATATTGTTGGTCCAAAAATCGTTGTGGACGAGAGTGGCCCATTTGTCCTTGGGCTTCTCCATCTCCGGAGACTCCTCGAGGCTCTCCAAATACTTCATTGTCTTTTCAACGCTCGTTAAGTATGCCTCGCATCCTGGTATGAGGTTCAAATCCGCGAGTGCCTTTGCAATCATATCTCCGACACAATTTTTCGCAGTTTCGTTAGCCGGTTGTACGAGTGCGGGTAAAATCAATTTTTCGAATATTTCCGGCTTCCTCGTCCTCATCGCGATCACTATACCGTGCAATTTGCCGAGTTTACGAACCGCCAAATCGGCCTGACTCGAGTTCAGACCCAACAAACGGTCGACCGTTTTGTAACCGCTGTAATTCAAATTTTCCAACACGATCGCTGCCTCGTCGTCGAAAACATCGCCCTCCCCCAGGCCCATTCGTCCGCCGTAATAATCCGCTCCCAGCCACGTACTTTCCGCTTCCGTGATTTTATTTTCACGCTGCAAAGCCATAAACGCCGGTGTAAGATCGCGATAAAATTGTAATTCTTTCAAAAAGGTGAACGGCGTGTTGAACAACTCTTGCAGCCATGCCGACGGTGGAGGCAATTTTACCACCAGATTAACAACTTCCGTTCTCGAGTTCCTTTCAACCGTCGCGTTCACCGCGATTATCAAACTCCCGTAGTTGTCGCCCGGATCTGTCAAATTCTTCCAGTCCACTTTTACGATCTTCAAATCATTGCCCAACTTTTTACTCAGCAACGACGTCAAGTTTTTTACTGGTAACGAGTTTTCCGGCATTTCTGCAACAGTAATTCGTCAATTATGCTTATGCGAGCGTTCCTCGAGTGACTCGAAAGCGACAAAAAAACTAATGAAATTCACAGACACGTGACAAATTCGTTGAAACGTTTTTTGGAGCAGTGATCGCACATTTTTCTCAGGAATTCAATTTGCCAAAGTTTCTGCAACGCAATTGCTTTCAAATTTTTGCCTTAAAAAATCTCAAACACTCAAACAACAATATAAAACCAACTGTCAACACACATTTTCTGATATTTATCGACCAACGAATCTGTTCGCGAGGTTTTTTCAGACGGTCAAAGTAAATCAGATGGTCTGCAGATAAAATTGAGCGCATTTACCGAGTTGGAATCCCAATCGAATCGTTCAAATTTGAAGATTAATGACCGCGCAACCCCGACCTGCGCGTCGCGAGATGCCACAAGTGTGTGTTTTCGTTCTAAATCTAGATTCGCTGAATCTCGGGCGGTTTAATAATAGAATTGAAAGTTCAGTCGACTGTGTACGTGGCGCGGGGGCAGGGGGAGAGGCAAACGGAGGGAAAAAACTCGAGTGCAGAATTGTTTTGACTCGGCGGTGCACGAAACTCCCGTGACGAATTAATAACACGCGAGGAGGAATAGCGAGTTGGATTGGAAAGAAGAAAAACACAAGCCCGAGCGATTGCAGCACGCTGCGAGTTTTGACAAACAAAGATTTTAGTTTGTGCGTCGCATAGGCTTGGCCTTGGTGCGAATATTGAGTACGCTTCCTCGATCAGTCGCCTCGGATTATCGTTTCAGAGTTCCCGCATTACGTAATTCCACGCGTGCACCAATGGGGATCGCGATTTTCTTGGACGAGACGCAAACACATGCGTCTTGCGTCTCGACGAAAACGAGAATCTCTTTAAATTCGATCGGTGCTCCCGCGGATCGCGGCGATCGATTTACGCCGCTGAAACCTCCCTCGTACTTGGCAACGTAAAACGAGAAATTGCCAGTTTCCGATCAATTGAAATTCCCGGTTAGAGCCCGACGCTTTATCGGCCAAATTGTTCCGCCTTGAAAAGCCCGCTGCGAAAGGTCAGCCGCGATAATTCTTTATCTAGGTCACCAGCTCATAATGCACCAGATAAATAAGACCGCGATTAGTTCAAATTTGTCTCGCAAATCTACGTCACCGAAAATCGCTCATAATCGCGAGCAATACCACCCACTCCGCAGATAAGCCAATGCAAGTGTTTATTCCCGTTTTTTCAATAGCGGTCAGCGCTGTCGGACTGAATTTAAAATAATTTTTTTTCCCCAAAAAGCTGTAAAACCGTGCGAAAGAAGCCTCGCTTTTTTTCTCGTTTATTTTCACTGGGCTTTTCGATCACTAAAAATTTCGAATTTTCGAATTTGGCGAGGATTTTATCGTCGGATCTTTTCACGCGAATCTGCAAGGCTTCTTCGAGGAGGCGTTTTATTGAAATTATTCCCCGAATGACTGGGCGACTTACTCGATTATTTCGCTGCTTCGTATCGTTTATGAAGATAATATTTCCATGTAGTAAGCAAAAGCACTTTTCGTCGCGCTCGGGAACGTACGCGACACGGGTAAACTCAGAGACATACGAACTCGCTCGTTCGAGAGCGTTTTTATTTGGAAATTTCGGTGTATCGAGTCTTGCCAACGGTGCTGTGACAACTGAACATCGCTTCATTCCGACCCTTTATTTTCCCCCCTTGTGCGCGTTCAGATGTGCACGTACCCCTTCTCCTCGATTTTTTCATCTCTCGGACTTTTAACGAACGTCTCAATTGAGTTCCGCGTTCAGACTCGAGTTCACTTGCTCACGAAACGTACGGAGGAGCCTTCGGATCTGGAGCGGTGCATTTCGCCACCGAAAAGTTTCATCGAATTTTGACATTTTTCTGTCGCGATTATTCCGAATCCTCGAACCACCAAGTCGTAAGATTTCGTTCGAACAATTAGAAATTTGTCAAGCGAATGATTGCGTCATCGTTGAACGGCTCGGGCTGCCCTTGAATAATATCCGCATATTTTTATCATCGCGAGCAAGCACGCGCGAATATTCCATTTCCATAAATAATATTCAACCAAACGGTAAGAAGAATTGAATGAAATCAATTTGCCAGGCGCGCGATTCAGTTGTGATGCAAAGTGCTCGCGGGCTGGTCTGGGTAAAAACGGAGAACGAAGAATACGGAGAAAAAGCTACGCATTTTTGTCAAGTCTCGAACGAGACGTGAAAATGATCGATCGGGACTATCGATGTGTGCGAATAGTAATGAAACGTTTGAAAGCGTTGAGTGTCGGCGTTTGAATAATGCAACTTATGCTAATACCGTTGTCAATAATGAATCAAGATTATTTTT
This sequence comes from Venturia canescens, assembly GCF_019457755.1. NCBI lineage: Eukaryota > Metazoa > Arthropoda > Insecta > Hymenoptera > Ichneumonidae > Venturia > Venturia canescens. The sequence continues at coordinate 7,062,182 of NC_057427.1, read as the reverse complement.
TATTTTCCATCACTTTACGGTGCCTCGAAAAGCTTTTTACGAACGTCATAATTATCAACGAGGACTTTTGACCCCCTTAACGAGGCCTCGAGACTCCGATTTTGGACGAACGATTCCGACGATTTCTTTATCGTCCAAAGTTCATCGCTTCTTCCGGAGCACGTTGAATTTCTATTAAATCTTACCTTCCGCGCTCCTCGACATTGAATAATAATCACAGATCGATCACTCTATTTTCTCGGAGAGTATGATCGAGAACTTTCGCATGTACGAGTGAACGATTAACTGTTAATGCAGGTCTTAGAAATAACCGGCCTCATTAAACGTTACGGTATCACGATCGAGTGGCGTTGTACGAGTGAGCAAATCTGAGTTGCGGTCAGAGCTCTTATCGCCTTCGATGTCTGATGCACTGTACAAATATACAAACTTTTATTGTCACGATGAATCGTCATTATTTTAAAACGGGGGGTCGTCCGAGTTATCGTTTTATATTTATCGAGAATATTCGTCGAGACCGTTGAGCTCGTACGAGATTATTCATTCGGGGGAAATCAGAAACTCGAAAAAATCATGAAAACACGTACGAAAGGACGATCAGAGCGATTAGGAGTACGCCGATAACACAAACTCCTTCGACTCATTCTTTCGATTGGATAGACGCATCTTTCGTCAATATTGACACCTCTTTGATCCAATCTTATCAGGAAATAAGCAAAGGTGCGACGCAGGCTAGAGTATAGAAGCTACGAAACGTCGAATAGTTCGATGCTAGTTCTCGTGACGTTTTATCTCCCACAAGCTCCAGATAGTTGACCCATAAAGATTATCCGTGCTTTGTTTTCTTATCGAGGAAAAATATTTAGGAGTCCACAGTCCTCGGATTATTGCTCGATCGAGAAAACAATAATTATGAAATTCTGCAGAATCGTTTGACGGATGTTCGCAGGGAAATTGAAAGATTTTTAAGCAACCAATCATTTTTTTTCATTTTTTCTTTCCCTTTTGAATATTCCAGTTTTGGATTTCCCTCGGAGGCAATTTGTGAGGAGTGAATGCTCCAAATTTCGTTGATTTTGAATATTTTTGGAGTAAATTTTCAGGGAGACAATCTCGAAACGATGTATAAAAAAAAAACAACCTTAAAATCAGGGTTTTTAAAGTTTCGTCGATGAACGTTCCGAGATGCATCAAAGTTTAGTTGTAACGAGAAAATCGTCAGAAACAATGACACTTTAAAGCGAAATGTTTAGCATTCCAGAAACGAAATGAATGTTTCTTCATTCGTTGTTTCAGAACGCAGCATGCTACAATTTAGGAGAGCAAGACGAAAACGTGACAGGCATGGAGGCCGTGAGTACAGGAAGCATAAGTATCAACAACGGCGCTCCAGCTCCTCCGATGTGTTACGGAAGAAACATGACATTTCCACGACAGAATGCATCTTATGGGCTACGACACGAGCTCCCAGCAGTTGTTACAGAAGGAGAGAATTATAGACTTCCCGGAGAGGTGATCTATCATTACAGGGCGTTACTTGCTTTTTTGTTTTTATCCCCCTTGACATTGCCTCGTCAATTAATTCGTTAAGACTGATTAATACTTTGCTACGTAAAGATTATTTTCTATCTTCACAATTTTTGCTTCGTTTTCGGTGAATTAACTGTGAGCGAGATACTCGAGCCAAAAGTAAAATATTTCGAACGTTTTATGATGCGATGAGGGAATCGACGAAGCTTTTTGGGGTTTCGAAAAGATTTAAACAATCTTCGATTGGAATTCATAAATTGGAAAAGGCTTTTAAAAAATTTAGCGAATCGTAAATATTACACGAGTTATTCAAATCACTGTCGCAATGACGTCAATCACCCACTAATTATTGTAAAATAATAACGTCTCTTATAATTTGAAATCTGGCTACCATTTGTTATTCGCTAATGACAACTGATTGGAAAAAACAATGATTTTCCCGTTTCGAGTTATTACTCCGCGCAGCGAACAATGCTTACGTCATTTGGCTATCGAAGTTTTTTCAATTTACATACAAATTGTCTAATTTCACGCTAAGATACAAATTTTCAGGACTTTTTTCATTACGAAATATTTTGCCTTTTGTCTTTTGGTCTCTGGACATTATTTTTTCAAAATACTTTTGTTTTCAACCATAAAAACGTTTTTATTTTTTATGATGATGCTGAAGTTCGTACTTTCATTTAGTGTTGCCCATTCGCGAATTTTACGCGAATTAAAAGTGTGGTTTTCGACGGAAAATTGACCAAATAAATAGTCTAAAAAGAAAACAAAATTTTTATGAATTTTTGCTTTCAAATGTTCGCAGCATCAACAAGAAAACAATGTTTGCGGTGACGGACATTTGTCCGGTATAATGCCGGACGTGGCAATGGCGACTGCGTCTTTTGGTGCCCTTCAATTGGTCGAGCAGCAAGAACTCGAGTTGGATTTGGGTGACGGTACATCGCACTTGTTGCAACACGGGCCGGTGTCAATTGGCACGATCGGGCCCCATCATCCGCTATTACCGCATCAACGTCAGAGACACTTCCCAGGACCTCCTCCACCCCCTTACATGTATCATCGTTCAAGCTCCGGTTTGCCGAGATTCATTTGAGACGAACTAACTCGGGCGCGATCTAACGTGAGAGAATAGCTCTCGCGCCAATGATCGTCGTACCGATTAAGCTAGTTATCTTGTAACATGACAAAAAGTCAAGGATTCCTTTCAAATTCCTGCTTAGTTAGGAAAGCTCGCATACCTAGAAGGATTCCAAAAAGTCATGAAAAAAAACTTCTTCCGTTGGTAAACATACATTTCGAGAAGTCTTCACGGATCCGGCTTACACGAGAGAGTAAACCACTAAATTTACTTATCAATTTTCTCAAAAAAATCGACCTTCCTTTATTGGGTTCGAGGTCTCAGCCGTGGTTGCGTTTTGAGGCTCTTTCTCACGAGCACCGATTGAACTAAAAATATCTTTTTTTCATTTGTCGATTTTCCATTCTCCGTCTCTCTTGTAGTCTTAATTATTATCGTTTTATCAAAAATTTTTGAGATAGAAACGTTCAGAGTAACAGTGGCTTTTGTCGATTCTCTAGTGATCTAATTGAGTGTCCGAAGCTCTCGAAAGGTGGGAAAATTTCGCATCATGCGACCAACGTTCAATGTGTAAGCTGAAAGTCTGAGAATGACTTGATCCTCCTAGGTGTACGTACTTTCTCAAGGGGACAGTGATGTCTTATCCCTTCGGAGATTCCAAAGCGATCGTGTATTCAATGTATAAAATCAAACAATCTGTCAAAACGAAAGGAACGTTCGAACGCGAGCGTGCAGTTCCAGAATCATCCCCATTGGTGACAAAGCCCATTTTTCCTGACCACTAACAGGATAAAGTTCTTTAGATTTATAGTCAATAATTCACAACTTCCTTTAAAACAGCCATCTTTTGGTGCGATACAATGAATTTTCTTAATTGTTTTTTAGCGTTTTTCTTCTGGAGAAATTTTCTCCAGTTAACTCTCGATCTCGATTTACTTCACCGTAGATTAAAGATTCTTCGCGACATCCAAATTTCGTTGTTGAAATGATTTGTTTTTGCGGATATTAGGATCAAGGAAGGTCAAATAAAGTTGCAAAAGATTGGAATTGAAAAAGAAAAATCACTTGCAAATGTAGCCTCCGATGCCGGAGGTCTTCAACAATGAAAAATACTCGCTACTGAAATTATTTACTTCTTGTCATTCGAAAATTCAGTGCTCAAAACAATTTATTTAATTTATCTTACGTCGATGGAAGATTCGCGAGTGTCTGAAAGAACGAAATTTAATTATTTATTCAAATTTATTCGATAGTGGGAAAGTAAAAAAACGAAATACGAAACGTCACATGTTTCCCTGTGATGCAGGATATGGACAGTGAAGGAGCTTACTGTTAGGAAAAGAAAAGCACGAGGCGTAATTCATATTGGACCAATGTAACTATTGTCAGTTTAAAATGTAGCGAAACGTAGGATCATATTAATTGTAATTTACGCACATTTAAGGTATCCTGGGATGGATTTACATACCTTCAGCTTCTGAAAGTCGTGCTCTCAATCTTTCGTGTTTCCTTCTTTCTTCATTTCGACTATTTTTCATTTTTTCTCAAGACAAATCCGATATCGAATGAGAACTTTTTCGTTCATGACGAAATCGCATACAACGAAATGCCAATGTCATTGAAATCATTTGAAAAAAAATGCATAAACTCTTATCAGAATGTCAATCATCGTTTATACAATATTGCTCGTTTCATATTGTTGAAAATAAGAACCGAGCAAGCAGGCTCGACTTTCAGAATCCAGTGGATATTGCGAACTGCTTGGAAAATACTTATGCGAATAGCAAATTAGTAGCTCTCTCTCTCTCTCTCTCTCTTTAAATGAAAAAGAAAAAAAAACGATGAAGGGTTGACTAAAGTATGTACCTGTTTGCGGCGATATGTCATCCATATCCTTAAGGAGCATTTTTCTGTTCTCATCGCTATTCACTCTCCTACAATGTATAACAAACATTTGAGGCGGTGTAAATTTTTTTGCTTGAGTCTGAAGCACCGTGCAACGAATATTTCCAATGATTAAATCAGCCGCAATTCTTCGTTACATAATAGCCCGAAAAGTCATCGTTGAATAAACTCTTCCCGCAAGCTTGCATCATTATAATTCACGCAACGATTCGTACATCCTAACTTGAAAAAAAACGAATTTTGTTAGTCGAGAGACACAAAAATACTCGACGACGATATGCGCCGTTAGAATGCTGCTTAACATTGTGAGGATTTATCTGAGCGATAATAGCGAAAAAGAAAAACATGATTAGTGATATGTTCACGAAGGTACGTGCAAATTTGTTCAACAGTAGAACTGTTAAGTAGAATCCTTTGTGTTGAGCTGAAGAAATAATTGGAAAAAAATGTAAATATACATTGATAAATAGCGCGACTCTCATAGATTAGACTCTTTATTTTTCTTCGTGATTCGGTCGGTTGCGAATTGTAGCATTTTTGAAAAATTCGTCATCACCGGGAACAAATGCAAAATGCTTCCAATATCTCAACATATTTCCGTCACGAAGTATCGCAACATTCAATGACAAGGCTTTTTTTCTCTATCCGTTCGATTTTTCTCCATTTTATTAACTACTATTTACACTGCCATTATTGTAGTAAAAATAATTCGCGACATTTATTGATTAAAAAACGAGCCACCCAGATGATAAACCGAGTGGATCGAACGAAGAATTCAAAGGAAAAAAAAAAACAAAAACAAAACAAAAAAAAACGATCTTGTAAATAGTTTAGACGTACGATTTACGAGGACCTGTTGCCAATATTCAAATTGTACATAGAAAGTAAATGAGTCAACGGATAATTGGCCCCAAAATGAATTTTTTTTGTTTTTTTATTTTTATTTTTATTTTTATTTTTTTCGTAAAAAGTGAACAGAACATGCATTAGATATATGAATATATATAAAAACCTTATTATAAATCGAGTGGAGTTTTGAAACTCCCTTCGAATATTCTGTTTTTCGTGACACCGTCAAATTGATGTCTGGCTCTGGTTTAATCTCGATTTTTATTTGTTATGTTTATCATGTAGTCGAAAATCGAAAATGTTTGACGTTATTAGAATTTTATATAACGATTGAATAATCGAGCGAGTCGTTCAAGTTCCGTTGAACGATCTTCCTTCGTACGACTGCCAATCCAATCTTCGGATATTTTGTGGTTTACTTTTTGCTTTCTAAAAAAAACAGCGTGTCGTAAAACAATAATTTAGCAAATTGAGTTGGTGACCATCCGATCACTGAAACTCTGGTCAGTTCATTTGGTTTTCCCACTAAATTCTCGTACGCTGGATTGAGGAAAAGTAATCTAGAAAAAAGAGCAATCGTCGATAAAGAGTTGATTTAAAAAATTATTTTTGAAGATTAAACTTCGACGAGATTGCCATCGTGCTTCAGATTTTTTGCAGACTCGAACAATCAGGACGCACGCGTGTACTCTGTCCATGCTCGATATGTTTATTTTTTTCGTTTTCGAGTACCTGAGCAAAGATGTGACGACTCCGAATCCTTACTAGTTTTGTGATATTTATTACTTTTCGCTTGTTTCGTTAGCTCTTTTCGTCGATCCATCGATCGATCAATCTCATTTGAACGAATAGTTCATTCGTTTTCCGTACTTTGACAGAATATAGATAAGAGAAGATTTCTCCTTTGTGGAAGGTGAATGGACTATCAATAGTTGTGATGTGTATAATTTTGTCTTTGTTTTTACAATATGATTTTCTTCCACCATAGCGCGCAAAATAAGAAATGAAAATATTGTTTCGTATTAGTTTATCAATAAAATGTTATAGTGTCTCTCTCATTACTGCTTGTAATTATCGTTCGACAAGATTGATGTGTGATCCACGTTATTTAATCATCGTGAAAATGAGGTTTCCTGCTCTCGAGGAGGCGGAACGAACGAAAAAAAATATAATCGTGACCTTGTGTGGTCATGGGGGTTATGAATGATTGTCTCTATTGGTTTAAATGCACAACGTTCATTGTGCCCTAGAGTGTAGGAAGATGGGTCTAACTTTTACAGAAAATGAAAAATCGATGACAAACTGCCAGGACCTCTTTCGTCTTTCGTGTGTTTTCTTTTCAATTTTTCGTTTCTTCATAAAATATACTCCATAGCAATGAGCAAAAAGTTCAGTGGTTCAAGTTTGTTTCTCGATGCCAAAAGGAATGAAATTTTTGTGAGATTTTTCATTTTCTCTAGTACCGAAATTCTCGTGGGGCAAATAAATGTACAAAGCACTCTTGCACGATGCGAAAAACCTTGACAGCTAATGTTATTTTCGACTCTCGTCACGCGAAGTGTTTTCACGACAAAAAACGTCCTAAATTGGCGTTTTTCAATTTTCAACACTCGTAAAACAAATTTTTTTGAATCATTTCCATTTCACAGAACCTGAATCAGGCACCTTGGATATCGAAATGTTCATTGAAACCTGTCAAGAGTCAAAGAACAAAGAAAATGTGTTCAACAATTTCGTAGAGCGCAAGTGCTAAGACAATTGCCCCCGTTATGAGTGCAAATCCATATGAGAGGCTTCAACTGAATACTTTCGTTGCATTTTCGACACGATGAATTAATGATAAAGATAGAGATTCCGTTGATGACGTAAATAAATTCGATTAGCATGAGAAATATTATCGCTACGATTATTCCGACAAAGATTTAGGTTGAAAACAACAGATAAACATTATGAATCATAATAGACTGTGGAAAGAGGTCGTTGTGCGATGGAGGAACAAAAGTGTGTATGTACGTGTATATACATTATATATATGCATAAATATATACATATATATATATATATAATGGTAATTGCGGTTATGCATTCTAATGTTTTAACTTATATATAATACACTTATTATTAGATATATATGGATTATCGTATAATATTATTATTATTATTATTATTAATAATAAACAAATCGAGTTAAACACTGCGAAGTATCTCCGTTTGATTATTTAAATTATTAGTATCCTATTATTTGTACGTAAATATTTTAGACTGAATAAAAACAAAGTGAAATCGATGTTTCGCCGCACGATTTGTGTCCCGTTTCGATAACGAGAAAAACGTTGTTTTCCCGCCACTCGATATTATGGTTCATCGCAATCAGCAATCAGCTGATTCGAACGTTGGTCATGCATGCGTGAGTTATTTTTATTATTTTTGTCAAGTGCCGCATTGTGCACTCTGCAAGTTCGATCGAGAAATCTGCAACGTCGGCCGAGTAGATAATTTGACATTTTCTGAAATTGTCCGCTACACGAAAATAGCGCTCGAAAACCCCTCAAAATTTTGTCAGTGGAAATCTTTCGCTTCTGCTTCTGCTTTCTGCTAGCTACAATCTTTTCGACAACCATCGATATACAGAAGTATAGAGTTTAGTTCTCCACGTTCTTCATCCATGGCACTGTGATTTTTTGTTTTTTTTATAGTTGTTTACGTGAGGTGAAAAAATTTATTTGTAAGTTCAAATATTGATCAAGTTGTGCTCTTTTTCATGTGTTTCAATAGTGCCACAACTCACTTGTTTTTCACGTCGAAATAATTCAAGTGGTTTATTCAAATCTTCGATCACACATATATTATTCATCGAACTCATGTGTTTATAAGAATATTTTTCAAATAAAACTTTCCGTTAGCGTTTGACACATTGTTTCTTCTAGTGCTTTTGGCTGCCATCTCACTATTTATTTCTGTGATCAATACAGAATAAACCACTTTGCGATGTCGCGATCCTGTTCGCGATAGTGTCATATTATCTATGAAAAATATACAAGTTTTGTTTGATTAATTTTTAATTGATACAGCCGTATTATCATCGGTCCCGCGTCTTTATTACATTGCGTAATCTCATTTACATTTCTACCGACGTTTTAATGTTTCATGTGCTGGAAGAATTTTTATACTGCTGTGAAAATAATACCCTTGTGCACGAAGTCTTCACAAAAACATTGCTATTTACTCACCCTGTATACGTGACGTAACTCTCCCCCGTGCGCCCCTATTTCTCGTTGAAACCGAGTATGAATTCGTTTTTTATAATTAGAAAATTCTTTTTCATACCTTTGCCACGATATTATGCTACGATATTACGATATCGTAGACGTAATTAACGTATTAACAATATTAGCTATTTGTTAATTTTGACATTTTACATCATTCTGTGCTTGGATTGATAAATCTCACATCTTATGCAATTATGCTTTATTCTTTATGGTTTCTATAACATTGTTCGAGTTATAGAATATTTTTTTATATTTTCTGCAAACAGAATTTCCAGGGAGTTTAAAATTTAGTGAAATGTTTTCCAATAGTCTTCTTTTTTCCAAAATTTTATTCTTCAATTGCATTTATGTGAAAAGTGGGCTGTAGTTTTCCAAATTTTCATAATTTTTGTAAATAATTATTTCTATTTTTGTAATTCTATGAATATTTGTGTATTATACCAATGATTTTTACAGACTTCTACAATGAACACTGTCCATGGGGTATAAGAGACTAGCGAAGGTCTGGAAACCTAAAAAAAATGATTTTGACAATCTTCTATATGATGGCGACATGGATACAGGCATGGAGATTGGCGACGCTGAAAGCGCGTCTTGCCACATCTCTCGCTGGGCCGGAAGCTGCTAGACCTACACTCATGTTTTTAGCAAAATCCATGAGTGATTCCAGAAAAGGTGAAAAATATTCCAAGTCATAAGCTAAAAATGTACTCTGTGGAAACTGAATTCTTATGGGTCTTTTTTCTCTTTCAGAATACAATGGAGCTAAGGTTGCCAGTAACAGCGAAAGTGCAAACGTTCTGAGTTCTCACTTATGCAAAAATCAAAGTGTCGCGAGACTCGGTGACCTCATTTGGTGTCATGGGGACAAGAAACTTTGTACTATTTATCCACAGGTAAAGTGAAGATGTTTCCACTTCAATAAAATCGATCTCATTTTCTTTGTGAATTATCAAGTAAAATGTATTCTGTTTTCTTTCAACGTTGAGTTTTTATTAGAAATTTGTAATAATGAGATGGGAAAACCCTCATTATTGTACCTTAACTTGATAAAAATTGAAATAAAACAATATTGAAATATTTTCAGCAAAAAATAGACGTCAAAGATTGGCTGATCTTTCCTACAGGAAAAACTCAATTTCCTCTTCACGTACGAAATCATGGTAAAGCGTTGCTCAATGATAGTACAAAAATGCACGCCCTAATCGAGGCTGATGTCGAGAATTATCACCCTACAGCTTTCGCAAAAGCAACCAGGGTATTTGAATTCCTATAGCACCTCCGAGAATTGGCATTTGACTATTGAAAGAATTGAAAATCAAACTCGGTTTATTTTCAGCTTGAAGATTATGGGAAAATCGTCACGTGGACGTTTGACGAAAATTTTGCAGTTATTTTAGAAACGGACTTAGATCACATGACGAAACTGTCGATCGCTCTAATGCATGGAAAATGTTTTATCAACAATGGATTTACTCTTACCCGTGTCGAGTGTGAGTTTGTAAACTTGCTTCAAAATTTTTCTCTCTTGTACTATGGCATTACGATGAAAAATAATTATTCGATCTGTTAATGATTTTTTTTTGTATTCCAGCAATCGGAGTCACGGGAAAACCGTGCGTGTACAACAGCGAAGAGTTGGTGACTCTCCATCACGATAAAAGTTAGTTGCTCGCGTGCGTAGATTTGAAAACCCATGATGGAATAGTTCAGTTAATTGATAGAAATATTTATTAAATTTTTTGTTTCAGAGCTCATTGGGAAAGCCCAGTGGGATGCACACGTAAAAATACTGAAAACTTTCAGTAGCATTGCGAGACACGTAGCTCAACAAGGAGTTTCATTAGAAATTGACGAAGTGCCCGGTGTACACGTGTCACCGGGTAACCAGCCGATTAATTTGCACATACCTACAATATTGGAGATTCAATTACCGCGTGACGCTTCAGGTAAATCTTTAAATTAAATAAAGTTTTAGAAGGAAAAGAGTAAAAAGATTATATTATGTTCCATGAGACTAAAAATCTGTGAAACAAAGTTTTTCTTAAGAAAAATAGAAAAGCATTGAATTTTTTGCATCAGGTTTATGACTAAGATTGGCATGAATCAACTGTTGACTTACTGTCGAAATAATTTGCTGTTTAAAAATAATGAAAAACTGAGCGCAAATATCATGAAGAGACGCAATACGAATGAACATTAAATTTTCAGACGACGCGATCGCTCCATTGGATGACATCGTAATTCCGTCGACCCCACCACCAACACCGGCAACCATAATTCCCGATAAGAATGGGTCAAGCAAGCCAAGCACCGTTGAAACACTTCTGTCCTCAGTTCCTTCATCAAAGTACTTGGAAACCTCGCGAACGGAAGATCTCACTAAAATTTTAGAAGTTATGTCTCCCGAAGTTACCAAAGATTCTGCAGATTCTGTTGAATCTCCGAACAAGACCACAAAAACTACTTCCACTGCCAGTAGTGTTCAAACACCCCAACGAAATTTCTCCACAAAGACCTCTCAGTAAGTAAACAAACCACAAAAGCAACCAAGTTTTTGTTAACAGTAAAGTAGCTTTTTAATATGCATCGTTTAATTTCTGAAACAAAATCATTCTAAAAAAACTCTTTAAAATGCTCAGCTACGAGATAATGAACTTTATTTTAAGCCAAAAAATAAAATATAGTTCAAAATTTATGCGTTTCGGTGTTGTTTTTTCGATTCGAAAACAAGGGAGTAAAAGATCGATATTTTTTATAGAATATTTCTCTTTGATTAAAATCGTTAGGAAAGATTTGAGAGAACTGTAATTTTCAATGAATCATTTAAAAAATTTGAATCCTCCAAAGTTTTATTACTGAAAATTTGTTCAAAGCTTTTTTCGATTATTGAGACAAAAATCCGAAAAGAAAGAAATTAATCAGGGTTTGTTTCCTTTCAAGTTTATCTATTTTCATCATTTAATTAAATTGTATTAATTTTTATACAGTTATTCGCCATCGAAAAGACCAATGGCCAATTTTTGTAACACCGTTAAGCCTCCGAACGTCTTGATTTATGCAGACAGCACAATAGCAGCTGAAAACATCAAAAATGTGCTCGGTCTCACGCTCAACAAAGACAAGTAATATATTTTTCCTTTATATTTTGATAATCAAGTCACTCGTACGTCGAATCCTGAGTAAACCATTCATGCTTAAAGGGTTAAATAATAAATGAAAATAATTATTATGCTCGGACGAGTATATGCGTCGAAAAATTCTTATCGTTATTGATGTACTGCCAAGAATTAGCATGAATGATAACGAGATCGCTTTTCATAGACGAGGAAAGTTTGATTGACTAAAAGAGTCAAACATTGTATCCCAGGAAATGTAGCTCCACTTCACAACAACGTAGAATCCGATTTATCCCCATTCCGTCCTGTTTATCATTGACACAATGGTGAATAATTCAAAGCAATTGGCATACGCATTTCTTGCGCCACCGATATCACGAAATTAAAGACTTTTCCTCATAGCGAATTGCGACGTCTCTATTGACATGTAAATAAGGAAACTTCTAATCAGAGACGAAATCACTTCATTCAATGTTTATGCCAGTGATGAAACAGTGTATTCTGGGAAATACGACTCGGGTTGAGGGCCGCAGCGTAAAATCCCATTTTTCCTTATCACATTTTGTAGTCCATATCAATACACTGATAAATTATTTAACGAAATTACCGTTTAGCTAGAGATGATGAAATCGAGCTACGAAATGTTTGCATTTCGTAGCTGTTTTTTCGACTAGTGGCTCGCTAGTAAATTAAAATTATTTTTCAATTCTTCATTTATTATGAGTCCTATAAGCAAGATTAAATTATTTTTTCGGCTAGATTTTTAGACACGAATTTGCATTCCGAAATTTGAATTTCTGACATTCGTTGTCTTTTCATTCCAGAGTTGGAAAAATCGTATTATATTATTAAAGAATTTATAGAGTCATACGACTTCAATTCTTTTGAAAGATTCGTTTCGTCTCAGACACGAAAATAATTCAATTAATTAAGCTATTTCCAGCATTAAAGCCTCGTTCAAATCGTAACAAGTTGAACTTTATCGTTTAATTTTTTAACAGATACATCGTTTATACACTCTCATCTGATGAGGCGAAAAAGGATGTCTGGATGGACCAAACGGTGCTGGTAATAGTCTGCGGTAACGTGGGTGCTGAAATTTCGAGTCAGCTCGTCGAATACATGGTCCGAGGGGGTCAACTTTTAGCTCTGTGTTCTGACACCCTCCACACACTTTTGCCCTCGTTCAAAACTGCCGAAGTACGAGAACACGAGCTTGTACGTTTCTCATATGGGAAATGGAAACACGTGCAGATGATGCATCACATTTTCTGCTATCAAGCGTCACCTGTAAAAACACAGTTTTCTCAAGACCACGATGAATCGAGGTTCATTTTTTATTTCATAATTTTGCAGTTGTTTTCAAGAAGATTTTTGAATAAAATTATTTCATTAACTGTCACTTTTTGATTTTTGTTTACAGAACGAAGACACCGCACACTCCAGTGTCGGCAAATGTATACGATAGTGCCGGTAAATTGCACACTTTTCATGTAAAAGTACTCGGAACCGAAGAAACGTGGCACACACCGAGTATCCTTCTCGCAAACCTTCCCGAGAGTGGTGGACGAGCCGTTTTTTCACAAATTCATCTTGAAGCCGATCCGTCCCAATACGAAATGGAAGAAACTAAATTCAACGCTCTCAAGCAAAGCAACACAGCGAGATTAGAGATTCTCAGTGATCTTTTAACAACGCATTTTGGTCTCGATGCTCGTACGGGACCCCGCGATGAGGTCAAATACACTCCTGGCTTTTTTCTCGGTAGACACGAGGTATCATTTCCGAAAATTTTTATCCAGTATCGTTTGGATTTAAAAAATGACGCATGCTGTTGATAAACTCATCATCAAGATCTTTTGAGTTTGGATTCACTTCCAAATCACCATTTTCATTGTTTTTGAAAAACTGATTTATCGCATCAACATACTTTTATTTAGTTTACTATCTCCGCTGTGATTAGCGTGTTAAATATGCGTAACTGTATGCTTTAGCTCAAGCTAGACATGTTGGATCGATTGAAAGACAAGACGAGTACCGACGACATTTACAAAACGGATAAAATGAGTTTACAATTTTGCGGAAGAACGACGAAACCGATTGCTGCTTCTGCTTCGTTATTACCGATAATGATACATCAGTGTCCAGACAATTTTTCGACTGTAGAATATTTCGAGGTAAGAGATATTTTGGGGTACTGAACAAAAAGTGCGAATACGTAAAAGGGTCGAACGATCGTTCGACTGGAATTTTCTGAATAGCCGAATCGTTTTCGTAGAATTTGAAATCAAAAGAATTGGGACGGCTGGTTATATACGCGGACATTTTAACATCGTCGATGAACGTCGTCGCGGGTCGTAAGTTACATCATGGGTTAGTCGTTATACCTAGACAACAGACTCAAGGGCAAGGTGAGGAAAAAAGCTCAACTTTTTTCGGCGAGCTCGTGAGCTCGATTTTTGTTTTTTGCTTTTTCCGACGTATTCATGTTTTTCAATATCGAGCATTGTTGTTTCTAGGTCGAAGAACGAATTTATGGCTTAGCCCACCCGGTTGTGCTATGTTCACGATGCAATTGCACGTGCCGGTAAATAGCGAGCTTGGCAGTCGCCTGTCGATTCTACAACATCTCGTTGCTGTTGCCACTGTCTCGGCAATCAAATCCTTACCTGGCTATGAGGTTCAAATATTTTTAGGGTCTATTTAAAAAAACAACATTATCAGGGATGAATTACATGTTCCTCGACCAAAAACTCTATTAAATTTTTAGAACTCGGTGATTGAATAAAAATCTGAAGCAGCTCGTCTAAGTTTGAAACTTCACAAGAATAAGTTTGTAATGATAATTCAGAAAAATTGTAATCATTGTTTCTTTTCAAAGCAAACGGAAATTTGTTCACACCATTAACTGTAGTCACGAATTTTTTGAATCTATTTGTCGAAAGATTCAATATTGCATTGACTAAAGTATTATTAAGGCGTTGAATAAACAGTTTTTAAAATCGTTAACTGGGAATGAACGTAAGTGAAGAATTTCGGATAAGACGTATTCTGGAAAATCATAACATTTCCTTTCTACATCAAGAAAAAAATCGTCTGATATTGTCTGCACTATTTTATGATTTTGCGACCAAGTACTGAAATTCTTATGAAATATTGCTATTTACACGAATATGTAATTCATCTTTGAATTCAAAAATAATTTCATGATTAGAGTAATCTTTCACGAGATGAGGTTGATCGCAAAAGACTATATTTTTTTTTTCAATATTCCTTGGTTACAGAACATCGATCTAAGACTCAAATGGCCTAATGACTTTTACGCAGGAAGTGAGACAAAAATAGGCGGGCTTATAGTATCAACGATAATGGAATCTTCCATAGCTATATGCAACATTGGTATTCATTTCATCTTCATTTTTCAAACTAATTTTGTTTCTCATTGTTTATTTTTCCACTGTCCATATTCAAGTATTATTTGAAAATGAAAAACAATTCATTGGCCTCATTCTGATCTTTTTCAGGCTTGGGTATAAATCTTTCCAACAGTGAGCCAACATATTGCATAAACGACGTTATCGCCAAGTACAATGAACAGACTGGTTCAAAATTGTCGAAAATTCCGTATGAAAAATTTCTTGCCCTTGTATTTACCGAACTCGAGAATTTGTACCTCATTTATCAGAGTGGTAACGTCGCACATTTTTTCGAGCTCTATTACAACTATTGGGCACACACGTGAGTCTTGTTTGAGAATCATTCTGTTTGTTTGGACAGTTTCTTTTACTCTCGCGTGCTTCCAATTTTCATCATCCTAATTCTGGTATTTTTCGCTTTAGTGACAAAGAAATAACGGTCATGACTCCGGATGGGAAATCTCAAGAAGTTAAGATCCTGGGAATCGACAGCTTCGGGTTTTTGGAAGTGCAGGAAAAAAGTGGCAGAGTCTTCACCGTTCATCCCGATGGAAATACCTTCGACATGCTTAGAGGGTTGATATCTCCAGTAATAAATACGTAAAATTATATCAATATGGTTTCTAATCGTTTCAATGCGAACTGGGTTGTTAAGAATCCAAAAAATATTATTATCAATTTTTCTTACATTCCATCAAGAGAACGTTGACGTGAATGCCCAAAGAAGTTTTCCATTTTCGTTAAAAATAATCATTTGTGGTAATTTGATGTACGAATATTCAAGATTTTCCATGACAAAATGTCAAATGTTCGATGACTGAGCCGGACTTGGCGATCGTGATATTGAATCGTTGTTGTTATTAATTTTTTCTCGTCGCATCATCAATATTTTTTATTGATTGTTCTAAATTTCTTTACTTTTTGGTATCCATGTTTTTTGTTATTTATTTATGGATAGATAATTCAGATTACGTAGAACGTAAGCCCATCGGATTTTCGTAAGAATCGGTGTATATGAATTTATCGCTAATCAAAGTCATTTGCAACGAATGTTGCTTATAACGACGCATAATCATTGTCATTTTTCCTCTTACGTAGTAAATGAAAAGTGAGAAATTGTGACTCGTGAACTTGTTTGGAATCGGAGTTTTTGATGAATCCATAATTACCCACGTGCTACTGCTGAGACTTGTTTATACGTTAAGAATAACAACGTAATTACGATATATATCTATAATGAAACATGCATATATATCGAAAGTCAATTATTCCAAAGAGTTCATTGTGGTGAGCCACACTGCGGGGCATCATGAGTGTCCAACATGAATATTGTATCGTTTTTTGCTGATCTGCAATGTGGTTGTTTTATAAGAACGAAGATCACATGTTAGATGATTTTTTGACAAAAAGAACCTTCCAAATTGTTTCGGATTCCTTCGAAGATTGGCAATACTAGAAATTCTGAAAACGAATAAAAGTACTGCATTAGAGAGACGAAGCTCCGAAAAGTAAAAGTTGCATAGAAGTCATTAACAAAAAAAGGAGACTAATCTTCTAGTTTAGTTGTTGCGTAGTTGCAGGATTAATGGAAGACCAAAGTCTTTGGGTAATATTTAGTTAGTTCATAAAAACCTATGTATGGATGCCGAAAATCGTTAAGTTTATGATAAGATGAAGCATACGTGCGTAAATATAAAATTGCCATTGCAGCTATAAGAGTTTATAATATTCTTGAATTACTGCACCGGCCTAGTGGCGCTATCCAAGAGTTCATTAGTTCATAAATGAATGTTTCATGCGAAGAATATCAAAAATACCACTTGTCGAAAACTTTCATCTCATGTTAAACTAAAAAAAAGACATTATTTTCCAAATTCTCCTCTATTCCCGATTGTTATCATTAGAAAAAATATTGTGAAGATGGTAATGAGTGTACTTAAAATATTTATACTATGTTTCAAGTGTAAAATCAATTTTGTGCTACGCACTCAAACTTTATCTACCTGTAAAAGCGTCAAAAAAAGGATAATTCTTGAATATTCAATGTTGCCTGATTAAAATTATATTATTGAATTGTTATATGGTCGAATTTTTATTTCGTTCTTCCAGATCTTCTCCATTTTTCCCTACATTTCGTTCTCCAAATTTTTTGAAGATTTTTACTGAAATTGAGAAGTAACGAAACTCACTTCGTGATGACCAACACATTATTTATTGCAGATGAGAAGCACGATCCCGTCACGGGAATGACACACAGCAGAAAAATATATCAATGAGTGCACCTTGATCATTTTTTATTCAGAAAAATTCAACAGAGATGCATTATTGATAATCTGATGTTGCATAACTGAGTACCATTTTATATTCTTTTAATGTTCTTTCTGTGTAGAATGAATCTACAGACTACAACTTGGTAGTGATCCATTAATGCTCTTCTCTAGGTATCGGCTCTGGCTCATCTCCGGGTTGTTCTTCCGGGATGTGAGGCCAAATCGTTGGCTTATCAATATTTATAGCATGTTCGGGATAAGCTTCAGCAAACTCTTCCATATTCATCTCTTCGATCGGTAAAGATGCTCGTACTTTTTCAGCTTCAGCTTGGAACTCGACTATGCGCTTGTTGGACTCTTCAATGAAAACCTTGACCTCATCCAGCTGAAAATTTATTTGTAAGTTCGTTAGCTATATAAGAGATCGATGACAAAACTTTGATTTAAAATTAATGTTTCAAACTTTCTAATTCATTTTTAACAAATCCTTAAAGATTGTCATGTAACAGAGAAGCTAATTTGTATTATTCTTGGAATTTCTCTTGCCCTTATATTTCCAAATAACCATAAATTAGTATGTGAAAATTTAGTAGAAATAAGCCTTACAACTTTTTGGCCTTCAGCTTCAATCTGTGCAGTATAATTATCAGGTGGATAGGGGACCTTCAGAGCTTCGTATTCCTTTTGAAATTTCTCTACCATTCCAGATGCTGGAACATGTTGCTTGTAATAGGCCCAATCAATTTTAACAGGCTGTTCTGGAAGGGACATGACCCTGAAAAATGTCAAATGAACATTCCATAATGATGAAGTTGATTTTCATCCTGTTTTTCTACATAAAAAAACGAGCAAACAATATGACCCAATTAATCAGAATTTGTGAGATACAATGACGAACAAAAGCACAACAGGCGACAAGTGTGAAGAACCAATAATGACAAGAGTTTGTTTTTCAACGGAACGAACTTGCTTTGAAAGGTTATATAGAAGGAAATTTTGACTTGAAACGGTAATGACAAGTTTTTGCATCAGTGCATGATGAAAATTTAGAAAAAACGAGTGGAAATCTCTATGGTCTTGAGTAGTATGAGGCTAGTTTTCGTAGTGGTTCAGATTAAAGCGGTTAAGCTCGAAATCAAGAAAATTATATAATATTTATCGAGTATGTTTTGTGAAGATTCTCGAGTGTTGCAAACCTTTGAAGATATTGGTCAGATCGTGATTTAAAGCTGGCATAGATATTTTTGTCTCCTTCGCCAAGCCTCTCAGCGATACCCGACCAATTTATTCCTTTGAGCGCGCGGCGAGACATTTTTATAATATTTTTTACGTCGAATTAAGGAGAACTACTCCGAGAAAAACTGAGCACGATCCTTCGGGTTCGCCGAAGAACAGTCTTCCTCCCTCCGGTTTTTCCGTCGTGAACATTCCGTCGGAACAGACAATTCGATATATATCGATCTTTGTAATCGCGCGCGGGTTATATCGCGCGACAACGTGAATACAGTGATGAATTTGTTCATCACGTGATCTAGTCACTACGGTCCTCCAGCGGTGAAATTCTGAACAAATTGGCTAACCGCAAAAATCATCTTGGCAATAAAAACAATAATATGAAACAGAGAATAGAGTATGCAAAGTGCGCGGGATTATAACCTCATAAATATCATTATATTTTTTAAAAACAATCAGTGTACTAGTGATAATATTAATTTTTAAAATGTCAGACGCTTTCGAGGAGATTCAGGCTATAAAAATTAAAAGAAATAGCTTGAGAGAAAAATTGCAAAAGCGAAAACGCGAAAGACACGAATTGTTTACACTCACTTCGCCGACTGCCGGGTCTACGAGCCTGACGGTTGAAAATGTTGGCATCGGTGAGTTTGTGAAATATTATATTTTATCTTTTTTCTATAATAATTTTTTGAAATATATTCACTTGCAACGAAGGAAAATCTAAAGAATATTTTCAAACACTGAACCTATCGTCACGTCTTCAATTTTTCGACAGATTCTACGGCTTTATCCTCTCATCATGAATACGAACGTGACATTCTGTCGATTCTCCATAATAATCTTCCTGATACGCCGATCACTTCAGCAGATCTTGGAGTACAATTACGGGAAAATCTTAGTGCTGATGTGTCGCATGCAGAGGTCAAAAAAATTTTGGAGAGATTGGCTGCCCAAGATGTTGTCAAGTGAGAAAACAACTTTTATTAAACGAATTTTTCTTTAGCATTCAGATTACCTTCTTAAGATTTTTGTTCATTCAACTAAAACATGAAAATTTGTCCTAGAATGAGCGACATCACAGAAGATGGAGTACTGGGTTATACAGTGTTGTCAGTGAATGGCGGCCAATCGTCTCAGTCAAGGGCTTTGATTGTCAAAGACACGAAAGAAACAGGAATTCATGACAAAAATGAGGAAGACGAGGTGAACGAAGAGGATGAGGAAGATGCATCGCCCCCTGACAAGCAGGCACGTGCGGAGAAAAAAAACACAGAGGACATAATGTCATTGATAACGATGCCAACAATCCGAGAGAAAGAGAGTAAAAAAGTTGGGGAACAAATACTGGATTTGTTGTCAAAGCAAACATCTAAAGAGAAATCATTGGCGGAACGTTTTAGATCTCAAGGTGGTGCGCAAGTAATGGAATTTTGCCCCCACGGTACAAGATTTGATTGTGCTAAATTGAATGGAGGAACGACTGGTGGTTTCAACAGCAAATGCAAAAAGCTACATTTTAAAAAAATTATACAAAGTCACACGGACGAGTCGCTGGGGGATTGTAGTTTTTTGAATACGTGTTTTCACATGGACACTTGCAAATACGTACATTACGAAGTAGATGGAACGACCGCACAGACGAGGGAACAAACGAGTGAGCCCGAAGGCGGAACGAGTCTCAACTCAAGAGTGTCGCTCGTCGACGGAGTCAGCGTTGGAAATATTGGTAGCAATAACATCGGAAGTAACAGCGGTAATAGCAACAATAGCGGGACTTCTGCAGTCCCAGGATCCGCGACTTCCGGCAGCGATCTTACGCTCTATCCTCCTCAATGGATTCAGTGCGATTTGCGCTATCTCGACATGACGGTATTGGGTAAATTTGCCGTAATAATGGCCGATCCCCCATGGGACATCCACATGGAATTGCCCTACGGCACGATGTCCGACGACGAAATGAGACAGCTGGGAATCCCAGCTCTGCAGGACGAAGGGCTCTTATTTCTTTGGGTCACCGGTAGAGCCATGGAGCTTGGTCGGGAGTGTCTCCAATTGTGGGGCTACGACAGGGTCGATGAGATAATATGGGTCAAAACTAATCAATTGCAACGTATTATCAGAACTGGAAGAACAGGCCATTGGCTCAATCATGGAAAAGAACATTGTCTTGTTGGTATGAAAGGCAATCCACGTGTCAACCGAGGTCTCGACAGCGATGTTATCGTCGCTGAAGTTCGGGCGACCAGCCATAAACCTGACGAAATTTATGGCATCATCGAACGCATGAGTCCGAGCACGAGAAAAATTGAATTGTTCGGTCGCCCTCACAACGTCCAACCCAATTGGATAACACTGGGTAATCAGGTTGATGGCGTGCATCTCATTGATCCACAGCTCATTAAAGCTTTCCGAAAACGTTATCCGGATGGTAATTCGATGAAACCGAATAAATAGTTATTTTTCATTCTATCTGTTGTATCTTATTTTTGTAATTTTCTTTTATATCAAACGTATAAAAATAAGTAACCATAAGTAATACATGAATTCATTCGTTGTTGATCGTTTCTTTTTTGCGTTTTAATTATTCTAATTTAAGATCGTTTATAGTTGAAATTATATTACACGAGCGTTCTCAGTCCCTATCGAAGGTTCAACGATTCCACCAGCAGAAATTGCTGCATTCGCAATTCTTTTGGCCTTTTCGAACGCGTCGATCCAATGCCTTTTTTCGTGTTCTCCATTCGTTGTCAATATTTTACTGCCAATTTTGAATCCGAATTCACCAGCTTCTGAGCTTTCTTCTACGTCTATTTCTTCACGTGGAATTATCGGGTACGAAAGATTGTAAACTCTCGATCGTGATTTTATTGTGCGACGCGTCAGAGCGAAACATGTGTCGAAGAGGAAACAATGGAGTTTCTATAAAAAAAAAAAAGAGAGGACAATAAATCGGATTGGTCCGTTGAACGAGAGATGAAAAACCGACAATGCTTCTGTGAATAAGAAATACACTTTACCAAACCACGAGAATCCTTAAGGGGACCTTCGGTGATCAATTCCGTGGCAGCGTCGATGCAACCTGTACGATCGTTGTCCGGTTTAATGACGATCTTCGAGCGAGCCAGCTCGCATTCAGCCTCGCCCATGGCACGATCAATTTTGCATAGAAGATCGGCAAGAAATTCGCTCGCTCGTTTCAGTGAGGCCCGGTCTGGATGCGCGGACGGAGTCCTCCTAGTTATCTCATTCACGAGTAGAGGATATTTGACAACGCGCGATCTCGCCACGTCCAAATACGTCCACAGTTCTACCGCTCGGGGAAGCTCCATTTTTTTCTTTAAAAACTCTTGAAAACGTTTACTCCGCGAACGCTTTTCGTCCAGCACATGTCTCGCCCACACTTGCGATCGACACCGATCGAGGTACGGTACTGTAAGACTTGGTAGCTAAGAAATATCGTAAAAATCTTTTAGAAATTTATTATGAAAATCGTTGTTCGGATCATTGGTGAATTGAAAGATTATCTAACTAACCCAATTGAGCAACGTTGGCCCAATAAAATCCGTTACACCCGCCGAATCGCGCAATTCGACAAGTTCGTCTCTCAGTTTACTGTGAATTTCAATGAGCCCGTCGAGATCGCCAAAAAGAGTTACAAGCTCGTCGGACGTGAAAATTCCTGTTGAGCATAGGGGGTGATAGTAAAAATCTCGAAGAACACTTAGATCACCGAGAAGTACATTCTCCCCGCAATAAAGTTCGTAGATTGCCTCTTGTCTTTTTATTTGATTTCGACCGAGTCTTGAATGAGGCGAGTCCTCGTCACTCAGTTTAGCCACGTCCGTAATCCAGCTACGTATAGTCAAGTTTCCTGCTGGCGGCTCACAGCTTTGCCTTCTTCTGAGAATGAAACATTCACATCATAATTATTTCGTTTATTCTCTAAGTAGCCTAAAAATATGATACAAAAAACAATTTTAGCAAAAATTGGATTCCGATTGAAGAGACCATGAGGATCCTAATTTTTTGCTATTGACTCGAGCAGATTTCAGTAGCATTTTAAAACCTTTTGATAATGTTACGCGTTTAATGCCAAAGCATCCACTAGCAGTATTGAGGGCAAGTTTTGTCTTTGTTAGCAAAACTTCAAATACATGTTACTCTGAGACGAGAACTTATTATTACATAACAAGAGTTTTTCCAATTACCTTCTTAATGTCGCAGCATCAATGTTTTCTTGGTCCAATGTTGTATTGGAGTTAACACTCGGACCGCCAAACGACCTCTGAAGGACATTGCTGATTCGGCTGCTGGTTGAATTAGCAAATAAAAAATTACTAGCTAATTCCGTGATTCTCCGTCGTTTTCTGGTTTTTAATGTGAGAGTAGAATCCAAAGAAACATCCATGGAGCCGATACTGATAGCATCGCTTTTCGTTCTTTTTCTCGAAGATCTCTAAACATCGAGAAACATATTTTTCCGTATAGAAAATTTATTGATTGTTTGGGTTTACGGACGATTAACTTACCTGCCAAAATTTTTTCCGAGGCTCCTGAAAAGTTTCGTCAAGAGTTGCGTCGCAATCATCCATTTTTCTAACACGAAAATAAAAACAAAAATACGAAGTTGCACTTTTACGATACGATATTATCGTAGTTTTCTTTTCATAGTTGCGTAAATTCTGTTTACGTAAAATTGATAGATGAAACTTGGAAGTTATTTGTTTGCATTGATATTTATTGATCGTTCGTCGATCCCATTTTCGTCGCTTTGTGAAAGTTCGCGATCAACTATCGCAGCCGTAAGCTTTGTTCGATCGATGAACAGGTGTTGTGAAACGATTCACGAGCGACGCATTACTTTATATCACTGTTGCCGAATATTTTTCTATGCAAAACAAAGGCGCAATTGTATTATTTTTATGTAAGAATTGAAGGTGCTGAACTCTCTTTTACAACAAATACACTTATTTTTAATGTCACTTTATCGTTTTCTCTCAATGGCTATAGCGGCGTTGGATCACTCTGTGCTAAC
Organism: Venturia canescens; assembly: GCF_019457755.1. Classification (NCBI taxonomy): domain Eukaryota; kingdom Metazoa; phylum Arthropoda; class Insecta; order Hymenoptera; family Ichneumonidae; genus Venturia; species Venturia canescens. The sequence continues at coordinate 7,038,469 of NC_057427.1, read as the reverse complement.
CTCCAGAGTCGGTGAATTGTATTTGAAACGTTCGAATTTTCAAACGAGCTCGTAGCGTCATCTATCTATGTTAAAAATATGACGACATGCAAGCGAGCGCTCTTATCGACTGACGTGAAAATCAAGATAGCCGATAAAAAAAGAAACAAAAAACTAAGATTCATTGCTTGAGAGCAAGAAAAATAACTGCAAAAAAGGTGTAGTTTACTCGGGCATCCTTGATATTTCGAGAAAGACAAAAAATTGATTTTCTTCTCTGATGAAAGGAGAACAGCGTACAATTCAAATTTTCTCTCAAGTATCGAACCTTCCTCCAAATAAACCGCGTGTAACATGATTTTTACCGACCGTACAACTACGGACCAGTCGGTATCTGGTCACCGTAAGTGCGGGAGACATTGCTTCGAGTTTCGAAATTGAAATTCTTCGACTCGATTTGACTGATTACGAAAAGGCTTTGTCAATCTATTTTTGCCATTGTCATGCGTGGGCTGACAGAGCATTTCTTTATCGGTCGCACCGTGTCGTAGAATTTTAATTTCGAAAAGTTGCATCGAGGTTAGGTGATTGATTAACCCTCTTAAACAATTTCATCGCTGAATTTGTGAAGAAATCAAATGTAAACGCGAGCACACCATAATTTCGGATAACAAAAGACTGGATTTTGAAAGAATTTATTTGAGTCAAACATTGAAATATATTTCTCCATTGATGCAAAAAATTTGACATTCGCTTTTTTTCCACTGTCGAAGGATTTAATGCGCTATTAAAATTTGTGCATTATTTCGAGTTATCAATCGCCGATTATTTTTCGGCCTGTTTTTTCCTCGTATTATTTACTGAGCGATGCTGCACGAAGAAAGTCGCAAAAAGACAGTGGGTGTAAATATCCCGTAAGGAACGATAAATTTTTATTAGCCAACGTCGATAAACCATGAAATTGCGGGGCATCTGAAGAATACGCTTTTTCCAGACACTCGTTTTTTTAGGGCGACTCTCTCGTTTGGCATTCACTTGTGAAGAAAAGGCGTGAGGGTCGGGGGGGGGGGGGGGGGGGAAGAAGGGGAGGAAAATAAATCGTAACGCACGAGGGAACGCGGAACGCGTACGAAACGATCTTTCGTCGCGTTTATGGGACACATTAAGCGTCCGCGAATCCCCGGGGATTTTGGATCGTTTTAAGTGTACACTCCCCGATACTCGCCGGGGCGAGTGGGTCCGTCCGTGCCGTCCACCATATATATTTGTTGTCGTTTCAAGCCTATAAATCGAAATTGGGGGGTTTCGAAAGCGTTTAAACTTCGCTAGGAGGTAATTCGAACGAAAACAATTCGAACGTCCCCCGACGATGTTTATTTTTCACGTCAGTACCGCACGGGCGCGCGCGCGTGCGTAACCTCTTATCGTTTAGCCCAAGCCGCAAAAAACGACCTCGTTATCTCGACGAGGTTAACGACTGGCTGGCGCATACGCACGTACGGAGCCGTTGTTCTCGTCCGTAAATGAGATTAACTTTTAATCGAGCTGCAGCGCTTCGCGTTCCTGTTTCGTCGTTACGTTCGCGCGAGTGTTGAGAATAACAAAGAAAAGAGAGGTTAGAATTCGGAACAAAAATAAACATCGAAGCGAGCGCCACGCACGCCCCTGTGCACACACGCCCCGCGTTCTTTCGATAACACCAAAAGTACACAAAAACGTTTCGCCTCGGTTGTACACGCGTTTTAACCAACTGCGACGAAATCTGGCCCGCGATACCGCGGCGCGCGCGCGCTCCCGCGTAGTGGGAGCGAGCGGGAGAGACTCTCTCGCACACTTCGAGTCCGCGATCGCGGTGCCGGTCGCTTCGGAAAGCCAAGCCGCGCACGGGACCGCGTTGCACGTTCAGTCGTTCAGGCTCGCTTGATCGAAGCGCACACATATACAGACCTTCTCCGCACAGTGTCCTTCGAAGCAACCGCTCCCCTTCCTCCTTGCCACGTCAATCCCGTTCCCTCGGTCCTCCTCCCCCCCGCTTCTCTTTCCTTCGCTCTCCTCCCGAGCTAAGATATTCGAGCGATTCGCTGCTCGTCCTCTCACTGCGCGAAAAATCGTTCGCCAACGTCGCGCTGTACGTCCGCGACATCGATCGCGCCTGCGGGAGTGCGCGCCGAATTTTCCTCTGCCAAAGGACTCCCGGGATTATTTTAATCGTCGATCTTCCACCGGCGATCCCCCCGCTTTCCAGGAGAATGACACTTTTCGCTCGTTGACTCCCCGCAGTCTCCGGAGGTGCGCCAGGTGAGACTAGATTTTATTATGCTTACAAAGACCAGCGACCTAAGCGAGCCCACGATTATCGGTCCCTCCACCAATCGTCGCGTCACCGGATAAACGCTTTTTCAATAAATCCCGAACTTCGAGCTCCCGCGGGAGCCTCTCGGCCTGACAAATCGACTCGTCGTTACCTCACGACTCAATGTGACGTTTCGCACGCCGCTGTTCTCGCATTTTTCCTTCTTCGTTCGCAACGCCAGTGCTAAACTCGTATTCCGATAATGTTTATGCTAATTTCCGCTTCGCTTTTATCTCTCCTCCACTTTTTTCTGTCAGCTTTTCGAGGATTTTTCCCTCTCGATCTCTAATTGCTCTCCATTCGGAGGCTCGGCCCAGAGCCTCGTGTACATTAGCTCCGCGCGAGTGCCCTCGTGCGAGAGAGAAACCATGGGAACTTCCTCCTCTAACGATCATTCGTTGAGGACTTTTATAACGAGGAAATCGGTGCGCCGGGTGCCCCTGACTATTGGGAAGGCTTTTCCTTCTCGTCGTTTCATCGACCTCGACCGAAGAGCAGGAGCTCAAATTTCGGAAGGTTCGAACTCGTTTGGTACGCGCGAGTACGACGATTTTAATACGAGCGAATATGCGAGGCCGTTGTTTTCGCGAGCAAGTTTTAACGACTCCGGAGGTTGAGGGGACCTCCGATAAGAGCGTCACGGAGTCGCACCACCCAACTGGACATTTATGCGCCGCGAGGGAGCTGCGGAAAGCAGCACGACGCGGGCTTCCAAATTATTCACCGGGCCCAGATTCATAAAACTCGAGTAACGAGAGGCGGAAAAAGCGTTTTGAAAAAAACTCGGGCAGGCCGCCCGGTACCGTTTGCCCGCAAACGAGCGACGTCTTCCGCGTTTACGCTTTTTCCCTTGCTCCTCGTGGGCTTGCGAAAACATTTCGTCGGGAGCACCGTTCGACCGTCTTCCTTCGGACGCGGCTCGGAATCCAGATTCGCGGGTTATGCGACGGGGTGCAAAAAGTATAAAACCGAGACGCTTACGTCTGCGCGAAAAACTGAAATTTTCGAACGTTCTTTCGAACGGAACTGGTAATTTTCTCTTGGAAAAAGCGAGCCGAACGAAGGTTCCGGGCGAAGATTCCTCGACGGAGGGAAGCTCCTGACGAGACTCCGTAATTTTATGCACGTCGCGCGATTGCGTAGCCCGAGCGCACACGTGGCGTTAAACAATCGAGCTCCGTCGTCGTCGGGCCCCCGTGCGAGCTCCGAGAATCTCACATCGAACAAACATCGCTCTCGCATCGTTTCGTCATAAAATAAAGAGCGCGCGGGTACACAGCCGCGGCGATATAGCGATGCGCATGGCCCGAGGACAAAAGTTGTTTATACGCGCGCTGCGTGCGTTTTTTTCTTCTCTCTTTTCACCGAGTTTCAAAGGCTTCCGTGGCGAGAAGAGGCTGTAAAACTCTTCCGTAATAGCGGGCGTGGATGCGCGATCGACATGAAAACTAAAAACTATTACGACGGGGTTCCTCTCGCGTTAACGGTTCTTCGTTTATTCGGGGAGGGCGCGAGAATGAAAAAGTTAGTCCGTCGATGAGCGACGCGTATCTCGGGACTTTTGAAAACGGCGGCGGGGTTGAGAGATTCCGTTAAGGAATCTCGGCGAATCGGGTAGAGCTACGATCGCCGATTAATTCGTTATCGAAATTCTCAGGCGGTGATCGCGCGCTCGCGCAGACACACAAAAGTACTTTTCCTTCGAATTCTTTAATCTCGGGGACTCCCTCTCTCTTTCGTTAATTCTTGAAACGCGTTCTTCTCGCGGCGGTGCCGCCGCGCGCGAGGTCACGCACGATCACGAAATTCTGAAAGTCCGAGTTGTGAGTTCTCGGTTAAAATCGTAAAAATTCTTTCGGACAGTCGAGAATTAGCTTTACGATTGTCATATTATCCGCTCTTTGCTTCGTTCACACTGGGAATGAGTTATTCGAGGGGACAGAGGCTACCTTCGAAATAATATCGAGTTGCAAAATCGCGGAGGAAACGTCAGCGATTCGCTCGCTGCCCCGTGTCTTTCGACTCGTTTCAATATCGCATGGAAGCGAATTTTTTTCGTTTCATTTCGAAGAATAATAATAAAACGAGCGGATTCCGAAGGAGTTCGCAACGTCCCGCGGAATTCTTTTGTTTTCTCTTCCCCTGCTCGTTTATTTATAAGCATTTTGTTTTATCTTTCGAATTTCACGAGACTCCTCGCGCTGTAAAAGTGCAGCCCACGCTGCATTATCGCGATGCGTATCTCGAGAAATCGATCGAGCGTTGCGATCCCCGTCACGGATATTCGTACACGCTCGTATAGAGCGACGCGGGAGACGAGTGCAAAGGCGTACACGTATTTCCACCACCTGTGTCACACGCTTCTCTCCTCCGACGTCCGATATTTTCTCGTTCGCTTCGCTAGTAATGCGAGCATACGCGTGTATACTTACCCGCTTGTACGCGCGGCGGTCGCGCGGGGACCGGCATTATTCAGCCTCGCGGAGGTGCTGGCTCGAGAGTCGACGGCCTGGAAGGTCGTCCACCGCCACGAGCAGGGCTCGTCTTATTATGCTGTATCTCAAATTCACAAACACGCCTGCGCACATAGAAACATAAATCTTTTCTGGCTTGCGATACGTTCCAAGTGGCCTTTGTACCTGCAATTTTGAGATTCATTCGAAGAACGGGGGGCGCGAGCTTGTGCGGGCGGGGCTGGATTTTTGGGGGGCATTTGCGCGAGGGCTTTGCGGGGACGGTAAAACGGACGATGATTCGAGAGGATCGGAGGAGCCGCGCTATTCCGCAGTCGCGTTCCCGTCCCAGAATAAATAGGAGTGAGAACTTTCGTGGTCTCGCGTGCGACCTGAATGTCCGCGTCGCGGCTCAGCACCCGCGACGTTTCTCGTACGTGGCCCGCACCGATCGAGGGGCCAGAAGCCGCTCGCGCGTCGCATTGTCATTCCAGAAGGAGCGTTGCGACACATGCGATTCGGCGCGATCTCCGTTTTCAGCGTCGAAAATGCTTTTTCTCGTCTGCTCTCGTGAGAGTCAGAGCTCGGGTACGCTCGAAACAACGGAGCAAGATTTAAACGCAGCGCGCTCACGAGGATCGCTCTGCGGTCATCGTTTCTCGTGCGGAGGCAAATCGCCCGGTTTTTGGGCGGGGGTCCGCGAGCAGGCGGTCCACGCATCGGTGACTTTCGGCGCTCGAGTTCCGGCGCGATGAGGACCACGTATGAACAGACGGGCGCGCGATCACCGCGACAGGCCGCGTTCTGCTCGCGCGTGTTCCGGGCTGGGGAATCGTCCCCGTGACTCATCGCCAGTGTGCCCGTTGTCCAGGGGAAAATCGTTGAGAACGTTTGGAGAAGCGATTCGCCCATTCGCCAGGGAAAATCGACGGCTCGAGAGGCTCCGTTGATGGAAGAATCGCGAGAGAGGAAGAACGGCTATTAATAGCCTCTTATAGCGGAGTAGGTTTGCAGCAGTCGAAGCGGAAAGTCGAGCGAGTCGAAAGGGCGATTTATCCTACATATTCTGTGACGGAGAGGTGTGCGGATGCGAGGACGGCGGTTGGCGAGAGGGGAGCGGGGACCGCGGGTGCGCATTCATGAACGTAACCTCCGGCGGCTATATTGCCCGTTTGCAGCAGGTATACACCTACGTTTAATCCGGAGAGTTGCGCCCGCGCCGAGTCCCACTCCCGCGCGCGTAACCGCGCGTTCGTACGTGCGTCGGAGTACGAGATTGCCGGGAGTACGTGGCCGCAGCTCGAGAGGATACGCATTAGACTTCCGGTGTATCGCGGACGCGATCGCGGCAATAACGAGAAAATCGAGGTGCATCGAGAGTCTCGGCGAGTCACGGCGGAATCTCCGGTGCATGCTCGGTGCTCATCGAGCGATAAATTGAAAACCTGTCGAACGGCGGCTGAATTGGCCGATGCGCGATCATCATCCTTAGACGCTGGCTCCGGGCGTTGGATCGGAGCCGAAATGCCTCGATTCGCGGAGATTGAACCGCGGCGTCGGAACGATCGTGCATCCCCCGCGTACGCACCTCCGCGGGGATTAGAATCGCGCGGTCGAACGAGACACCGCGCGCTGGAGACATTCCGCAATAGTTGAATAAAGGATCTCGTTAGTCGGTGCGCGGCGGCGAGGGATCGCGCAGATCGAATCTCCACTGGCGCGTGGTAATTGAAAAGGTGCGAGCTCTCCCCCCCGCCCGAACATGGAAGAATAATCGAATCGTTGTGAAAAGTATCGACTATTATCGTACGCGAGCTTCGGATCCGGTCTTTACGAGCTTCGGAGGATCTCGCATGTGCGCCCATTGCATGTACCGTACACACGCCCCTCCCCCCGTGTATGCACGACGTGCAGATGTATAAACACCGCGGCACGTACAGATATAGAAGAGCATTAGCCACGCTCGAGAAGTTGTGGGGGGCTCGAAGTATAAGTACGAGTTTCTCGCGCGGAGCTATGCTGGTATTTCGCAGGGAAGCGCCGGTCGCAGCATCGCCCCGAGACTCCCGCGCGTCGGAGCCTGTGCACCGGAGGAGCTCTACCGGAGAGTCCATCCTCGAGGCTACTCTAGGTCCTTGCACCGAATCGATACATCTCGAGGAACAGAGAGACCGGACTACCCTCCTACGTGTTGCATTCCAGGCATTCTTAACGCGATCAATTCTCTATGGATTGAAACCCGAGCCCGGGCCCGCTGTCGCTTCCGCCTCGATCTTCGGGCATCGGTTACTTTTCGAGACGTCAAACGCCCGGAGAGGAGCCGTTGACCGGCTAATTTCGTCTCGAGGCGGGGGGGAGAGCGGGAAAACGGAGCTGGCTCGCGACGACGTTCGAACCCGGTATGTCAAGGACGTTTTACGACGACCTCGCGATTAGGTTTGTGGGAGTTGTCGATTCGTCCGCCGAAAATGGCTCGCGAGCTTTTCCCTTTGCTCGCGTGCGTGACAAAGTCCTCGTCCCCGCGAGTCCTCGGGACTCTCTCGCCCAGAGACGCACAAGCGCGGATCGCACTCGGAGCGAAGGAGAATTAACGTCCACGTACACGGATGCTGCGTCCGTAGTTGCGTGGCGCATTGTCTCGAGACACTTTCTCCCCCTCCGTTGCGAGCCGAGGGTACATCTCGCGGGGGGTGGGGGCTGCCGAGCATCGGCCTTGGGCCTCCTCGCGTCCTCGTCCGCTACACCGCTGCGGCCGCGGGTACACAACCGCGTCGACATGTCGCGCTCCGCGCGGCACATATAATAGCAGCGTGTTTATATACGCGCCGGATCGTATGAATCGGTCGAGCTATAATCGTTCGTTCTAGTAACCACGTGTGTTGAATACCCCGGCACCGGGGGACGATACGATATCGTCGTCGACGCGGCGGCCCATAAATGTTATACACACTCGTGCGTAGTCTCGGGCTCGTAGCGAGACTCGCGCGCGACGCATGTGTGTAGAAGCAGCGTTTTAAAAAACGAGAGAAGACAGCAGGACCGAAACGAGCTCCTTCGTTCGCTGCTCCTCCCCGCCCTCGGACCACTCTTGCTCTCTCTTTGTTTTTTTCCTACTACAATCCGTTGAGAAGAGTGGACGCGATCGAGCAGAGGCACACCTGGACGAATGTTGCCGCTGCTGTTGACGTTGCTCGCGAGAATCGTTCACCGCACTCGCTTGCCGCTCCACTCGCGACGGATGTGTTGTAGATCTATGCAACACAGACTCACTCGCTCCTTTCTTCTCCGCGTCTTTCTCAACTCGCAGCTCCAGAGCAGTACGCGATCGCTCGAGTCTCTCTGTCTCTGCGCGCCGCGTAGTATTTACCTGGGCGCATATATACGTGTAAGTTTTGTATAAATATACAGGCTCGAAGATGGCTTCTCGCTCCGGCCGTACGTCCCTCCCCCCCCCGCCCGGCCTCTCCGTTGGCAACGTAGTTACACGGCTATTCCAGCGCGCGTGGAATGCCTGGCACGTTGCTCATCAAATGCTTACAAAATAAAAGGATGAATATCCCTGGACGGCCTTGATAGTCTATATATACCAGCATCCCCGGAGCATCGGGCGCCGGACGAATACACACGCGTGCGCTCTTCTACACAACTTGCGTGTATGCGCAGTAAGACCTCGCCTCGGAAGCTGTGTCTTTGCGTTTGGACTCTGCTGAGCAGCACGGCTATTTTTGGACACGCTTTGCGTGTAGAAATGTCCATCCGCGCGCAAACCTGCTATTACGTCGTGCAATTTAACGCTCTTTTTACGGAGAGCCTATGCCGGTTTCGACGAATCTCTCGCTTTGTTAATAACGGAATTTATTATTTCGACTCGTTCGAATACGAATAATTCTCGTCCCTCCGCGCAGCTGGTTCTCCACGGAAAATCGCTCTCGTTCCAGGCTCCCTGGGAGTCTCGCATTCTCGATGGAAATTTCTCAATCCGAGCTCGATCGAGCTTCGAGAGCCTTGAAATCAACCGGGAACGAGATGAATACTCGAAAGATTGGCTCCGAACAACACTCGGGCCAAGTTCCAGGCGTATCGCCCGCCCAGAGCAGCCAGCAACGCAAGCATCTCGCCTCGCTCAACGTTCAGCATCTCCGCGCGTAGAAGAGTCACGGGATTCTAGAATCTCTCTCGCGCCCGCGCGCTCGCGGTTGTAGATAATAATACCTGGAAAGGACGAGAGCACCGCCGCTCACGAGTCTCTCTCCTCGGGAACAACGATGCCCGGTAGCTGCTCCAACGAACGAAAGAGACGGAACGATTTCGCGCGCAGGCGCGCCGCAGCGAGACTCCTCTCCCGAAGGAGTTGCGCCCATGCGCGATCTCTCGCGCCAGCGCACTGGATTTCGCTTTTACGAGCACACAGCCCCCGCCGCCGAGGTAAATGCGCCGCGCGTATGTCACTTCGATTTAAACGGTATTTCAAATATCCACTGCGCTGTTGCTACTCGCTTCCCCCGGCTCTTTTCCTTCTTTCCCTCCCTCCTTGCCGCTCGGCTCGCGGACGTGCTCGCACTCGTCCATTTTTTTACAAAAAGGAGCCGCTTCTCTCGTACCGCCATCCGGCCTTCTTACCTGTCACTGGAACTCATTGGAAGAAACTTGGATCCCTCGAAAAGTGTCTCTATTGTAACGGGAATTTTTATCATATCGGTTATGAGTTGAATGCGAGTGAACCGAACCGACTGCGACGGGATTAGTTTCGTCATTTTCGTCGTCGTTTCTCCGCGCGGCGGTGCTCGATCCCGGCTTTCCGCATCGCGCACGTGTTACATCGATCTACAGTTATACGGGTGCGCCGAGGAATCTGATCGAGTTTACCATTAATTATCGATAGCGGATATCTATGGACGACGATCGGAAAAAGTTTTTTCACCATGATTCCTGGAATTTGTGGCTCGATGATTTTCCCGTTGGGAATCAAATCTCTCAGCTCCTGGAATAATTGACGTTTGTCAATCGAATTCCGAGCTCAGGGAGACGAGCCACGAGCGGGTTAAAGAAATATTGGGAAGCAGCCACGCGTTTGCTTCCGGTATCGGGGAAGGATTGCTCGCGAATCGATGAAATAATTATCCAGCAATTCCCCCCGGTAACCACGCGGTCAGGCGCGCGTTAGCGAACGAAACTATTCCGCTGGGTTCTCGCAACATTGGAAAAGATCTCTCGCTGTCATCGCACCGCGGTAGATCGCCTTTTCCAGTTGTCCCGAACATGCATTCCGGAATGTCTCGTTCCCTCGTAACAGCAATTACCTTTCTGATCGACAATCCTAGCGATTAATACGAAATTATAGATTTATCTAACTGCGCGCGGCGTGTTGCGACAGAGCAGCGTAAATTCATGTGTGTCAGCGCACTCGAAAGAACTCTCGTGCCATAGCAGCGCGGAGAAAGTGGTACGAGACTCTGTTGGCCGCGAGAGTTGATTCCTGTATATGCCCGCCGGGGTCAAGACTCTGTTCGATCGCGAACATGCCACGATTCTTTGCCGATGAGCGCCCCCCGCGAGTCCCACGTGTGTGTCGATAGAGAAGGCAGAGCTCCGCTGAAATGAGGAGAGAATAAAATTTGTACGAGTGCGAACAGAGCGCAGGCTGTTGGTTTCCATTCGCCGGGCCGGGAACGGCGGAGGAGAGTGGCGCGAGGAAAAAGAAACTCGTGAAAACTTGTGACCCTTTTATTCGCGGTTATTCGCGGCTTCATTAGTTATTCGTGTTGGAGTTAGCGGAGAGCGCGGAGCGGGGCGACGACGAGGGACTGCTGCTTCGGTGTAATTCATCCTCGTTCTCCGTCCCCAGTAGAAATAATGAAATAAGAAAGGAGAATTTAATCTTGAAATTCTCCGAGGAATCTCGTCATAATCGAGGGCTCGCGGTGGACGAGAGTACGCGTCGTCATTTCGCAGAGGCAATGCCGAAGCGTTACACGCACGCTCGTTACGAGCCGCGAGCTCCCTCGGTCTCCTCGATCTCTTTTTCCCCATTTTTTTCCATCCACCTGGTTTAGCGGGAACAGTTTAAACGATACCTTCGCATTCCACTTTATTCCCGCTCGTACACACCGCGCGGAAAAATCTTCGCTCTATGCGCGATCCTCTCTGCCAACGCAGCCTCGCCGCGCGATTCCCATATTTTGTTGTACGACATGATTCTCCTCGACAGTTCCGGCACGACTGCTCAACGAGCCGCGGCCCTCTTTTCTCCTCCATATTTTCTTACGAACCGCGCGCTTCCAGCGTCCTCTATTCCACCTCGTCTCATTCGAAATTCTCGCTTTTCCTTATCATTCGATTATAGCAACGATTCCCCTCCTGCAACGTAATTATAGACCAAGGAACATTCATAAGCCGATAATCGCTTCGGCGTTACCGGAAGACTCGCGCACGTATTCTCATTAAGTGGCGGGCGGGTCGCCGGCTCTCCTTGATCGCCGGGAAGCTGCGTGCGCTCCCCCGTCTCATCCTCTCGAATCTCTCGCGCCCGATGGAAAGTGAAAACACACTCGATGTCGCGTGTACGCGTATGCATCCCCGGATCTCGTACCATACATATGTATTAGCAGCGCGCCGAATTCCAGTTCGTCGAGCCACTGGCACACTTATTCGCATCGGCAGTTGGAACGATCCGAGCGCTCGCGGAGAAAGTCCAATGTCTTCGGTCTCTTCTCCAGCGCCGAATCGTACGATAATAGCCAAAATTTATGAGCCTTCGGCGAGCAAAAACGCGATCTGCGCGATGCTCGAAAAGCAAGGGCGCAAGAGATGCTTACGAGGGGGCGGAGTACGAACGTTGCGTCGCGATTGATAAACAAGTGTTTCTTAATTGACGCGCTGATAAGACTCGATTGTTTCAGCGACTCTCGTAAGCTCTTTGGTATTCTTAAAAACACTTGAAGACTCGCGCGCAATTCTATTCATTTTTGGCACCTGCCGCAAAACGCCCATCCACGCGATGACGATCCTTAGAAATCTTTCTTACGCAATATCGTCATATAATCTCGGCTGTGCGGCAGCATGTGCGTGGAAAAACTATTCGTTTCTTATATTCATTCAAGCCCTCGCGCTCCTCAATCGCGTGGGAATTTTCAGCGGGCTCGTTATACCGCATCGCGTTAGACAAACCAGACGAGAAACTCGCACTCTCGTTCACATTGTTTTCGAGGCATATTTTTCCTGGTCGCGTATCATACTCGGAATTTGCTCCGCAGACTCTCATTATCGCTCTTGGCATGTAGATTCGCTCGATTTTTTACGTACGCTCGTTACGTTGGAAGCTAATTTTACGCCCAGGAGAGATTGATCGAATTCTCCGAAAAGGTCTGTGCGATCCTCAACTATTTTCTAACCTCCCTCAGAAAGTTCACGCATCAAACGATTTTCTTAAGAAAATCTTGAAATTTACACAGATTCTCAATGGCCCGTGCATGCACTGACACGAATATCAAATTTTAAAGGGCTCGTCTTATTGGTTATTTAGATAAACGTGTTTAAATACGAAGAAAAGTACACAGGGCTCTAGGGACTTTGCGTAAAAAATCGTTTATATTTCCATATGACGAACGAACGCTTCTTACGAAGTTTATGAAAAACGTACACAATAGCAATGGAGTATATGATGGAGGTCTGGAAAAAAAATCGAGACGATTTTCTTACGAGTAATAAATTGCCTTAAATATTGAACGGAATTGGTAACGAGCACTCGTATAACCTCACATTTGCTTATTCCAGCATTTTGTTTCTTCTTGGCTTGGGCCTTCTGTCAACACTTTTTTCTCGATTCGTACGACGCTGAAGTTTCCAACGTCGGAGTCCAACGAAATGAACGAAAAAAACGTTTGCAATTCGCCAATTTTTTATTTTACGAATCGTTGGTGCAGCTTGAAAAACTACGAATCGCAAATTTGGCAGGGAACAAAATAGGAGAATTACTGGAATTATTGGAGAATTTTTTTCGATCATTTCGTTGAACTCCAACGTTGGAAACTTCAGCATCGTCGAATCGTTCTCTAAAGCGATTTTTAACATAAAAACTACAGTATTTTAGCCGGGGACGAATAAAATTTTGGGTTCAGTCAGTGATGGATAATGGGCTTGTAATTTCATCCGCCAAAAAATAAGCTGAAAAAATGTATTCACACTTTTGAATTGACAACTCTGACAGACTCTGACTGAGTAAAAATCGAGCCAATTTAGAGACCCATAAAATACGGTCCTACCGAGCACGATCTACCTTAACGATACGAGGCTTTAACAAATTAATTTTGCGATTGCTGAAACAAAGGAAAAGCAGAATTTTCTGGAGTTTGGTCGATCGAATTGCGGGATTTACGGACAAGAATTTAAGCACGAACTGCGGAATAGCCCGGGACCTGGTTCGATAAACTGCCTCGCTCGTGCTCACGAAATTCCTCGTGGATGTGAGCCCGATAGTCCGATTCGGTTGTCAGGGTGTATGTTAAAATCAACGGAGGTACGTGAGATCGGAGCAGGTTCGTCAAGGCGCAATCGTCGCACGTAACGAGGACGCCGATTACTCATGCGTCCTGTAGTTATTAATACTTTCCATTTTCTTCGAATATTCAAAACTCGTTTAATGCCGATGGATCACGTACGTATTTGCAATTTAGATTGGACGATGCGAATGTAAAATAAGAAAATGACGGAGCGTTCGTTATTTTATTGGTCATAAGAAACGGAGATTAATTTTCCAGTGCATTAAAATCCTAAAGGCGTTCACCGGCTCACGCATATATATGCGGCACGCGAGCCTCAATTCCTCTGAGCAAAATATATCAGTCGAGATCTCTCATAATTTTTCTTCTAAACTTGACGATGTATTGATTACAGAATGCGCTGGTTTCGAGGCCACGCTGATGCACCGAGACTTTTGAGCCTTAGTCCTTTGCAAGCCGACGAGGAACTCGAGGGTGCGTCTTTGCAGTTGCACTCGGAATCACGATTGAGAGGTAATTAGAGAATAATCATTTTCCATTGCCCCGCATCGAACGTTTGCTTCAACATGCTTAAGGAGCGGATAGAGATAAAAATTGACGAACCGCAGCAGAGCGATTGAGTTTTATGAAAAAAAAGCACCAAAAGTTCGAAGCTATAAATTGTCCGCGTAAAATAAATAGTAAATGAAAAATCGGAGTTTACGATTTTTACGCTCGCTCGCGAGTCACGGAACCTCGGGGAGAGTCGTTTTAAAATCTCTCTCTCTCTCTCTTTCAGTTTTCAGAGTACGGTACACACCGAGCAAGATCTCGCTGTAAATGCATCAGCAGCCGCGCGCGCGCAACTTTCATATAGCCACGGGGCACGAACGTAAAATCCCCCTCTTGTCCCTCCGCTGCCTCTCCGCGGATGCATTCTCGGACTGAGGAAAAATCTCTCTCGTGGCTATTAGCCCGCGAAATTCTTAGCCGCGTGCGGTAACTCTACGAGGAGAATTGCGCGCGCGCGCGCGATTCGAACGCTCGCTGAGCGAGCATCGGAGAAAAGTTTGCATGTTTTGACGTATGGAGCATTCCGCTTGCAGTTCTCAGGGTCAAGAGCCACCCCTCGGATTCGAAGGTCCTTTGTTCCACTCGCGGCTGCTCGCGTGTCGTTCGGTTCCTCTGGAAAAATGCGGCTCTCCGATTGCGCAAGATGCGACTGCAAAGCGAGTTACCCAACGTTTGATTCCGAGGCGAGCGACGTTTAAGTAACGCAACTTTTCGTGCTACTCGCGTGTTGCGCACACGCTTCTCGTGTGCTAAAACGCAGGTGTCCCAACACGCCGCAACCCTCGCGGTGGCACAGCGAACTAACAAAAGTTTACAAACATCCCGATTCGTCGAAGACTCTCTTCACCTTCGTTTATTCTCGCGCTCCGTACGCGCACCTTTCCGCGATTCTCTTGTGCGCCAAATCCCCGATACGAATCTCCCTCCCCCACTCTCGTGACTTACCGCTATTATATTTGTGTCACAAAGTATAATAAATCCCCTTGAGGAGAATAACTCGCACGGGATGTCCTGCCTTGTTCACATCCTGTGCACGAAAGACGAACAGAAACGAAGAATGAAATATACGCACACATAAATAATCTGCACAGTCGAATCCACCTCTGGAGATATCGGCGGCTTCCCTCGGTCGAACGTTTGAGTGAAAATCCTTATTACGAGGCTCGATTCTGCACTCGAATAATAGAAAGTTGTTTCCCGTCGTCTTCCAAATTCCAAAAGCGGTAGCTCGATACATTATTCCGTAACGGAGAGCCGCGAGCAGCACTCCGCCGATCTACTTGGGATGGAAAGTCCCGTGTACATTCGTCGATGTGCGTTGCGCGTGTGCGAGTGTGGAATCGTATAACGTGTGTCACGCTCGTTGAATACCGAGCAAACGTCTTATCGAGAGCTTCTCCGCGAACGCAAGGTTCATTTCTCCATTACAATGTCGTTGTGAATCGGCCCGTCGGCGGTGACTCGTTCATTCATCATCCGCGACGACTCGCGGTTACACCTGTAAATCATACATCGTCCCGCGCCTCGAGAGTCTTCATTCGTTTTCTGAGGTAGTACACCGAGGATCGAGGCGGCGGTTGGAATAAGTGGAAAATAAATTAGCGGGATCGGGATTTTGTTGGACTTTTCTTCGACACTCGGGCCGATGGTTCGAAGCGGAAAAACGAAACTGGATCGCCCGCGGAGGGTACAAGTGGGACACTCGTGCGCGGCAGCAGGGTGAAAAAAGTTTGCGCGCTATTCGCTCTCTGGCACGAGTCGATAACCAGATCGGAGAGCGATAAACAAACTATTCGGGTTTTGTGATTTTTGTTTACAATGAGATACCGTACGGCGCGGCAGTTCGATTTACCGCTAAATAGATCGGAGAGAACGTCTCGCAGCTGTACAAACGGCTTTGCTGCGTCGTTACGCACGAATAACGCACAGGAATTCTCCTCTATTCGGCTCCGAATTCGTCATAGAACAAGAGAAAGAGAATAACGGTGCTCGAAATACGTTTTTGTAATTTAGCAACGTGCGTATATTCCTAGCGATGCTTCCCTCGTGCCTCAGCAGCGTCCCGTCCGTAATCTCTGTGCCCAGGATTTTTTCTCCGGTGCTCAACGATCGTCGCTCTTTTTCTCAACGCTCCGATGTGCTCGAGTACCGAACAGACTGCAACCGTGAGCGCGCGATGCGGTGATCCCAGATGTTGGATCACCTTGATGCCGAATAACCTCCGTAAATGTATATCGCTGGCTTTTATTCCGGCGCAACTCGACGAGGAGCGTCTTATATAAAATTTATTCGCGTATGCTAAATTAGCGATAAAAACGCATCATTAATATTACCGTTTTGGTGATGATTCAGGAGCGACAGTCGTCGACATCGTGATTTACCGTTTTCTTCGACTTTTACTGCACAACATCATCGTACTTACTCGCACCGCTTCCTTAATGATATATGCTCGGAGTCGCACCGCGCGCGCGGGGAATTACGGTGAAGAATGTCGGAACGCGGAACTCGGTACTAGATAAGGCGCGCGAGCTTGTTATTTTTGTTTATTGTGAAAAAAAGTGAAGAGAGAAACGTACGAAAGGACGAATTCGGGGTCGAACGTGGCGTCGCGCGCGATGAGTCAAACTTTGCTCGCTATCGCGAAATTCGGTGCAAACGAGCACGAGGCCGTGGGTATATACAAGCAGGTTTTGTACTGGCGCGATAATAGCGAAGAGTTTTGCTCGCGAGTGTGCCGACGTTTACGCGGATGATAACGAGAGCCGAGGGCCTCTAATTATTTTGTCATTTGCTTCTAGACATGTCGCCGGTACGATGGGCACGAAGGAAATCCTCGAGCTCCGAGTCCGAAAGGAACTGTTACAACGTCCAAACTTCTCAGGTGACGACCGAACGCGCCAGCCAGAAAAAGGACAAGAAGAGGATCCAGGAGGAGCGGAGACGATCTTGCGAGAAGAGGAATCCGCTGCTCGACCGCGTCAAGAATACACGGCTGAGCTTTTTCAGGGAAAAGGAGGCCGAGAGCGGGACGAGGTCGCACGAAAAGGACGAGGGCGGGGAGGACGACGGGGACGAAACCGGGGAGGACGCGCTCGACGAAACCGGCGACAAGTCGCAGTTTCGTTCAATGTCCGAGTTGAGCCAACGGGGACTGACGAGAAACGAATTTCGGCGCTCCGTCTGCGAGATCGACCTCCAACAAGTCGCCGAGAACGATAAAATTCGCACGAAGAGAAGAAGGCGCTGCAAGTCCCAGTCGAGGTTACCCTCGCGAAAAAGCAACGAGGATCGCTTCAGTTTTCTGGGATTCGTTAGCGGCGGAGCGAGCGGCTCATCCTCGGGGAAAGCGAATCGCGACGAGACGAAAAAAATGGGGAGCCCTAAATTGTCGTATCGTAAACGCTGGAGTCGTAGCAGAGACAAACTCGATGAGAACGTCACGAAAAAAAGCCTCGACGAGAACGACGACGACGACGACGACGACGACGAAGACGCTGCGTCGATCGAGGCAGAGCCCGGAGTTACGAACGACCCGAACGAATCGTACCGTTACGATACTCTCACCGCGTCGAGCTGCTTGGCAGCCAAGTTTCGAGCCATGCAGGATCGCTACCTCAAGAGCTCGACGAGTAAATTGATCGCGAAAATTTATCATCGGAAAGACGCGAAAGATCGGGACAAGAGAAGACTCCGAAGTTTCTCGTACGGGACGTTACCGGGCCTCGAGGAATTGCGCACGAATCCGTTGTACTCGGAGCAAGATCAGGACGACAATGATTCCGGGATATTGGACAACGGCTCGGCGACGAGTTCCCTCTTGGACGATCGATGCGGGAGCGGCGCTTCCGGCTCTCCGAGCATCGCGGCGAACGAATGTTCGCCGAGTTCTTTAATCCCACCGGAATTACCGCCTCGTGGAATTCCCGCGTCGAACGGTGAGGTCGATAACAAAAAGTGGAGTTTCGATCTGCCGAATTTGCGGTCGGACCTGCGCGACGAAATGGCCACGACGATTGCGAGGAACCGGGAGCAATCGCGATCGATCGTAAGGAACGTCGCGCTGGACGCGGATCTGAGAAATTCATGTGGCAGGATAAACGAAGCCTCGAACGAGAAGCTCATCAGGCGTAGGATCATCGACGACGATCCCCCCCGAAAAGAAACTCGCCTCGACGGGGGAGGTCGCAAAGATGAGAAACTTTCGAAAGAGTGCAGATTGTCCGTGGTCCGATCGCGTTCCTACACCACCGAGACGAGCGTCGTTAAACTGGCTCGGGAAAGCGCCGATCAGTGTTTAGGAATATTCATCGCAAAAACTACGCAATCCAGTCCCGGTTATCTCGTGGCTCACGTCGTCCCGAACGGGCTCGCCGATCGAGAAGGAACCTTGAAAATTGGCGACGAAATTCTCATCGTCAATGGCAAACGGTTGCGAGGCTTGAGCATGTCGGAGGCCAGGAAGATTCTCGGGGACGGAAGTCCTCCGGGCGACGTCGACATCGTTATATCTCGAAAGATCGGGCTCGATAGTCCTAAAAAAATGGAAGAGAGTAGCGTCGATTACGAGAATGTGGTAGTTGAAAATGGCCACATTCTCAACAACAATAACAACAACACGAATAACGTCAATAACAACAACATTAATAACAACGCCATATTGACTTGTCCCCCATCGCCAAAATCACACTTTCGCAAGCACAATTCGCGTCACAATAGAGATCGTAAAAACGAATCGAGCAGATCGATATGCTCGGACAAACGGAATCTCAACGTTACCGACACCGGTCAACAAAGCGTTTCCAACTTTTGTACTTTACCGAGAAGATCGAGGAGCACCGTATCGACCTTTCACACGGTCGTCTTTGAAAAAGGACACGGCAAAAAATCACTCGGCTTCACCATCGTCGGAGGCCGTGACAGCCCCAAAGGAAGCATCGGTAAGCAGAGTAATCGGATATATATTTGCATCGATCTTATGCAAACGTGTATACACGATCGTATGGAATTACGTGTGAACGTTTCCCATTGCAGAATAGTTTTATTTCCCTTACTCGTTGCGGTCGCGCTCGCTAGAAACTATTTTTTATCGAGACCGCGGTTCGTGGTGACTGTTAACCGTATTACGAGCACTCGCTCGACCATTTCCTGCTTGTGTACCACTTTACGACGACAATATTCTCGACACACTCGTCTAGCATTTCATTCGAGAGTTTTTGCCCGAATGAGCAAATCTACGCGAAAACCTGATGTCAAAATTTTTACTTTTTTCTTTAATCAAACATCGTTTCATTCGATGACTAATGTTTTTGAAAAATAACTATTTTTTCAAGTTTATTTCATCAGATTTTTCGGTCTTTTCTTCTAATGAAGTTTTTTATTCAATAACTGACTAAATGGTATGCAGAGGCCGTTGTTTCAAATGTATTCGATCGAGTTCTGACGTTCGCACGTTAGAATGTAGAATATGATTCTGTCAAAATTTGTCAGAAAAGGCTTGAAACGATCGTTTGAATATTCGTCCTGATGATCGAGTGAGAGCTTTCTGTTGTTTTTTTATTTTTTTATTTATTTTCTCGTGGTCGTTCGTTAGAAAAATTGACGAAATCGTTGATGGTTCCACAGGCATTTTCATAAAATCGGTCCTGCCGGGAGGTCAGGCTGCTGAAGATGGCCGTTTGCGAGCTGGCGACGAGATACTGGCGGTCAACGGACAGGTCTCCCACGACCTGACCCACCGTGAGGCCGTTCAGCTTTTTCGCAACATCAAAAGTGGATCCCTCGCTCTGCACATCTGCAGGAGAGTGAAGAATCGCGAAACACCGTAAGTTTCGCAATCACAATTTTTTTCAAAATATCAATCGATCTCAACAATTTTGCAGAGGAATTATAAAATCGTTCGTTTCCAGAATGCCAAAAGCCAAGTCCTGCGCGGATCTTTTGCTCGTGGATACGTGAGCCATTAACGAGAAACTTTTGGGCCTGTGGAACGCGTCGAACGAGAGAATCAACGATAAATTGTATTGAATAGAAAGAAAAAAAACAAAGACTGGTACCCCACGAATAACCAATCTGTAAATAATGTAAATTTGTGTAAAAAAAAGAGAGATTAATGAACGAGTAGAAGAAATTTCGCAAATAAAGTATGTTATTTAATTGATTAATTATGCTTCGTTCGAGTATTCTTTGCGATGACAAAGAGAAAGCTTTGACGACAGGAAGTTCGGGCGAATCTTTAGTGTCTGTAGACGCAATGAGTTTTTCGGTTTGTTTTTTTCGATTAGTACGCCGTCATAAAAACTACTATTTTCTTTATTAATTTGCCACAATTAAAAATTCGAGGGTCGTCGTCTAGTGTGGGGCATTGTGTAGAATGCCAATGATTTTCAACGTTCCAATAACAATTAAAAAATGATGAAAATAATAATATTAATAATAATATAATGATAATAATAATAATAATAATATAACAGTAAATCGTATAAAATCTTACAAGAGATAAAAAAAGAAAATGAAAATCTTACATTTAAGAGTGGACAACGAATGAAAAATTTTCGCAGACGATTGAGCCCAGAGGGCTTTCGACGATAACGAGAGGTCAGGGAGAAGAAATGAACAGACTAGAATCTAAAATTTCTCAGTGGCTTTCGAGGAAAGAGCGGGTCTCCTTAACCGGCAGTTGTTCGCCCACTAAAAGAGTCGTTTCGATGTTGAAACTATTTTTGGACGAGAATATTCGTACATTTGTTCGCTGTCGTTTCGCTGTATCTCTTTCGATGTCAGTAGGGCGCTGATTTAACAGGTGTTTTGGGGTATCTGAAAATGAAAAAAATGTCTCATTCGTTCGGTTGATTTTTTCGGATCGCACTGATAAATATTGAAACAATAATAAAAGCCTCGCTACCTGTGTCTTCTCGCCAAATCCAGCTCCACCGGACCTTCTCTCACAGCTTTGAACAATTCGATGACTTCCTGATGCGTGTAACCCCTCAGAACTTTACCGTTCAGACTCAAAATCTCATCCCCTGCAATAGAGAATAGAAGTTTGAGTGACGAGAAATGAGCGATCATCGCACTTTTTCGTCGTTCTTGTCGCTACTCGCTGTCTAATCTTCGACTGTTTCCGAAGTGCTTTTACGATGTTTAGCCAATTAAAAAATGCTTCGGTCAACCTGTTCGAATCGGGGATCGGTGCAGTGTGGGCGTCGTGTAAACAGACCTAAGAATACACGCAATACCAAGGCTCGACAAATATTTGACCTGTCATCCAGTTTTCCGCTCGTTCATCAAGCGAGTGCACTTATTTTTAATAAGAGCATTATTTCTAACAGGGAGGCTCACAAGTGCCTGATGTATCGATGAAAAAAAGTTGAGTAGTTTACGGCGAATGTACGCATGCTCGAAGCTAAGCGTATCATCGGGATATACCGTAGGCAGCGCGCTGTTATTGATGACGATTTACGAGCCTCATATTTTAATGGTCGCAGAACGTTGATTGATCGCGTGTCTCGTCTTTCCATTTAATATCGTTCGCGGATGAACAGGTATGGGTTGTCTTCGATCGAAATACGCACGCCCATTAAATGAAAGGAGGCGCGGGGGGAGGGAGCGGTGCGATTTTTCGAGGTGAAAAACGGGAAGCAGAAGGCGTCGAGCGAGCGCGGCTAGAACTGGCTCGGGACAGCATCGAAAATAAAGGAAAAAAGTAAACGGGTCAATTATACAATCAAGATGTTAATTTGCGCTCTTTTTAAGCTGAAAGCTTCAAGGGGCAAGGGAGGATCGGAGCGATAGATAAAAAACGTGACGTCGTAGGAAGAAGGCCGCCGCTGCCGCGCCGCGGCGATCGCGGTCCCTGACCCTTGATACAAAGTTGCGGTCCGCGATCCCTCGTCCATCAACCGGTCCCAGCTGTCGCATAATATATGGTCACCCACAGGGCCCCGTATAGCAAAGGCAATTCGAGTCGTCGGTAGCCCAAGCGCTGAGACGATTCCGTTAGGAGCAGAGCATGCGGCAGACGCGTGTGCCCCGAAGATCAGGAAATCGGTCGCTCGCGCGAGCGAGCGAATACGCACACGCGCGGGCGCTCGCGCCGCTTCGTCCCCGGCAAAAACTGGGCTGGTAACGTTGCACAGCGCGTTTCTTCGTTGTAACACGAAACGCGCGGGTGAAACTCGAGGCACGTCGGGATGGAAGCGACGGAAAAAATGAAGGAAGCAAAAATATATTGAAGTCGAGGAAGCCGAGCAAGGTTGAATGAGACTTTGGCTGCAATAACGACGAGCGTTTCGTTCCCCGGAGCTGCTTCCCGTGGGCAAACCTTCGTCGAAGAGCGTTTCCTTAATATTTTGGATATTTATCCGTTTCTCTAATGATCGCTATCCGTCGTAGAGGCCCCGGAGACGAGAGGCCGATCGCGAGAACTGTTCAGGGATGCACGAACCGTTGGTTATCGGATTAACGATTCGTGCCGTGTACACGCCACGGCTATGGGCATATATCAGCTCGTCTCCGTTCGCCATTAGCGCGAATACGCGCAAACGCTTGCGAGTTTAAAGTGCTCGTCACGTATTTTTACGTATGCGTACGCATCCTCTCTCTCTCTCCCGTGTACGCGGAGAGAAGCTGCAGCGAAAAGAGACGTACGCGCTGACGATAGTGTAAAGTAAAGGCAGTTCAGAGTTTTGGATTCACCCGCAGGAATAATAATGCCGCGGATAATCCGAAAAAACTCAACAATTCGAATCCCTTTTTCCGATCATCCTCCTCTATCGCGCAGTCCAAGAATAATCGATTGCGATTGTCCGATCCCGTCTCTCGAGCGGTACATCAAAGCGCAGTGAAAAATCCCCAGCACGCTCGACGCTTTCGAGATCTGTCCCTCGCTATCCAGCCTCGATCATTAATCCACGTTTATCTCTTTAACTCGCGAAACGATAGAATTGCACGTGTCTAACCCGATCGCAGATCGCGCGCATCCTACACGAAGTTCTTGCAAATTCCTTGAGCAACGGAACGCACGCGGACGTGTGCGAAATTGAACCCCCTCGACTCGCCTAACGTGTAATTTGCGCTTGGTCAGCCTGACAGTCCACTTTGTAAAATAAACGTGCACCTTCTTTCTCTCGATCTAAACGTCGTTCTCGGGATCTATGCATCGCGTTTTCAACGGCGCACTTCTACGATCGTGAACTACAAATTCTCGACAATCCCTCGATTCATTCGGATATAACCAATTGAGACGATATCACCGTCCAGAGCAATCCGAAAGAGGGCCAGTGAAAATGTTTCGTGATATTTTTTCATTGGGAGAACCGATTTTTAGTCGAGTCCTACTGAGACGTTACCTTGAAAAAGAGATTTCGTGACGTCGGCTTGTCCACCAGGAAAGACTCTTCTGACGAATATTCCCATCTCGCCCCGTGGGCTGTCCCTTCCGCCGACGACGCTGAATCCGAGGCTCGGTTTGCCGTAGCCCTTTTCGAATTTGGCGACGTGTCGGGTCAGATACTGCTGGGATTCAACGGGGTTTTCGACAGCGTTGAGGCTCTCTTTACGATTTTTGTTTCGCAAACAGGAAGTGACGGCGAGATTATCGGGGCGTTTTCTAAGCTGTACAATTTCGTTTGATTGACTCGGTGCCGAGTTCTTGTCGATCGGCGACTCGTAACGTTCCACCGTTTCCGGACTCTTCGGTGGAAGAGCCCCAGAGTTTTTCACCTTCCTTCCGACCTCGTGGGATTCCTCCTCCTCGGGGGGAGCAACGTCGCTGAAAACTTGGGGCAGCGCCTCGTCGTAGGCCGTCACCAGTCGGACTCTGTTGCCGGTGAAAGACTTGAGGAATTCCTGGACTTCGGCGAGGCCTTCCATCGTCTTGAGATCTTTACCCTCGACCTGGACTATCTCATCCCCGAGCCTCAGTCGACCGTCCCTGCAGAAGGAAGATTGCGATAATAGAGACGGCTGTTGTTCGAGAGGTTTAGAGCTCAATAATGGAGAAACGTGTTGATATACGAACCTGTGAGCGATGCCGCCGTTTTCGAGCTGAACAACGATGTAACGGAGCTCCCCGGTGCGCTGCTGCGCCAACCTGATGCCGAGGCTCTCCCGGGAATCCTTTTTCTCCAATTGCACGAGTCTGCACCTTCGAATTCTCTTGACCGGTTGAATAATGTCGCTGAGAAACCTCGTTTTGTCCTGCTGCAGTCGTGCCCGGTGAGGAGCGACGTTGGAATCCTCGAGGCTGTACCCGGACGAGAGACGCTCGGAGGAGTCTTCCCTCGGGTAAGAATCCTGGTGATGTATGGACGGGAGAATCCTGCCCGAGTTGCTCCGATGCCACCGGAGACCGTTGACGTCCCGGCCGGATTCCTCGAGCGCGTATCCAGGCTTCTTCGAGGGCACAAAGTCCTTTGAGAGACTGCTCGATTCAACGGGATGGAGACTGCTGTCGCACGCGGGTGTTGATGTTCTAATGGGCTTTTCGATTTCCGAGTCGACGACGCTGCTCGTGTCGGAGCTGTCGGTATTGACGCATTGTAAACTGATGTTTTCGTGTTCGGAAGCGAGAGTCGATTCACCGCGTGGCCCGTCGCTGTCGTAGCCGGACTCGTTCGAGCTCACGTAGTGCGAAGACAGTCTCTGCTCGGCGTTCGGCGCCGAATTTCTGCGCTGATGACGCAACGTCGCGGCGACATCGAGATCGGCATTGAGCAGCGACGACGTTTCGGAGAATCTCCGGTCCGAGAGCCTGCCGCAAAGGTCGTTGGATTCCTCGAACTGCCGTTCCCGATAGGACTGCTGCCGTTGGTTCGGACGCCGATCGAATCCCGAGTCGGAGGATCGATCGAGGCTCCCTGCCATCGCCGATCTGCAGGTTCTCGGATAACCGCTTTCGTAAAAGGCGTCGTCCTGGCGAAAGCAGTCTTCGATTCGCTCCAGTCTGCTCGGATTGAGGCTGTAACGATCCTCGTCGATCCTCGCCGAGTTTCGGGAGCCCCTGAGGACCGTTTCGCCGGGTTCGGCGTACGAGTTTCGATGGTAACGCCAATTCTCGTTGTCCCGTGGCTGAGAAAGGCGGCTCTCGATTTTGTAGTTGTTTCGAGATGCGCCGCGTCGGCCGAGGGTCGTCGTTCCGTCGAAAGATTCCTCGATCTTCAACGCGGGAAAATGTTCCTCCGAGGTCGCCTTGAACAGTCTTTCATCTTTGGTCGAATGAAGTTGGTGTTGTCGCTCTTCCGGCAGCACCGACAGCTTCGAGCGGAGAAAAGCGTAGGGAAAGTTGCACTTTTTCGTTTCTTTGAGGTCGCAGCTGCTCGACTTGCGAAGTATCTCGTTTCTCGAGTTACCGAAGTCGCACGATTGAAAGGACGTCGAGGAGGGCTGTAGCGTTGGGTCCTCGACGATCGTGTCGTTCCCGAAAACATCCTCGTCCGGTCGACGAGCTGCGAGATCGTCGCACGACAATGTCTTGTCTCTGCGATTTCCAATCTGCAGATCAATCCCATCGGACGGGTCGTCACCTTTGACGTAAGTTGGACTCGCGTTCAGATGACTCGTGCTGCAACTCCTGAAAAGATTCTCCTTCTCGGACGGCGTTATGCGCGTATTTTCGAGCTGTTCGGAGCGTCTGTTATTCCCACGATTCGAATTGAGCATGCCCGTTGAGCCCATTCGTATGAAAAACGATTTGAAGGGCGAGGGTGATCTGTGCGAATTCCCCGATAAAAATCTCCTTTCCGACTTGCCCTCAGACTTTTTCGTCGCTACCGTTTTCTCCGTGCTTGTCGAATCGTTCCCACTTTTCTGGCTCTTTTCCCTCGAGCTATCTCGCGTTAACCGATCGTTATTGTTATTGTTATTCGTATTGTCGTTGTTGTTGTTGTTGTTGTTGTGGCTCGCGTAGACGTTGTTGTTCTCGCGAATAGCGTGCTCGGATCTGTCGGTCGACGAACATATCGATTCTCTCGAGCCGGCTCGACGAAACGACTCGATCTTCTTGCTCATCCTCCTGCCCCAAACACCCAATCCTTCGTAAAAATGATAACAAAAAATACTCAATTAAAAGGTGCGACAAGACGACGTTTCAGCGGGGCTTCGATCCGTACATTTTTATATGTCAATTATCGCGGATTCGGAGCCCTAAACTAGAGCAAACGACGCATTGTCTCTGCAAAGGATGACGCGGTGATAAAAAATTTCTCATACCCGGTGCCGAGCACCTGTCCCCCGAGAGAGAGAGAGAGAGAGAGAGAGAAGCTGCGGTCCTCTGCGCCCGAGATGAGTCTCGTGCAAAAACTTGACGCCAAGTTTTCAAAATGTTTCCGTCTACGTGCAGTAAGCGGCGAGGGGGATTGCGGTCAGTCGATGCGAGCATCTCCGAAGCAATTGGCCAAACGGCGGAGTGTCCCATCACGTGCGTGATGTACGCCGTATATACGCACGGCGTGCGTGTAACACCGGAAAAAACTTCAATCGCGTTCGCGGTCAGTCTCTCCGCGTATGTGCACGAACAAACTCCGAGAGCTAACGGCGCGACCAGCTTCCACGTCCTCGAACCCGCCAAATGCTTCAGCAACTTTTTCTACCTTCCCGAAATAAAATTTCGTTTCTAACAGTCCTGTTTTTCGGTACGATCGATCCGATGACGAATGCGTTAACCCGCATTCGTCGCCGAACCTCTCAAAAGAAGAACCGCCGTTTTCGGGCTACTTTTTCCTCTCGCGGGATACGTCCCGAGTACCCCGAGATTACCAACGCGCGTTTATCCGAAAGGGCCTCAAGAGACGGATGCGCAGAGCGAGGAGCAACGGTTCATTCGGTCGATATGGTTCGGTTCCGCGCCACGCGGTCATTTTAGTATGGACGGGAGCGGCAAATGCTCGCCCGGATTGTCAAGCCGCTCAGGTATCGGGGGTACATGTGTTTTTCGATAACGCACGCTCCCTGAATTCATTCACGGGGCGACACACATGCGCTCCCCGTGCGTTTTTCTACGCTCGTTGTTCCGAGCGGCTCAACGGTTTCTACGACGCTGCTCGCGCGGTGTATTGATTCGCCTTGAAAACGCAATAAAAATGTCGCGCGTGAACCCCGTCGATAGCGAAGATAAGCAAACAGTATTTCAAAAGAAAAGCACTCTTTTTCACAACGGGTTGCTCGTTATACACGCGAGCCTCGCCGCTGTCCCCGTCCGGTTTCCACTTCGGTTTGCCTACTTGTGTAAAATGGTAGCGAAGCGCGGAGCCCATCGTACGGCCATCACGGAACGCAGAACGAGCACTTAGATTCGCCACGCGACGAGCGCACTCTCGTCCTCGAAGAAAAATATTTGTTCTAAAATATTACAGCAATCTTGGAAGATCCTTATCTTTTTGGCGAGCAGCTTAAATTGCCGACGCGAACTCGGTTGGCTCTTTCTTTGTAACAAAACAATATTTCAACGGAACAAAATAACGACGAGAAACTATCGTTTACTCGTGACAAATTTGACTCTATCGCGCTGCTGCGTCAATGATAAAAATGACGAAAAAATATCGCGCAGCCACGTCATCACGAGGAGAGACGCGTGTGTCGCCCGACGTAACGTCCAGTCTCGGCGACCGGAATGGATCAGCGAGACTCTTCGATTCGCCATTTCTCGATATATCCCGGGGGCGAGGTGGATTAACGATTAAACTCGTTCACGTCAGAGTAATGAAAGAAAAACTAAACTTTGTGAAAAACGAGATACAAGCTTCGCGGTTAAACGGAGCGCCCTGCGCTCGCGGACGGTCCGGAGGATTAGCCGAGAATGTCAAGTGTCCCGGTGATTAGTCATTCGGGATTTTTCTTCCTGTACCTCCGTACAAGCATAGCGTACATAATTCAAAATCGCTGGTACTCAGGAACGAGACCTTCCAGCCCCAATCGGCTGGCTCTTCTCGGCTTATTTCAAGTTTTTCTTACTTCTATCGAGCAGTTTTCTGGATTTAAAACTCTTCAGAGCGATTGCTGTAGTGATTTCAAAGTCAGCGCGACTGTCTAATTCTCGTTAAAGCAGTTCGGCCGTTCTATGACTAGTCAAGTTTACAACTACTTTATGTTGATTAATTTGAAATCTAAATTATTGATAAAATTAACAAACACTTACGTTGAGAATATTTTTATCACAAGAATGTTATAAAATGCTTTAAAATATCATAAAAGATCAAATTTACACTTCGATTTGACTCGATTGAGTCGATACCCGTGACAC
The DNA here is from genome assembly GCF_019457755.1 of Venturia canescens. Classification (NCBI taxonomy): domain Eukaryota; kingdom Metazoa; phylum Arthropoda; class Insecta; order Hymenoptera; family Ichneumonidae; genus Venturia; species Venturia canescens. The sequence goes on along the minus strand of NC_057427.1, from coordinate 7,010,398 downwards.
TTGAAACACACATAACACCGAGATAAAGGAATGTTAATAACTCAAAATTGCGAATGGAATAATTCCAAATTTTTATTATATCGTTATCAGGGGACCTTAAACTATCGCAAAAAATGGACCTTCACCGTACTTTATCGAACGGGCGAACTACTCAAAACATTGCCAGAGTTAATGTTTCGTTAGGAAGGCTAAGAAATCGGTTGGTTTCAGCCCGAAAGCCCCATATCGAATTATACGTTTCTATGGACTTGCACGAGCGTATGGATTACGTATCGATACATAGACGTCGAGAGGCTCTATAGAGCGATAATGACGAGAGGGGCTACCGGTTTTTCTCCCTTCCGAGAACCCGATTTCGGATCTCGTTCATGTCTATTAGACGCTCATCGTACACTCACGCAGCCGCCAATTGGTCTCTCTCTCTCTCTCTCGTTCTTGCTTCTCTCCACTCTCTTTGTTTCTTTCTTTGGCCTCGCCCCAGGATCTCGGGGAATGTTTCGATTGACGAGGGCAGTTTAACGAGGTGTGCAAATAAGAGGCTTTTTACCGGAATTCCAATATCGCACAATGCGCAACGAAGATCGATTGCGCAGCTTTATTTTTTTAAACGTATTTACCTCTTTGCGGTGGTAGCTGCTTTTCGGGTTCATGTTCAACGATGAACGCAGGTACAGCCGTGACCGTTTGATAGTCCGTTTCCGATCTCGTTCTCGAGGTCGGCGTTGGTTCTTCCACGGCCGCGAGGAGCGACTGCATGGTCGGGGCATCGCCGCAGCTCCGCCGAGCGTACTTGTTTCTCGAGACTCTTAGGAGCGCCGTGTTCAAAGCCTGAATTTGACCTTCGAGGGACTTTCTGGGCAGGAGCTCGTGTCGCGGAGCTTCCTCGAGGCCGATCCCTCCCGGAGGCAGGGAGCAGCCAACCTCGTCGGCGCTGTGACGCCGTGATTTCGCCAGTCGTTTGAACATCGCGTTTCTTCTTTGTTGCCCTGGAACACAAATTAAAAACATTCACGAGTTATCCTTTGAGCCTTCGTCACACGAACGAATCATTCACAAATGACGAAAAGCTCCGTGATTTCTGTGCACCCGAACGATCCCATTGCAATCGACAAAACTTTAACAATTTGTCCAACAGCCCTCGCCGAATCGTCCGAAAATATATGAGAATCAAATGGAACACGCCAACATTTTAATTGCTCAAATTTACAGGCCTTTTTGTCCGTCCACATAAAACACGCACGCACGTTCGAGCGTTACGGCCGCAAGGCCAAAAGCCAATAGTGCGCGCATACAGCAGAGTTTGCACTTTGCGTCCGCAGCATCCGCGCTTCTCCCGGTCTCGAGTGTATTTTATCTCGGGTCGTGCGCGCGGAGAGCGATTTACGTACTTTGTCGAGTCATCCTCGCGTATGGAACACGCTTAAAAAGCGTTATTACGCTCACGCACCTGTCCGACCTGGCTCTATATCTATATGCACATTCCATGTGGATATTGTACGAGCGGGTAGACGCATATGTCACGTGAGCTTTCGCAGTACAGCAGACGTTGAATTTATGTTAATCCACATCTACTGCCAGTGATGCGGTCGCGAGGAGATGCCCCTGAGACCACCAACATGACGTTACGAGCCGGGCCCAGCGAGGCTCTTTTCCTGCCTAACTTTTTTCCGACCCCCTGCTCCTTCGTCGCCGGGGCTCTCCTAGCTCCGGAGCACTCTGTGAAAAGTGGTTAACGTTGACCGCACACCGCGTGAATTTATAGTCGGCGGGCTCACTCGTATACGAGGAAATTAGCGGAATTTTCGATTTTATTTATTTTGGAAGAAAAACATGGCTAATTACAGGCGTTGAAAGTTCACATTTTTCCACACACGGTTAAGTGATTTACAGACGTTTCCGCAGCAGCTCGTCGTCGCACTTTCGTGCTGCCCCTTTCCGTTCATACCGCGAACATCCAACCGGGGCTTCTCGATAAGAAAAAAACACGTCTGCGTGCCTTATCGCACTGAGACCTTCGAATCAAACGCCGCTCCCGCGTATACACGAACTGCCTTCGAAACTCGCCGCGTGGGACGTAATTATAATACTCAATGTATACCGTAGTAAATACACCTGTTGGCTAAGAGCTATTGCGTAAGGTAGGTGTTGGAGTTACACCGTTGTCAGAGCGAGAGAGAAAGAAAGATCGCGAGCCCAACCAGAGTCCAGAGGCAACACACTGGCCTCAAGAATTCCTCGCGAGTACTTTCACTCGAGACGCACCGCGTCAACCACCATCGCGCCGCGACGCGGTACGGTCACCGCGCGCATGCATGTTATTCCCGGCGAAGTTTCAGCAAAAAAAACGAGGAAAGGTCGATCGAAGGGCTCTGGAACAAGGAGGCCAAGAAGTTCGAATGGAAACGCAGCGACGGGGATTATCGAGGACGTTTCAATGGAATTTTCTTATTCGTCCTCCCTGCTGCTATCGACGCGGGTGCCTTGAAAGTGGCAAACGTAATTATTACCCAAAATAGTTGCTTCATTCAAAGTTCATTGGAAGAATATTTCCTAATGTATTTGGTTTTTACACGAATTCTTAAGGTCCAGCTTTTCTCACGCACTGTCGCCTGCGTCGAAGAAGATCGATCGTTAAGACGTGTGCCTGGCTAATGGGAAAAAGTCCAATTTGAGAGAAAAAAAACTCGAAATTATGTAAACAACATTTATTCAATTAGTCTGATCGTACGAATGCTCGAATTTCCATAACGCGATTTTGAATGTCGTCGTTTGAGATTAATATTATTGAGTGTTTATTGGTCTCCGGTGGACGAGGCAATCATTAACGAGCTATTGAATAATCAAACGCACTGACTAACGCGAATGCAGTACGTAATCAGCCTGGAACGATTAAATAGGAAAAATGAGTATAAAGTGAAGTGGGGAAATAAGGAGCGAGTGCTCGCGCGCGCGGGCTGTGAGAGAAATAAAAGTATATAGTTACTCGAATCAAGAATACGAGCCCGTGCTTTTTCGCCCGTAATAAACGAGACCGAGATTTCTCCTTGAAAGTGGTAGCATCCGGTCGATGATTCTGGACTCTCGTTTTACGGCTTTCCGTCTCCGAGCCGGTGCAATTGCGCGGTAGATTTGCGCGGAATGGAGAGAATCCCGGGTAATACGATTTCCGCGATTGAAGTTTAAAGAGACACCTCGCATGAAGCGTCCCGAAGAAACGGCGATTTACTGCGGCCGGAATTGATATACGATTGCAGTCCCGAGGTGAGCAGAGAGGGCGATTAAAATGATTTCACGCCAAGTCTGTCGTGCGCTTTGCGCCCGGCGTTGGAATCGTGGAACGAGCAGCAAAACCGAAAGTGGTAGCGGCGCAGGCAAGTGTCCGATTGAGAAGAAAGTGCTTCGCGATCAGCGAATTCCGTAGCTCGCCGCGATTCGACTGAAATCAACGAAACTCCTCGACGACGTCTCGCGAATCGACGCGCTCCGTACGGTAGCTCTTAGGAAATGGAGATTCATCGTGCTTCTCAAAGCCTCTGCACGTCTATTCGCCTCGGCCCTGCTCCGTTGTCGTACGTCCCTCAAGCCCGGAGCTGCAGCCGCGAGCAAAGGATGCAAGCGATTAGAGTTTTTTGCCCTGTTATGCTGCGTTCCTTCATTTTCGTTCTCGGTCCCTCGTGCATTAGAAAGCGAACTGATGATGATGCGTTCGCCCGGACACGCCTCTTACTCAATCTCGATGTAAGAGGCCTTTCGAGTCGGGGATCCTGCCCGGCTATTTCTCTTTGTTTTTATCCGCTCGAGCCTCAATCCAAGATTGCGTGATTCGAGCTTTGCAGAAAAATCGGATTTTCATCTCGATACGGAGGTTTCTCGCGATGCGAGAAGGGAGGTCCGAGTGGACTGCGAGCCTCGAACGGCCTGTACGTGTGAGCGGTATAGGCGAGCACGGGGATTTGTGAGAGCGGGAGAGATGAAAGACGCGGGCGAGTACATAATCGAAAGAGGGATGCTGAGGAAACGCTGCGAGATTGTGGCGAAGCGCTCGGGATGAAACCCAGTCGCGAAGGCAATGGTAGAGATGGCCGGCGATCCGGAGAGAGCGAGCGAGCTCTGCGCTTGCGGAGACCTGAAAAAAAACGATTGAAAAAAAGAGGTAACCGAAGGAATTGGTGGGAAGAGTGAGCCGAGAAACGGGGAGAAAGACCCCCCATATGGACGGTGCACCTGTTACGAGAACGAGGGTCCGGAGCCGTCGATCCACCGAGTAAACTCTATTCCCTCGCGGTCTAAAGTTCCCATGAACCCCAATCGGGATGGCGGACCATGCACCTGTGCTTGTTTTGTTCCATGTGTGCGCGGATAATAGGTCAAGTGTGTATACACGCGAGGAGTCGCGCGATGCGTTCGTGTTTGAAAAGATCGTTTTAAAAGGTGCTTCGCCAGCAGGGCCACCTTTTTGTGGAATCGAATTCGAAGTCGTCGTCCCGCGGCTCTATCGAAATTTCGAACACGCCACTGTAAACACGAGCGCATGTCTTGCCCCGCGCACGCCAACGCGTGTCTAACCATTCCAAGCGTTCATTACCGTCCGATATATGAATGAAGAAAAAAAACGACTCGAATTTCGAAATATCGATTATACGAATACGACAGAAACGAGATAACGGTTCAGTCCCCCTTCCTCGAACGCGCATCTCCTTCGCGTGCGCGCGAGTGCGCTCGCGCGACTCACTCTTTTGTTGCTAAGCTTATTTGCTAGCGATCGTTGCAGCACACGTACCGATCTTAAATCGGCAGGATATGTACTGAGTGCTCCACACACAGGTGAGCAGCGTTTCCTACTGTGATTTATAGCAACGCGTCGGGAAGCATTAACGTGTCGATACCCTCGAGCCTCCTTGTTTTACCGCATTGCTTAGTCTCCCTCCCTCTTGCTCTTTCTCCTCCTCGTCTTCGACGTCGTCTTCGTCCGGGAGAACCGGGTCCAGTTCTCAGATCAATACATTTTACTTTACAGGACATTCTCAAGCCCATAGTCCTCGCGCGACGATTGTCCCGAGCTATGTAATATGCTTTCTCATACGCGCGTATTCACCTTTCTCGTGTTTATTATCGCGCGTGTGTTGGTATGCGCAGGGGAGCTTTCAGTAAGGCGAACCGGTCCTCCTCTCGATATATTGTGTGTTTACTATGCAACCGCCACTTATGGCCCCGACACCAAATTAATTCGTAAAGCATTAACGCGCTGTGCGATAAGAATATACTATCTTCGAGCACAATCGCGGCGTAACCATCATTATCAATTATGTACGAGTCACAATTAATTATCGGGGCAAACGGGCCGCGGGGGATTTCGCCTTTTTTCTGTTTTTACCGTTCGTTATCGAACCGCGCGCGCGCGCGCGCAGGAGAGTCGATAAATTTGAGTTCTTTTTGTCCCTCGGATCACGACTCTCGTCTTATAACAGCGAGAAGAAATGGAAAGTACAAACTCCGAGAGAAGGAACTTGAAACTCAGAGAATCCGCGAACGGAAACTCGCCCGCTCTTGTGTGCAGGCTCGTTTCACTCCTCGAGTGAAACGAGGCTATGCTAATTCTGACATTTTGCTCATCGCAAAATTTCATCCAAGCGCCGAACAAAGACGCGAATCTGTAAACTACTCACTCATATTCTCGCAGCTCTCTCGCCATCTCCGCACTCCCAGCTCGCAGCTCCTCAAACAAACCCTTTTATCGGCCCGCATATCTCGCACGCTCCTCGAGAATTCGCGGTAGCAACAACCTGTTCGCTTTCCAGAGATATTCGAGTGGTCCCTCCAGATAACCGGCGGATAGACCGCGCGCATCCGCCTCGGGAATGCGCACATGCACTATTCGTATACGGGAGCGCGCCCCATTTATTCTAACTCGATTTGAAACGGGAGTCGTACGCTCGATTAGACGAGAGGTTATAATCCTTTTAGTTTAATCGAGGCAAATGCGAGCGTACGCGTTCAAACGAATGGCTGGCCATGCGGCAGCGGAATGCTCCTTCGTTTCGGTGTACAGAGCCGTGCAAAAGTTCTCGAACTTTCGTATCATTTTCATACGACTCGTGTACTGAGAATAAACATTGTTGATTCTGTTATTGGAAGAGTTTCTTCGTTCAAATGCAACGCTTTCGGAGAAAATGAATCTGCGGTTGGATGTAAATTTGTATATTTCGTTTAATCATGTTTAACCTTGTGCACGGAGAGATATAAAAACCTGAAAAGATTACGGAATTCTAGATTTTTGGGGAGTTTGTAAAAAAAACTCATTCTAAAGAAGAAGAGCATTTCAACGTTCTGTAAATATAGAACTTTGCAATTTTTTCGGGTTTTTATAGGTTCCTATGGAAGGAAAATATATATGAAAATGGACAACAAACTTGGGATTTTTGGTGAGATTTAGATGAGAAACTTCGACAATCAGACTCGGCGCATAAACCATGTACAAATTAGTATTTCTCACATTGAAAAAATGCTTTTGTATACTTTCGAAATATCCTTGAAACTATACCGAAAAGTTCGCTATGGTGATTTTCGTCTATCCTGAAAACGTTCCCGAAAATAATCGATTTTTTTTTACTTTCCAACGCACGAGCCCCCTTATATTTAGCGTGAAATTCACTGTGAAATTTGCCGTGATATGTTTGACTGCAGGGACAAGTTGACGAAAAGTATTCATTGCTGTATAACGCATAGTAAGATTTCAAAGATTTTGCGGAATTTTTAGTTTTCTCTGAGTAAATATTGCAGGTAGGGCGTCAAAATTTACTAAATACTCTGGTAAAAGTTTCTAATTGGAACAATAATATTATTAATTTCATTGTCAGTGCGTTACCGGTTGGTTATTAAAACTTCGAGAAAAAGCTCAGAGGCCTTTTCACAGGGATTTTTCCCTTCCTCGTAAATAGCTCGTTCGTTCAAAAAATTGGATGGTAAGGTGTAAAAAAGCATGAAAAATAATGAACGAAGTGAAATTCCGTAAGAAAGTGTCTCGCGGAGGTTATCGAACGAGGAGATTGGCGACAAAAGCCCTTCAAGTATCGTGCACGAGCCTCGCGATCGCGTTTATCCCCCTGCGCTTACTTTCATCGAAGTTTTCTACACTCTGGATGCACGTTCATATAGTAGAATGAAGCAAATATCGGGAATACAGAGGAGGGGGAGGAGTAGCGTATAATACAAGGGAAGGCAGTGCGCGGAGCCCGCGCGTAGGTTTCAGAAGCCCTCGCGGAGAGTCATTCGCAACAGAAATCGCCGGGGAGATAGAAAGAGGGAAAGTGGGGACGTCGGGCTGGCTCAGAATTCGCATCACGTGTCCCTCGAGGCCTCTCGGCTGCCTTGCTGCTGCGTGGTTCCTTTTCCTCGCTCCTTTCGCCCCTTTGAATTCTCTCGTCATATTCGCGTTGTCGCCGTCGCGTTTTCGTCGTGGTGCGAGCTTGCTTAAAGCCAGAACAACGCGCTCCGGACAGGGACTTGTCACGCACGGACTGACGCACGCGAAGGGAGATGAAGCTCGAGAGAGCAGCGATTCCCAATGACGAAGAGAGTGACACAAGGAAAAGAGGCTCGCGCTCGGTCCTCCGCGCGGTTCCCTCTCGCTCCTCGTCTTCTCTCTGGGTTTTTGTTTTTTCAAGGCCCCCCCTCGACCCCGCCGCTCCGCTCTCGCGAAGACACTCGGCCGAGAGGGAACGCGAGTCCTCGCATTTGAATGGATTTCGTCGGTATGTATCGTCGCGACTGCATTCCTCGAGGGCTCGGCATTTCCTGCACGCGTCCTCCAGGCAGCCTTGTCGCGGTTCATGCCCGGGATATCTCGCCTCTGCTCCGTGCCACTGCCTCCAAGACGAGGATCGAGAAGGACACGAGCCCCGCGTCTAGAAGCCGCTATACGCGATCATGCGAGCGTTTATGTACGGATATATATTTCACGAAGTTTAGACCTTCAACGGCTTCAATATTCTTCCGGAGCGCGGCAACAATTTCACTCGTCGACTTTTAATGCCCTCAACCGGTTAATGCTGCTGCGGCTACTATTTTTTCATACTCTTTTTTTCTACGAGTCTAGAGATCCACTTCACCTTAAAACACACGTCCCTCTTATTCTCTGCGCGTATCGGCCCTCTCGTAATAAATCGGACAATCAATTCACGTATAATGAAAGATTAGTCGAACGCGAAATTTAAATATCTCACATGTCAGCCTCGGTGCGAGCGAAATAACGAGCCATCTCGCTCTGATAAATATTTTGAAATGATCGATCCCATCGATTAATCACCGAACCGCCGTCTTCTCCTCGAGTATCTTCTTGACATTGCTGCGCCCCCGATGAAGAGCACGTTTTAAGGGCAATCGGTGTCCTCGTCGTCGAGCGAATCGTTCAATGTTATTCAAACGTTTCCGGAGAGATGGAACTCGCGACGAAAGCTTGCGAAGTCATCAAAAATTAGAGACCAATTTACTGACTCAAGGTCCAACGGATTTTTCGAGGTTTCTTGCAGCCGAACCGACATATTCACGGAGGACCAATTTACATCGCGATTTTATGATTTACCACATGCAGCTACTCGGGGAGCCTACTCTTGACCTCCATCGCGGAGATGCTGCGATAAACACGTTCCTGGGCCCTATCAAATGGCATCGAATCTCGGGCCAACCCTCCTCCACCTTTAAGGAAGGCTTCGCGCCTCGTGTATTGGGTCAAAAAGTCTGAAAGAACCGGGAGACAAAAATCTACGACGCCGCGTTTAAATTTCCTAGCATCACTCTCGACTGGTGGGCCGGCCGGTCGAGTTTCCGGGGGGAAAGAAGCGGGGCCTGGATGAAGAAATATGTCCATTGTAAGGGGTCATTGACGGATCTCCGAAAAATGATGCTTATTAAAATAATGGTTGGGTATATGGTCGGGTGGGAATACGCGTAGATTTACTCTTCGTTAGTAGAGACTCTATAAGAAGCCTCGTTTTTTCACGGTAGTCTCGCATCGGCGTTCGTCGCCTTGTTTTATTTTTTCGCTGTAGTTCCATTCGGGGATCTCGCGGCGAGGTTATTATCCCGGTCGGGGTCTCTCAATCAAAATTCCCCTCGGTCATCGCCAGGGGCAGGTCTAGCGATGGAAAAAAGAAAAAATGCCGATTCATCTCGCCGCGCAAATGAAGATTTTTTCTCTCGGCGGCTCTCCGCACGCAGGTAACCATAATGGACTCCGTTTCATTTCGTTCAGCGTTGATTCTCGTCGGTGGAAAAATGGAAAAAGGCAACGCGTACCGAGGCCCTCGACGGGACGTGAAAGAACTCATCGCAGGGAGGCCGATAACGAAATTCATTTAATATCGACCTCCAACTCCCGTAGACTCAACCTCATCTTGCGCTAAAACATATCAACTTTTGTGTGTATATTTACGTTCGTATATCATCTCCGGCGCGCATTAGCAGCCTTGGGACGTACTTTTTGCTCCAAGTTCAGTGCACTTTCCGGTCTGCCTGAATTTGTACGTATACGCAATCTGACATCTGCTCTCTCGGCTTGAATACGCGCACATATTATTATGTGCGTGTATGCGAGCGTGGATGCGCTTGTGTGTATGAAACGTCTGCACCGGGAGAGGGGAGAGAGAAAAGTTGATTCTGTACACGCATCAGGATCTTTTCTGTAACCCCCGATTGTTCCTCGTACAGTCAAACTTCCTGTGGGATTATCCTCCGAAGGAGATTAAGTCGCGCCTTTTTAACCATGACACAGATATTAAGTCTCCTTTCCGAGTAGATTCTCGACGAGACTTTCGAAACGAGACGAAAAGTGCGTGCTCGCGCGAGAGATCCTCGCGAGCGACTTTCGACTGTACAACGTCTCGGCGCGTTTCGCTTTTGTTTTTCGAATCTCCGACGTATAAGCGCGTATACGGCGCTAGTCTCGTTCCAAGCATGGAGGTACTTCTCGCTCCTTCCTCTCCCTCTCGCTGAGCGTTCTCCAGATAAGCTCAGCTCGGAGATTCTCCTCGTACATCCTGCAAAACTACTCCGCGATAGCCTCGTAGATCTTGCCGAGTCGAGAGATGCGCTCGAGAGAAGTAGAAAAGCCCTCGTCGATGCGGAGTTGCACGCTGGGAGAGCTGCGCGAGTCTCTGCTTTTGTTCTCGTCAACCAGGTGCCAGGAAGTACGACGCCGGGAAACACTTGGAATCGCTCTCATGCTCGTGAAAATCGATCGACGCTGGGGTTAAAAATGGAGTTCCCTCGGTCCCTGAAGGAGGCGGAGAACGCGGTGAAAATTTGGAAAAGTCGAAATTTAGGAAATGCGTCGTGAGACGCGATTTCAAGTCGGTTGAAGATTCGAGTCCTCAAAGTCCAATGATTTTTCGAATCGCGCGAGGAAAATTGAGACCATATTAGCTCTGACAGGTTTTATTAATCTCCTTCGTCGTTTCTACCCCGTTTGTACTCCGCTCGAGTGCGCGTATCGCGCGTGTGTGTACACGTCCAAGACCCGTACCGTGTTGGTCTATCCTAGTTTTTTGCGTAGACTCGCGAGCGAGAGCGAGCTGCTCGAGAGCGTTTTATTTGCCGCGAGATTTACTCCGCGCGAGGGGTGATCGGTTCTGCTCGTTCCAGTACGACCAGTACGTCCGTTCATCATCAAGACGAACGTGAAAGATCCATGGGCACGTTTATTTCTGCGTCAGAAGCCATTGCTTCGGTAGCGATCCGAGCTAGCGAGCGAGCTATGAAAGCTAGTCGTGCTGCTGGCTTTTATCGCGACCGTGTACACCGCGCAGCTCAACTTTTCGAGCCATCTATGGGGCGGGCTCCGATGCGGTTGCTCTCGCTCGTCGTCGCCTCGCCATTTTCTTCCTTCACTCGAGACACCTATTGCGAGTGCCCCCGATATTATCCCCGTGCTATCGCTTCGAGTCGGAGCGAACGCGGGCACGAGTTGACTTTTGTGAGCGCGGCGGGGGGATGAGAAAAACGCTTGGGGCAAGAACAGATTGTCAGGAGTCTCTGCGATGCGAGCATGCGCCTAGAATATTGGTGAACATACGGTCTTGGAATGACTCAAGGTTACCCACCCGAACTTGCTCTTTTATTTCTCGACTATTCGCTCCTGCTTCGCGCGAGCGAGCCCTCGCCACGTGTGATTTCTCTTGTCTTTGGCCACGAGGATCCGAGACCGGACTAAAAAGTAATAAAAACGAGACTCGGAGCGAGGCCTGCCTATTTCCCGTGTTGTTTGCTCCTTCGTAACGTTCCTCATCGCGCACCATCCTCAATCTCAACATCTGATACGCTCTCCGATAATTCGAGACACCTGCTTTAACACTGTTCCGCATCGCTTTACGTACGCCGTTCGCTTCCCGAGTAAGACAATCCCTCGCCGCTCTATAAAACTCGACGCCGCTGCGCAAGGGCCTTACTAAATTTAACCATCCGCGGCGCGACACGAGGTTACGCATCCGAGTGAAATACGATTCGGTTATAAAGTATAATTGGCAGCTCAGCGATCTACGAATATCAAAAACGAAAGCGCAAGCACATTATTATTCTTCTTCGCGGTTAAACTTAATTAAGTAATTATCATATTCCGAGTATTTTGACACCGAAAATCTCAGGTTAAAGATAACTTCGAGTTTTTATAAATATTCACACCAGTGCGATAGTCGATTACGAGACAGCAAACATATCGCAAGTTCGCAGGCGAGACTTCAGCTGGATCGATGCAACGCTGAATAAAACATATCCCGTTCGTGTAGGACACACATTCACGAGCCCGACGAGCGCGCTGCCGTGGATTCCTACGTTTTCATGTATTTCCATTCTCCTCTCGAACATTAGCTGTTTATTCTCTCATTTTATCCGATGATGCACGCTATTTTCTCATTCGTCATTGTTCCACGACATGTTTATTTTTTCAGTTACTCTGCAGTTACTGCATTCTCTCGCGGATACGCAGCGGCTAGGCAGAGGCTCTCCTTCGGAGCGAAACATCCATAAACGTACAAATACGCGCATTGGAAGGCATCAAAGTGTAGGTATAATACGACAAGCGATCCACAGAGGTCTTCTATGATGAAGCTTCCACAAGGATTCGTCGTCGTAGCTGACAGCGTACTTTTCCGTGCTGTTTGAATTGCGCGATCTTGGTGCTTGCCCTCGCGCTGCTGTCCTCGACGCTCCTCATCGCGCGTCTCCGAATCTTCGTGTAACATCTCTCGCGGTTTCTTGAGGGGAACTTGTAACGGACGCACCGAGCTTATTCGTGACGCTGTTTTACGAGAAACGTCAATCATTGATTGACGCTTTTCGCATAGAGAAAATTTTTGGGGCTCGGGATTGAAATAAATGAGGATTATTTATCATCGGGATTTCAATTTCGACTCCGAGCTCGCTCGCCACCGAGATCGATGCCTCCCTCCCCCTCGCGCTCTAAGCTCTCGAATAAATCTGCCCCGAGAGAGCCACTTACGAGCGATTCGTTCGTTCCTCGAGTATGCGAGCAATCGAGTTTTTTTTTTTCAATATACTTTCAGAGAGTATCGATTGAATAACGTCGTTGTTTTTTTTGGTTGATTTACGTTTACGTAAAGCGAGTGACCGGAAGAGGGAAACACGGGAGTGAAGATGAAGACGCGCGGCGGCGGTGACGCTCGGCGCGTGCTGCACCTGGCCCGCCGCGTTCAATATCGATTTAGCCTCGGTTCAGGTGTATATCGCTCATTTCATTGACTCGAGACACGCTCGTGCGCCTCCGTTCTCTTTTGTCCAATCTCCGACGAGCGCGCAAACGTTTTTTCCTCTTTTCGATATACGCAATGAAAAGGGAAATGGACTTTGATCGAGCGACACTGCCAGCTTAAATGTGCGGAAATCAATCGAATTCACCAGAAAGCAGTTTGTGTCTTTCGCTCCCCAGGAGTGAATCCGATCGAGTGACTCAGGCGAGATTTTTAGCGAATAATACTGTTGGACTTTGGAAGCCTCGACTGAGACTTATTCATGGCGGATTATTAGGCTCAATATTCGGGCTACCGAGAGGGTATTTCTCCTGCGCGCATGAAGCGACGACGACGACGACGACGACGACGACGACCTCCAAGCCGACGAAAATAGATTTCGAGACGCGGGCTCTTGGCGGTATGCGTGCACCGCGCCGCATTAGTACGGAAATACATGCGGAGACGCGAAGCGCAAAGAGTCTCTCATATCCGTCGCTATATATGCGAATAAGGAAAAATCGATGAGAAAACGATCAGCATCGCCGGTTCGATAGACCAGAATGAACCGTGATGCCGCGGACGTAGCGCTCCTGGATCGCGCAACTGTGTCCATTCGCGCTCTTATACTTTGAAGAATATATAGAGCGAGCTGGAGATAGCGATCGCGCGAGAATCGCGGACCGGCGCAGTGAACTTGAACGCACCGTATCGACACTGCAATGCGGTATAATAGCAAAACTTTGAGATGCACGCACGGAAGTGCCAATTGTGCCACGGAGATGCTTCGCGTCTGATGCCTCCGCAGGCGAGCGCGTTTCAAGTTTACACCCTCGACTTCCGGTGCGTTAAGAGCATCCGGTCTCTTCGAAATGCCATTAATTCGCAAGGATTTACCGGAGAAAAGATTCGGAGAATGCGGCTCGTTCTGGAAGCAGCGCTCGCTGGGAGCGTCGCTTTAGAAATCAGCTGAAATCATGAGCTCGCAAACTCGAGTTTGGTGAGCACGTCGGCCGAATCTGCACGGAATGTCCCATGTACGTATAAATACGGTAAACATACGATATCCTTGAAGGTGTTCGGGCTCTTTATCACCGTCTATAAATCAACGAGTACGAGGTCCGCGCTCGAACGTATGACACTTTACAAGCGATCAGTTCGGATCTTCCCCGCTTGCGTCCCTCCCCCGCGCCCTCGCGCTCGCTCGCTTTCGAGTACATACGCTCGAGTATTTACTACTATGTACATCTTTCTCGTTACGGGTAATCCCGACTCCTACGCTCATACGTGTTCCCCGGGGAGCATATCTACGCAATAATAAAGTACATGTTCCTCCGAAATTATAAAAATTTCGACAGCCCCGCGCTGCACGCGGAGCGAGTGCGCTTCGCGCGCTGCTATTCCGCTCACGAAGCCTCAACTTTTTCGTTTGTACTCGCGAAGCCGCGGGCTCGAGAATGAGGAAGCGGAACGAGACGGACCAGCGATCCGAACCCGTGCGCGCCCACAATGCATGAGCGTTTTACACTTTCGCGATTTCATCGCCTTTTAACACCGATCGCTCGATCGATTAAAACGGAATCACTCAACTACAATCCCCTTCTAATTGTACCCGCCTTTTCTTTCATTTTTCTAACGAATTTTTTCCCCAGCATATTTTATTCCGGAGCCCCGTGTCCCAGCGCGGTTATCACAGGCCACTCCGCGTCGTCCCAGGCTCGAGTACAAATGTCTCTCGGTAAATAACAGCTAACGAGAAAATATCTCTTGCTCTCTCTCTCTCTCTCTCTCTCTCTTGCTGCGCTCCTCGAGCATTTATCTGATTTCTATCGTCTACTCCGGTACCCGGAGCGAGAGAAGCAGCTTCCGCCGAGTAATTATCGCGCACGCTTGCGAGTGAGCGCGCGGCCCTCTGTGCAAAATACCGAGGCAGATCTAGCTCTCGACTCGGAAGATGCGCGGCTCTCTTAGCACGACGCGTGCACGAGTGTGTGCACAAGAGATAACGCGCGTGTGCATCTACGTTTTCATACTCTCTTTGCCGATTCCCGAGCCCGAAAGGACTCTCCGCGATCTCGTTTCGTCGCGCGTCCATTATTTTTATTAAAAGACAAAAGAAAAAAGATGAATAATAAAATCAAGAGGAGCCTCCAGCAGTCCCAAGAAACAAAAATCAATCCTCGCGGGCAAGCTGAAATTAATAATGCGATAATGTCCCTCGCGCTATCTTCGCCCTCCTCGCACGACTACTTTTCAATGCTTTACTTCGTAACGACCCTCCGCCCTCTCACCCCCAGAACATCCACCGGCGCGTCAACGTTTGTAACTTGTTTAATTGCGAGTTGTAACTTTAAAGATAAATGTTCGAGATTACGAACGAGAATACTTGGTCCCATAATTTCTTGGTTTATTCCTTTCGCTCTGTTAGGTGGTTGTATACGCGGGTATTGTGAGCTTCGCACTCTGACTCATGTCGCACCCGTTCGCCAACGCGGATTTTACGCATATTCCGAAGAAACGTTCATTTTTTCATCTTCATTTGCGCCTGTGAAGACTCCGGAGTTCTGTCAACTTTGCTGAGATCGACTCAAAGTTTACTAGACTCCTCATTTCGCAGGGCAAAGACGATCGAGTTTCGAATTCCGAGACAAACTCGATTGGGGATTTCGTGACGAAAACATTTTTCCTCATAAAACTTGCTGAGTTACGAAATGGAAAGAATGACGAGGTGATTCACCTCTGCTGGGAACTGCTCGAACAGGGAAGAATCGAATTCAGAAATCCGGATAAATGATCGACGTTTGAGAAACCTTGGAAAAACTCTCGACCACGAATTATCGAAACTCAACTCACCGAGATTTGGAGCAGACGGGATCAGTGAACTAGACCATGGATCACCATAACTTTCGATAGGAAATTCGAAGTGTTGAACGAATTGTTACGGTGAATCGGTTGCGTCGGACGAGTGTCATGGATGTTTCAAAATTCTTGAACTTTAATATCGCGCTTTGCGCGCTTTTTCTTCAGTTTCGAACAGTTTCGTTTGTTTTAGCGTGGAACTCGAACGAGCGAACGTCACGTTACGTAAATAAAAATCACTTTTGTTTCTCGGTAGGCTCGCACAACACCAAAATTCACCGTTCGATCGAACGAAAATGTGATGAAAAATGAAATAAAAACGTGGCTTAACGCAAGTTAAAACGTGCGTTTCTATCCGATTAGTAAAAGAGCCAGGAGCGAAGAGTCGCGATGATCGGCCGACGCTCACCGGCCGACTGACTGACGCGTTCGTTCTATGCGTGTAATACCCCCGTCGAATTTGTAGTACCGACCGAACGAAACGAGGCAAACGTTTGAGCGACGAGAGAGCGAGAAAGAGGCCGAGCGAAGAAAGGGAGGGTGGCAGAGAAAGAGGGAAGGAGAGAAAGAGAGAGAGGCGCGAGTAGAAAGAGCCAGCATCGAGCGGACACTCGGCGTTGGCAGAGCGTATATATACAAAGGCGACGCTCGCGCCACCCGGCAGCATGTAAATCGACGAAAAACACAGACTTTAATGGAAACCCCAAAGGACGATTGTACCTTTTGTTTTGTGGCTTTCGACATCCGTTATTCGTGCATCACTCAAATTAGACGGGTGTACGCGAGCGTGTTCGATTCTCCAAAAGTCGAATTTCCTCGCTCTTTCATCCTTTGATGCTCCGAGGGCGATTGGGCTAACGAACTTTGAGCTGACGAATCCCTCGACTTGATGGGTTTCCGATACACGTACCAACTAAAAGCAGTTACGCAGCTTGGTTTAAGTGCATTTCGATCGATATTCCTGCTAGACTATGCTCCCGCGACTCTGCAATAATGGGAGGAACTGCTTCTTATCGTCACACGTTCCTTCCTCTCTTTCTCTCTCTCTCTCTCTCTTTGTCGAAAAGAATAATTACTTCTTCTCGAACGGTGGACTTCAACGATACAAAAATTTTTCACATTTCACCAATTCGTCCGGTCAAATTCAACAATTTTAAACATTTTTTCTCGACTTCAAAATTACTATGTACTTTGGTGAAATGTAATAGAACAGATCGTCGCTTTTACATAACGTGGCAAATATTTCTATGTATTTATCCGAAGTATTCATACAAAATGTCAGAATTTACTAAATACTCCGCTAAAAGTTCCTACGTGGAACAATAGATATTATTTAACTTTAGGAAAATTCAATTTTTCTCCCTTGACAATATCCTGAATTCCATCTCGTGACCGCACCATCGTCACTCGCGTTAATTTTTCAAATTTCATTCTCTCCGTGCGTCTCGAATAAAATGGGAGAATCGTTCGTCGCTCGGGGTACAAAATCTTTTGAATATATATGCGTCAGGGAAAAAACTTTATAGATGAAAAGAAGAACTGAAATTCGAGCAACCCTTTTTCGAAACACTCGCGCGCCGGGTCGGCTATCAAGCCCAAAACCTGTTATATTATATCTTATCCATTCTCCCGAACGTTAACGCGAGGCAAGATATCTCCGCGATCCACAGAGATAACAAGAGAACGATATACAACGATTTAAATAGGAGTTTGAGCTCCGCGCCTCAACGTTTACGCACTTTGCGCACTAAAACTCACGATGCCCATTAGAAAGGTTTCACATAACTTTGTTCGAAGTTTGGAATCGTTATAAAACATTGTGGAAAGTTAGCGCCCGCGAATTTGCGCGACTTTCGCGCGAGTCGAGAGCAAAAGAATAATCCCCTCATTTTTCTTCCTAACGCGTAGTTATTCGCGTAGTTTTAAGTGCTAATAATGTGCGCGCGAGCGCTACGGTAATTTTCTCGGCGAGTGTGTCGCGCGTGTCCCGCGCGCGGGCTCCATCGTTTGAGAATTTCGTCATGGGCGCGAGACAAGAAGAGAACTAAACTCGTCACGGATTATTATGCCCTCGTAATTCTCTGTAACGACGGGGAGAAAGGTTTACTCCCCGGTGCAGAGGCTGAACGCGCGCGCGCTCGCGATGATGACACGATACGCGAGTCGGAGCGTCGTCCTAGTCGCGACACCGCCGAACAAATTCACTCGCCGCAATCTCACACCTGCAAATTACGCGAGACAAAACCTAGCGTCGAATCTTTACGCATTGCCCAGAGAAAATAAAAGATCGGAGCGGACCGCGCGTGTGTCGAGAGCCAGGCCCAACGAAACCGGAAGCTGCAAGTTCTTCGCGGACGGATAGTTCATTCGATATGAGCGAGTACAAACGCTCGTCAACGAGCCCTCTTCATCTATTTTATGTTGCGGACTATATATAGGCCTGGATGCGCAACGCGTACGTGGATTGATAACGGGCGCGTATAAAGGGGAATGCTAATGAGGGACTGACGCTGGCTGGAACTCCCTCGGTTCAGCCTCTTTTTTTCTTCATTTCTCTATTTATACAAAACGAAATGGATTTTTCGGAGGCGCATCTTCGAAGAAAGAATCTCCTCGATCGCGTCGCCGCGCAGTCGTTCGCGATCGAATCGGGAGAAAAATGTTGAAACCGCAAGAAGTTTTAAGAGACGAAATTGCCACGCATGGAAGATGGTGAATTATCAGTTTTTTTAAAATCGAGCCTTGGAATCGGAAAGAGTTCTCGTCCTCGATGGAGATAAATTCCATCCGGTGCTCGTCACTGCTGAGCAACACTCGCGGGAGCAGAGGAACTCGGGGAAGTGAGCGGGGCTTCTGTACGGCGCGCGCGTCTCTGTTGACCAAAAATTTGCGGGAGATGCGAGACGCGATGCGGGTATAGACGAAATTTTGCGTTTCCGAGCGGCCGCGCGAGCGCGACTTTGCATTCTAGCTCGCGAGAAACGACGATGAATATAACCGTCTATTTATAGAGGGACGGAGACGTGGCCGCTGCCGGAGCCGAGTGAGAGCCTCCACGTCGGACCGTAGCTTTTTGCGCGACAGAGCGGACCGCCGAAACCTCGCGGAACAAACAACCACGCTCCTCTCCATCGTTTCCCTCCGTTTTTATCGCTTCTTCATTAAAATATTCGCTCGGTACGACGGAAGATTAAATTGTGGCAGGATCCTGTCGCAATCGACGAACGAATCCTCGAAACTCGGAGTTGCGTCAACGTCACGAATGGCTTCCGGTCTCACGAAGCTACGACCGTGATGAACTTCGAAAATAACAAATCAAACGAGATTTCCTGCTCGGCCCAATTTGACGGGTTCACTTCTGCCACGAGTCTTGGGAAGATTTTTTCTGCTGACTCGATCGAACCGATCACCAGAAATGCAATCTGTCGAATAGGTTGCTTGCTCATACGAAAGTGGAGTCGAATCATTTTTCTTCGTGTTGAAACATGGAAAAAAATGTTTGTCACATTCGATGAAAATGAACCGCGTTTTCAGCCGCGAACGTCAACATCCAGCAGACAAAGTTTCTTTCCTCGTTGAAGCTCCTTACTGCGTACTCTTCTGACGGTGCTCAGCGAACACGCGGAACTAGTCGCACGCACGTCTCCGAGCGTAGATGAATTCTCCGACAAAAACTGGCCGTTCCACCCGTCAGGAGGGTACACATACTCGGAGAAACGTCGTTATACCTCTGCAGCCACGCACGCTGGATTGCGAGTGAGAGGACGCGCTTCTGATGATGCCTTTTTCCATTGCTATTACCGTACTATACTAGATTTTTGTACTTGCAGACACAGCCACAGATTTGTGTGATGTATAAAGTAGAGGATGCTTCAAAGTTGAAAAATCTTTCGTTAACGCACCGTTCCGAGCCTCAGTGGCCGGTCGCACCCCTTCCGGTTGAGGATTATCATTAAGCAGAGGTTTTCCTTTTTGTGGTAAAATGGAAAAGGGCTCGGGACGCTAGTGGCTCAGGTGGTTTGACAACGGGGCCCTCGAGTTGCTCGTGCAAATAAAGAAACTCGATGCATCAAGTCTGAAAAGAGAAGGAGATGGAAAATTTTGCAATTGACGCATCCCAGGAAGTTGCTCCGGTACGAAACGAGTGCACGGAGCGCGAGTACGTGAAAAGGAATAACGCGAGGCGTGCGTTCGTTACGTTTCGTCCGCAGGAGAAACCGGTGGCGTAACTTCAACATCTATAACGGACGGGCGATGAGGCTCGTATTATTGAGACGGGATGCGTCAAGAGCCGTTGATCCGTAATAGTTGCGTTATGCGTTATCGGGATGGTCGTCATTACGAAAGACGGAATCTGAAATTATTCGCGCATCGGTGAACACGCGCGATAAATAACACTCGGGATCGTAATTACGCCGATGGCCAATCGTGAAATAAAATATGTTGAGTATTTTTACTGTCAATCTGCAGGAGTTAACGAAATTTTCCAAATAAATATCAACAAGTGGCTGGAAAACGCTGGCGGTAAACAATGCTAATACTCGGGAGGAAGAGGAAGAGATAAAGACGAAAAAAAAAGAGGAAAAAACACTTCGCAGTGTCCCGAGAGCGCTCGTGGAATTA